>NW_027361671.1:79097500-79445000 GCF_039654945.1 Dendrobates tinctorius
TACATCAGGGGCTTTCCAAATGCGACATGGTGTCCAATCTCAATTCCAGAAAAAAAAGTCAAATGGCGCTGCTTCCCTTCCAAGCTCTGCCATGCGCCCAAATAGTGGTTTACCCTCACATATGGGGTATCAGCGTACTCAGGACAAATTGCACAATAACTTTTATGGTCCTGTTACCCTTGAGAAGGTAAGAATTGAGGGTGAAAAGATCATTTTTATGGAAAAAATATGATTTTATAATTGTATGCTGTACGTTATAAACATCTGTGAAGCCCTTGGGGGTTCAAAGTTCTCACCAAACATCTAGATAAGTTCCTTGGGGGGGTCTAATTTACAAAATGGTGTCATTTGTGGGGGGTTTTCACTGTTTTGGTACATCAGGGGCTTTCCAAACGCGACATGGTGTCCGATCTCAATTCCAGCCAAAAAAGTCAAATGGCGCTGCTTCCCTTCCGAGCTCTGCCATGCGCCCAAATAGTCGTTTACACCCACATATGGGGAATCAGCGTACTCAGGTCAAATTTCACAATAACTTTTAGGGTCCTGTTACCCTTGGGAAAATGAAAATTGGGGGTGAAAAGATCATTTTTGTGGAAAAAATATGATTTTTTAATTGTACCACTGTGTGTTATAAACTTCTGTGAAGCCCTTGTGGGTCAAAGTTCTCACCACATATCTAGATAAGTTCCTTGGGGGGGTCTAGTTTCCAAAATGGGGTCACTTGTGGGGGGGTTTCCACTGTTTAGGTACATCAGGGGCTCTCCAAACGTGACATGGTGTCCAATCAGAATTCCAGCCAATTTTGCATTGAAAAAGTCAAACGGCGCTCCTTCCCTTCTGCGCTCTGCCATGTGCTGAAACAGTGGTTCCCCCCACATATCAGGTATCAGTGTACTCAGGACAAATTGCACAATAACTTTTCCATTCCAATTTCTCCTTTTACCCTTGGTAAAATAAAATAAATTGAACCTGAAATATTTTTTTTGTGAAACAAAGTTAAATGCTCATTTTATTTTAAATATTCAAAAAAATTCCTGTGAAGCACCTGAAGGGTTAATAAACTTCTTGAATGTGGTTTTGAGCACCTTGAGTGGTGAAGTTTTTAGAATGGGGTCACTTTTGGGTATTTTCTATCATATAGACCCCTCAAAGTGGCTTCAAATGTGATGTGGTCCGTAAAAATAAAATGGTGTTGTAAAAATGAGAAATCCCTGGTCAACTTTTAACCTTTATAAATTCCTAACAAAAAAAAATTTTGGTTCCAAAATTGTGCTGATGTAAAGTAAACATGTGGAAAATGTTACTTACTAAGTTTATTGTGTGCCGTATCTCTGTGATTTAAGGGCATAAAAATTCAAAGTTGGAAAATTGCGACATTTTCAAAATTTTCGCCAAATTTCCGTTTTTTTCACAAATAAACGTAAGTTATATGAATGAAATTTTACCACTATCATGAAGTACAATATGTCATGAGAAAACAATGTCAGAATCACCGGGATCCATGGAAGCATTTCAGAGTTATTACCTCATAAAGGGACAGTGGTCAGAATTGTAATAATTAGCCCGGTCATGAACGTGCTAACCACCCTTGGGGGTAAAGGGGTTAATAAGATTAGAGGGGTTTCTGAGTGTAGCAGTGGAGGGGTTTGACCTACTATAGCATGAGGGGCCGGGGTTGGGAGAGATATCTCCTGCAACTAGAACAAAGAGGATAGAAAGAGTGAACAGATGGTTAAGTGATTTGTGAGAGCGTCTCTTGTGTTGGATGGTGCGAGTGAATGGATCTGTGCTGTTTAGCAATGTGAAAAGAGCGCGAGTGCTATACATAGGAGAGGAAAGGACAGAGAGGCCGATATGGATGGAGTGTAAAGAGTTAATGCAAGGGCGGTGGATGTGAGTGAACGCAGCAGCCAGGATATAAATTATACAAATGCATATCTGTATATATAAAATTGAATGTGTGTGTATCACCAACCAATCACGAACCATTTTTCATTTCACCAGAACTGTTTAAAAGAAGCTGAGCTGTGATTGGTTGCTATGAGCAACAGTTTTCCTTGCAACCAATCACTAAGCGTCTTTCATTTCACCATTGCTGTTTAATATAAGCTGAGATGTGATTGGTTGCTGTGAGCAACAGTTTTCCCACTGGACAACACCTCAGCAGACACTGACCAGGTGTGAGAAATCTAGCATCCCCGTAAACATAAGCTCCCAGCCATTGTCTACCCCCCAGAAAGGAGCAGAGAGCGCATGACAGAAATGAATCCCCCCTCCCTGCCCATATCTCATCACACATCCTCCATCCCATAGACACATCTTCCCTCTTAAAGGGGTCTCCGGTATGAAAGTTAGGGCAAATACCTTAGCGCTCTGATACTGACCCTAGGCTTCTATTAAAGGATTCATTGGTATGGAAGTCAGGGCAAATCCATCCAGCGCTCTGGTTCTGACCTCAGAGTTTCTTAAAGGGATCCCCGGTATGGAAGTTAGAACCGTTCCACTCAGCGCTCTAGTTCTGAACCCAGGGTCTCTTAAAGGGATCCCCCGGTATGGAAGTGAGGGCAATTCCACTCAGCATCCTGGTTCTGACCCCAGGCTCTCTTAAAGGGATCCCCCGGTATGGAAGTCAGGGCAATTGCCTTCAAATGCTATGGCTCTGACCCCAGGCCTCTATTAAAGGGATCATTGGTATGGAAGTCAGGGCAAATCCATCCAGTGCATTGGTTTTGACCCGAGGCCTCTCTTAAAGGGATCCCTGGTATGGATGTTAGGACCGTTACACTCAGTGCTCTGGTTCTGACCCCAGGCCCCTCTTAAAGGGATCCCCAGTATGGAAGTGAGGGCAAATCCACTCTGTGCTTTGGTACTGACCCCAGGCCTCTCTTAAAGGGATCTTCGGTCTGGAAGTTAGGGTAAATCCCTCAGCGCTCTGATTCTCACCCCTGGCTTCTATTAAAGGGATCATTGATAAGGAAGTCAGGTCAAATCCACTCAGCGCTCTGGTTCTGATGCCAGGCCTCTCTTAAAGGGATCCCCGGTATGGAAGTTAGGACCATTCCACTCAGCGCTCTGGTTCTGACCCCAGGCTGATGGGATAATGTGGGATATTAGGGGTAGTAGTCTGGTGGCTCTGGCTGATGGGATGATGTGGGATATTAGTGGTAGTAGTCTGGTGGCTCTGGCTGATGGGATGATGTGGGATATTAGGGGTAGTAGTCCGGTGGCTTTAACGGGATGATGTGGGATATTAGGGGTAGTAGTCCGGTGGCTCTGGCTGACGGGATGATGTGGGATATTAGGGGTAGTAGTCCGGTAGCTCTTGCCAACGGGATGATGTGGGATATTATAGTGAATGTGGCTATGTGGAGTGGACGGGGCTCTACACTCAGTTTTATATATATAGATATACCGGTAATCATTATAATTTGTTATAACTAACCGTAGTTAGTTAAGCCGGGCTCTTCAGCTAGTGGTATATATTTGTGGTAATCCAAATGTACAGGGAATAGATTTATTAATTAATTAAGTGCAAAGTTAAATACAATATCAGAGTTTGTGATAATTGTGTAACTTCTTGTTGGGGAACTATCTGTGTTTTGTCTGTGGTTGTGTTAACGCTTGTCTAAAAGGACAAAAAAAAGGGGTTGCATGTGTTTGACCCATGTGACCAGGTGTCTGTGTGTGAAGTGTTTGTTTTAGAAGTTTCTAGCAGATTCACCTGTGCTGTGCTGCCTGTAGGGCTACAAATTCCAGTGAGCCTAAACGATGCTGCAGAGCAGAGCACAGGCACAATAAAGTGCAGAAGAGTCAGATAAGTCCATTAAACCCAATATCATAGTTTAACACAAGCATAGTTTGGTGCTTTCCTTACTATCTTTCCAATGTTTTTTCTGCTTTCATCTGCATTGTTTATCTCCATTAGTATGTGCTCCATGGACAATGCTACCAGGTGTACGTCTTGTGAGATGTTTACATGCCTTGAACATCTGTTTTAGGGTGGATATATCTGTGCTCAATGTTAGCATGTTACATGTTTGGAAGCCCAGGTAATGGATCTAAATGTGCAGCTTGCAACACTTAGGAGCAATACAAACCTGGAGAGGAGTTTAGCGCTCACTGAGTTTGCGCAGGCTGGTGACAATGAAATGGAGGAGGGTGGAGTTGGGGAAAATCAGGACCCAGAGGTAGGTAGCTGGATAACAGTTAGAAGAAGGAGTAGGAGGAAAAGTTCAAGGGAGCCCAGTCCTGATTTGGCACAACCTGGTAAACATGCGTGTTTGGCTGATGTTAGGAATGCAGGCCCAGTACTGAGATCATTACAGCAGGACGTTGCTCGTAGCAATCAGGAAAGCGACTGCTGTAAGAAGGAGGGAAATAGGAGTGCAGCAAAGGCCAGACAGATGTTGGTGGTAGGGGACTATATAATTATGCAGACAGACAGAGCCATCTGCCACCGAGGCGGTGACTGCTGAACAGTATGATGTCTGCCGAGTGCTTGGGTTCGACATATCGCAGATCAGATAGATTGCTGAGTGGGACAGGGAAAAACTCAGCGGTCATGGTATATATCGGTACCAATGACAAAGTTAGAGGGAGGTGGAAGGTGAAACTAGGAGAGAAGCTGAAGGCCAGGACCTCCAAGGTGGTGTTTTTAGTAATACTGCCAGTGTCACGATCTTCATTAGAAAGACAGCAGGAGCTTTGGAAGAAAAATAAGTGGCTTAGAAATTTTGTGCAGGAAGGAAGGGTTTGGGTTCATGGAGAACTGGCCCAACTTGTCTGTTGGCTACAGATTCTATGATAGGGACAGGCTGCACCTCTATGGGGAGGGTGCAGCTGTGCTTGGGGGAAAATGGTCTTACAGATGGAGGAGCTTTTAAACTAGCATCTGCTAGTGGATGGGGTAGTTGTGCTAATAAGAGGATAGCTAGAGTAGACAAATAGAGTGAGACAGTAGGGGTCAATGAGGATTTAGGGGTTGCTGGGACATGCAAGTAAAATAGGGAGATGAGTAGGCAACTGAGCTTACTTGGAGGTATGACATATTAAGCTCAGTTGCCATTTTGCATTCACCTTATAATTCACCCCTTATGTCCTGCCCTTACTGCACTATTATGGCATAACCTAGGATACTTGGGCATCAGGGTAATTTGTTTATAGGCAATAAAACTGGCTATCTTTAATGTGGTTCACATATGGGCAACGACTGCTGGTAATTTTGGATATACGTAGTATACCATGTTTATCTGCCATTTTTATACTATAAACTTTAAAAGCCATTTTTTGCTACTTATGTGCTTTTTTTCTTTGTTTGCATGCCTTTTTGTTGGCTCCCTGATATATTTGTATACTTTTATTATCAGTATTGAGAGATGAATTGTAATATTCTTCCTGTTACCATATGACCTCTTTCATTTCCTCCAGCAGTCGTTTTTTTGCTTTGTTTGTCCCCATTTTTTAGCTATTTTATATAAAAGGAGGTCTTTGTACCATTTTAAATAATTATCTAATAAAGATTGGATATTTTTTACGGCAATATGAAATCACTATTCAACTTCAGTTGGTATAGAGATCTTTCGGATTACCAGTTAACCGACTAATATGCAATGTGACGACACAGTCGAATTCAAGTCAGCACATGTTGCAGCAACTGTGCCAGCAGCGCCGAAAACTAGTGAAGTATGACATTTTGCATATCCTGGCCAAATGCAGTACCGACGTGGTGCAATTAACACTTGTGGAGTCGACACAGATGAAGAACCTCTGCACCCTTCTGCACATTTTCAAAATGGCTACTAAAATGGTTATCACTGATGATGCCATCATCAGCATCACTATCCCATTCATCTACATGCTGGAGCACACTTTGAATCATCTTTGGGAGGAGGTGGTGGTGGTCCTGGGGAAAAGGAGGAAACATAGGAGGATGGGGAAGGATTAACAATATCTATAAGGTCTGGTCTGTCGTCTCACAGGTGTTTTTAATGGAAGGAACAAACGGAGAAGGATAAGGACGAGGAGGAAGAGGTGATGGACTCGCAACAGTTAGCAAATGAAGAGGATAAAGATTCCCTCTCTGTTGTCTGTGATTGCAAGGAGGGGATGGAGGAAGCAAGCTTGAGCGTTATCCCTCCATCAACACACTATGGACTTGGACCTCATGAAAGAGACCTACCCATGAATGCATTCTTGCAGCACTATCTGCAACATGATTTTTGCACGCATTGTTAGGATTTGAAATAGTGCTGACTACTGGGTTGCCAGTCTGTTCGATCCACGATACAAAAGTAAATTTTGCCAGTTGCTTCCCCCCTGGAAAGGCATGAGCCCATGCTGCAGTATCAAAACATCCTGGAAGACCATCTTGACTGCGGGTTTCCCGAAGATAGCTGTGAGGCACACAGTATGCATTGCAGTGATAGACTTCCAACCCCAGGAATGTTGAGCAGCCTTGCAATGCTGGAGTCCTTCGGGGATCCAACCCCACCAAGGACAGCATCTGCAAGGAGTTTGTATGTTCTCCCCTTGTCTGCGAGAGTTTCCTCCAAGTACTCATTTTTCTTCCCACACTCCAAAGTCATAATGATAGGAAATTTACATTGTGAAACCCAATGGGAACAGTGCCACTAACGTCTGTGGAATTATAGGCGCTATATAAGTGAGTAAAAAGAAAAAAATAGAAATTGATGTCACTTGTTAGTGGTATCTGCACATAATTTTTGGAAATGTTTGGTCTCCAAGTTGGGTATCCTTCATTTGTGTGCCTGAATTTAGCACAGCTCTCCGAGCACAAGACCTACACCTTTCACACATCCAACAGTTACGCATCAAATTTTAAGTAAGAAATACTGCTCCAAGCCCTGTCCAGTGCTTAAATGTGGCATGGTTTAAAGACTAAACTATTAATGCAAATAGTTTATATTATGAATGTGGACTCCTGGATGGAGCACAATACCAGACCAAAATAATTAAAAGATAAAATGTGGACTGCTTTATATAGCATGGTAGTAACAGAATAAAATAGGCTTTTTACTGTGGACGAGCCTTGGATACAGCAGAATCTGAGCACAAAAGAATAACAACCTCAGATGTGGCTAACTTTTCGGAGCATGGTAGTAACAAAATAAATTTAAATATATATATATATATATATATATATATATAGTATATATATATCATGTGTAACCCTGCATGGATAACAATATCTGCTCCAAAGAACGAAAAGATGAAATGCAGCCTGCTATAGATAGCACGATATGGAGAACCAGGGGCGGACACTGACAGCTTGGGGCCCCTGTGCAAGAAATGTGTCTGGGCCCCCTCCTTTTATGGCGTCAAAGCTACATGTGTGTATATATATATATATATATATATATATACAGTTGTGGCCAAAAGTATTGACACCCCTGCAATTCTGTCAGATAATACTCAGTTTCTTCCTGAAAATGATTGCAAACACAAATTCTTTGGTATTATTATCTTCATTTAATTTGTCTTAAATGAAAAAACACAAAAAGAATTGTCCTAAAGCCAAATTGGATATAATTCCACACCAAACATAAAAAAGAGGGTGGACAAAAGTATTGGCACTGTTCGAAAAATCATGTGATGCTTCTCTAATTTATGTAATTAACAGCACCTGTAACTTACCTGTGGCACCTAACAGGTGTTGGCAATAACTAAATCACACTTGCAGCCAGTTGACATGGATTAAAGTTGACTCAACCTCTGTCCTGTGTCCTTGTGTGTACCACATTGAGCATGGAGAAAAGAAAGAAGACCAAAGAACTGTCTGAGGACTTGAGAAACCAAATTGTGAGGAAGCATGAGCAATCTCAAGGCTACAAGTCCATCTCCAAAGACCTGAATGTTCCTTTGTCTACCATGCGCAGTGTCATCAAGAAGTTTAAAACCCATGGCACTGTGGCTAACCTCCCTAGATGTGGATGGAAAAGAAAAATTGACAAGAGATTTCAACGCAAGATTGTGCGGATGTTGGATAAAGAACCTCGACTAACATCCAAACAAGTTCAAGCTGCACTGCAGTCCGAGGGTACAACAGTGTCAACCCGTACTATCCGTCGGCGTCTGAATGAAAAGGGACTGTATGGTAGGAGACCCAGGAAGACCCCACTTCTTACCTCAAGACATAAAAAAGCCAGGCTGGAGTTTGCCAAAACTTACCTGAAAAAGCCTAAAGCGTTTTGGAAGAATGTTCTCTGGTCAGATGAGACAAAAGTAGAGCTTTTTGGGCAAAGGCATCAACATAGAGTTTACAGGAGAAAAAAAGAGGCATTCAAAGAAAAGAGGTTCCCTGATGTTTTGGGGTTGCTTTGTTGCCTCTGGCACTGAACTGCTTGACTGTGTGCATGGCATTATGAAGTCTGAAGACTACCAACAAATTTTGCAGCATAATGTAGGGCCCAGTGTGAGAAAGCTGGGTCTCCCTCAGAGGTCATGGGTCTTCCAGCAGGACAATGACCCAAAACACACTTCAAAAAGCACTAGAAAATGATTTGAGAGAAAGCACTGGAGACTTCTAAGGCGGCCAGCAATGAGTCCAGACCTGAATCCCATAGAACACCTCTGGAGAGATCTAAAAATGGCAGTTTGGAGAAGGCACCCTTCAAATATCAGGGACCTGGAGCAGTTTGCCAAAGAAGAATGGTCTAAAATGCCAGCAGAGCATTGTAAGAAACTCATTGATGGTTACCGGAAGTGGTTGGTCGCAGTTATTTTGGCTAAAGGTTGTGCAACCAAGTATTAGGCTGAGGGTGCCAATACTCTTGTCTGGCCCATTTTTGGAGTTTTGTGTGAAATGATCAATGTTTTGCTTTTTGCTTCATTCTCTTTTGTGTTTTTTCATTTAAGACAAAATAAATGAAGATAATAATACCAAAGAATTTGTGCTTGCAATCATTTTCAGGAAGAAACTGAGTATTATCTGACTGAATTGCAGGGGTGTCAATACTTTTGACCACAACTGTATATTGATATTATATAGCCACACACACATACATGTATACCGTATTTTCCGCTTTGTAAGATGCACTTTTTTTCCCCCAAAATTGAGGGGAAAAAGGGGGTGCATCTTACAAAGAGGATACACCTTTGCGCTGCCGCTGAGGGTATTTGCCGCGGCACTCTGTGCCCTGATGCTGCCGCTGCGCTGTCCGCCGGTTCTTACCGCCACTGCCACGCTCCTGTCCCCCGGTGGTTTCTGCCGCCGCCACCGCGCTCTGTCCCGTTCAGCGTGGGGGGTCTCTGTCGCTCCATGCCTGCTTTCCTGCGGCTTTCTTCCTGGAAAATGGCCACCGCCCGAGATTTCAGTGCCGAGATGTCCATCTGCGCATGCGCGGCGGCCATTTTCCAGGAAGAAAGCCGCAGGAAAGCAGGCATGGAGCAGCAGAGAACCCCACGCTGAACGGGACAGAGCGCGGCGGCGGCAGAAACCACCGGGGGACAGGAGCGTGGCGGTGGCGGTAAGAACCGGCGGACAGCGCAGCGGCAGCATCAGGGCACAGAGTGCCGCGGCAAGTACCCTCAGAACGGGACAGAGCGCGGCGATGGCGGCAAACACCGGGGGACAGGAGCGCAGCGGTGGCGGTAAGAACCGGGGGACAGAGCGCGGCGATAGCGGTAAGAACCGGGGGAGAGCGTGGCGGTAAGAACCGGGGGACAGAGCGCGGCAGTGGTGACAAGCACTGGGAGACAGAGTGCGGCGGTAGTGGCAAGCAGGCACCGGGGGACAGAGCGTGCCGGTGGTGGCAAGCATCAGGGGGCAGAGGGCGGCGGCAGTATCAGACACCGGCAGCGGCACGCTGCACATCAAAACACCCCCTCATCCCAGCAGCAATGTTCCACTCCGGCCTCCTCTATCACCACCCCTGGTAAGCAATAAGATGCCTGGATTATAAGATGCACCACCATTTTATTACAAAAAATGTTTTTTCCTATTTTTCTCCTCAAAATTTGGGGTGCGTCTTATAATCCGGAGCGTCTTATAAAGCAAAAAATACAGTATATATTACATAGTCTCCTTTAGAATCATAGAATCATAGAATCGTAGAGTTGGAAGGGACCTCCTGGGCCATCTGGTCCAACCCCCTGCTCAAAGCAGGATTCGCTAAATCATCCCAGTCAGATGTCTGTCCAGCCTCTGTTTGAAGACTTCCATTGAAGGAGAACTCACCACTTCTCGTGGCAGCCTGTTCCACTCATTGATCACTCTAACTGTCAAAAAGTTTTTTCTAATATCTAATCTGTGTCTCTTCCCATTCAGTTTCATCCCATTGCTTCTAGTCTTTCCTTGTGCAAATGAGAATAAAGTTGATCCTTCTACAATGTGACAGCCCTTTAGATATTTGTAGACAGCTATTAAGTCTCCTCTCAGTCTTCTCTTTTGCAAACTAAACATTCCCAAATCCTGCAACCTTTCCTCATAAGACAGGGTTTGCAGACCGGTCACCATTCTGGTCGCTCTTTTCTGAACTTGCTCCAGTTTGTTGATGTCTTTTTTAAAATGTGGTGCCCAAAACTGGACACAATATTCCAGATGAGGTCTGACCAAAGAGGAGTAGAGGGAAATAATGACTTCACGTGATCTAGACTGTATGCTTCTGTTAATACATCCTAGAATTGCATTTGCCTTTTTTGCTGCTGCATCACACTGTTGACTCATATTCAGTCTGTGATCTATTAGTATACCCAAGTCTTTTTCACATGTGCTGTCACTTAGCCCTATTCCTCCCATTCTATATATGCTTTTTTCATTTTTATTGCCCAGATGTAGTACTTTATTATGTATATTGCTGTCCCTTACACAGTGCCCTCTCTTATGTACAGTACCGTCCCTTACATATTTAATTATATAGAGCCCTGTTTTTTATTACATACCGTCCTGTCTTGTTAGCTGTATAATGCAATGATGGCTGATGGAGCATGGGAAAGCTTCCTTTCTAATGGAGGAGCTGATGGACTGGTAGTTTGGTCACCGGCTGCTCTATCAGCTGTCATTTTATATCTAACAAGAGAGGGGGCTATGTAATAAAAGAGGGCACTGTAAATAACAAAATTAACAAGAATACACTATGTAAGAGACAGCACTATACATAACAGCAGAGGAAGCTATATAATAAGGGACGGCACCATATATAACTAGAGAGGATGGTACGCAATAAGGGACATGTTATACATAATAAAAGAGGAAACTTTGTAACTAAGGGTGGTGTTATACAGAATTAGTGAGTCCACTATATACTAAGGGACTGTGTTAGACATAGTGAGTACACTATATACTAAGGGACTGTGTTAGACATAATAAGCGATAATGTCTTCCTCCACCTCCCCCTGTTCCTAAGGCCATTATAAGTCCCCCTTCCTAACATCCCAATCCCCCACACCCCTCATTGTCCTCCTCCCCTCACATCCCATTATTGTCCTCTCCCCCACCCCATCATTGCCCTCTTCACCACCTCCATCATTTTCTTCTCCCCCACCACTATCTTTGCTTTCTCCCCCACCACTCCCATCATTGCCCATTCCACCACCTCCATCATTTCCTCCTCCTCCACCACCCCCATTATTACCCTTTCCACCACCACCAGTGCATTCTCCCCCACCACCTCCATCATCATTTATTTTTCCCCCACCACCCCATCATTGCCCTCTTCATCACCCCCATCATTGCTGTCATGATCCCAGTGCAGGTTTTTGAGCTGCACGTCAGGGGTTAATGTCTGGAGCTCAGTGCAGGTTTTGACCTGCACACCTGGGGTGAATTATTGTGGCCTCTTTTTGGTTCTGGGAGAGCTTCTTAAACCCCTGGGAAGCTCCAATCCCTGCCAGTTATACTTTTGCCTTTGGCCAAGTGTGCTGACCTCTGCGTGCCTGTGCCTGTTCGTTGTTATAGCTTGCTTATATGGTTCTGACCCGGTTCTGTTTCCCGTTGTGAGTTTGCCTGTTGATTCTGTACTGTGCTACCCTCCCTGTGTATGACTCATTGCCAGTGATCTGACTACTCTCTGCTCGCCCCTCTTGTACCTTGCAGCTATCTCTGTGTATGACTCATTGGCTACGTCCTGACTATTCTGCCTGTCTATGCCCCTTGGTAACTTTGTCTCGCAGTTACCCAGCTAGGAGTTCTCTTGCAGCTCCTAGCTCTCTGGAGTTTAGGCCATGCCCCTAGCAGTCACGTGCTTCAGGTCCTGCTGCTCTGAAGTACGCATCTACTTGGCTGCTGCCCGCTCCACAGGTTTCTTTGAGCACAGTTCGCTTTACTCAGGACACATGCACTGGCTCAGTGAGCAAGTTCAGTGCGATGTTCCTGACATTATAACTGGCCTGTAATTTTTTTTTCTCTCCTCACGTCTGCAGCATGGACCCAATGTGTGCTTTATCTAAGCTTAGTTTGGAACACCAAGCTCTGGCCCAGTCCCAACGGTGGGTTGAGGACTCAGTTCAGGGGGTACTTTCCGCAGGCTTCCAGCAGGTGGGGAATAGAGATGTCATTTTAGTCCACCCGAATCCACGGTTAAATTGCCAGATACGTTTTCTGGTAACAAAGATGAATTCAGAGCATTTAAGGGCGGCTGTAAGCTCTTTTTTTCTTTGAGACCCCGCTCCTCTGGGGATGAGAAACAGAGGGTGGGGGTGGTTATGTCCCTGCTTTGGCATTTTGCCAAAGCCTTGCTTTTCCCACAAGCCTGGGCATTTTCGCTTTCCTCTTCTGCCCCTGAGAGAATGTCTGTGGATGCGTTTTTTGAAGCCTTAGGGCTTATTTATGATGAGCCTGATAGAGTGCGTTTGGCTGAGGACAAGATGATGAGTGTCTTGTCAGGGGGAGCACTCAGCCGAGTGGTTCTGTACTGAGTTCAGACGTTGGGCAGCCGAGATTTCTTGGAATGATGCCGCCCTTCGGGGGCTGTTCCGTAGAGGCCTGTGTGAACGTCTGAAGGAGGCCTTGGCACTCCATCCTCCGCCTGACTCCCTGGAGGATGCCATGACCCAAACAGTTCGCATGGATCGCAGACTGTGGGCTAGAGCCGTTATGCAACTGGAAGCACCATTATTCTTCAGTGGAGATGAGACTCGGACACTTCCTGTGGCTAGGGAGGTGAGTGCTGTCACCTGTGAGGAAAAGGAAAGAAGACGCCGCCGGGAGAAGCAGTTGTGCTTCTATTGTGGGGAATCTGGACACTGGAAGAAGGACTGCCCCTCCTGTCCGTCATCCTCCAAGATGGGGGGAAGCAACTAGGTCTGGGTAGTAGTCGAGGAGGCTACCCAGACCTTCAGGTACAATTTTCCTCAGTGCACAAATGGTGCTGCAGGTGGAACTGGAACTTGGTAGTGGTCTGGTTCAGCCTTCTGCTTTTGTTGACTGTGGTTCTGCTGTGAACCTGATTGATACCAAAATTATGACTCTTAATAAGATAGGGACATTCAGGCTTCAGGATCCTGTTAAACTTGTGGCAATTGACTCATCCCCTCTTACCCAGGACAGTATCTGTTGCAGGTCTGAACTTTTTTCTCTAAAAGTGGGTTCCACTCATGTGGAAAAACTAAGTTGTCTTGTGCTAGATAACTTGCCTGTAGGACTGGTACTGGGGATGCCTTGGCTTCAATGCCATAATCCTACCATTGATTGGGTTACAGGGGAGATCACTCAGTGGGGATGCAAGGATAAATGTGGTAACCTGGGACATCTTGTTAACGCTGTTAAATCCGTATCTGTGTCGTCTGTTGGTCTGGAAGGTATTCCGGAGTAGCTGAAGGATTTCAAAGACGTTTTTTCCAAAAGTGAGGCTGAGGCGCTGCCACCACATGGACCCTACGATTGTGCCATTGATTTAGTACCCGGAGCCAAGTTACCTAAGGCTCGATTGTTCAATTTGTCTGGGCCTGAGCACCAAGCCATGCAGGAGTACATAGCTGAGAGTCTCCGCAAGGGGCATATCAGGCCTTCTGTGTCACCTGTGGCAGCAGGATTCTTCTTTGTGAAGAAGAAAGATGGTGGTTTGCGGCGTGCCACGACTTTCGGGAACTGAACAAGATAACGGTTAGGAACACTTACCTGCTTCCCCTCATCCCAGACTTATGTAACCAGTTAGCTGGGGCCCAATGGTTCTCCAAGTTAGATCTCCGAGGGACCTACAATCTGATAAGGGTTCAGGAAGGGGACGAGTGGAAAACTGCGTTCCTCACATCAGAAGGACTCTTTGAAAACCTGGTAATGCCGTTTGGGTTAACTAATGCACCCGCTATTTTCTAGAATTTCATCAATGTTTTGTTATTATTTATTTGGATGACATTTTGGTGTATTCCCCGGACAGCCAATCTCACTTGCAACATCTACAGACAGTTCTCCAGAGACTCAGGGAGAACCAATTGTTTGCTAGATTGGAAAAATGTTCCTTTTTTGTACAGGAACTGTCTTTTTGGGGTTGATGGTGTCCTGTGAGGGGTTTCGTATGGATCCTAAGAAGGTGCTGGCGATCGCTGACTGGGTTCAGCCTCGAGATGTCAAGGGGCTCCAGCGCTTCTTAGGATTTGTGAACTATTATTGAAGATTCATTAAAGGTTTCTCACAAGTGGTTAAACCACTCATGGATCTTACCCAGAAGGGCGCTGATGTAAAAAAATTGGTCTGTACTCGCTAAGGAGTTCTTCTCAGCTATTAAGAAATGTTTCATGTCTGCCCAGGTGTTGGTACAAACAGGCCCGTCCAAACCATTCATTGTGGAGGTGGATGCTTCTGAAGTGGGGGTGGGGGCTGTGATGTCCCTGGGTCCGGCCACCCTTACCAATCTCAAACCCTGTGCCTTCTTCTCCAAAAAGTTCTCTTCAGCCGAGAAAAACTATGATGTAGGCAATAGAGAACTTCTTGCGGTCAAGCTGGCATTTGAGGAATGGAGGCACTTTTTGGAAGGGGCAGCTCACCCTATCACGGTTGTCACGGATCACAAAAATTTGGCATACCTTGAATATGCTAAGAGGCCTACTCCTAGACAAGCCCGTTGGTCACTTTTTTTCACGATTTCAGTTCTCCATTACTTTTCGACCAGGGTCCAAAAATGTTAAAGCGGATGCCTTGTCCAGAAGTTTTGACCCAGTGTCTCCCCCTGAGCCGCCGTCCTCCATTCTTCCCCCAGGGGTGGTACTGGTGGGGGTCTCAACTGAGTTGGAACAAGAAATTCTAAGGGCTCAGGCTCTAGCTCCGGCAACCAGGACGGGGATAAACTGTTTGTTCCAGATTCATTGCGGCCTAGACTTCTACAGGAGTTTCATGAGTCTAGGCTGAGTGCTCATCCAGGTATCACGGCCACTAGAGAGGCAGTAGCCAGAGGTTTTTGGTGGCCTTCACTAATGTCCGATGTCAAGAAATTTGTTTCTGCTTGTGGCGTGTGTGCCCATTCCAAAAGCTCGCATAACCGGCCGGCTGGGGAACTCATACCTTTACCGCTTCCGGATAGGCCATGGACTCATCTTTCCATGGATTTTATTACCGGCCTTCCACCTTCCAGTGGCAATACCGTGATCTGGGTGGTGGTGGATAGGTTTTCTAAACAGGCCCATTTCATTCCCTTGGCAGCTTTACCCTCAGCAGAAACATTGTCAAGGTTGTTTGCGCAGCATGTGGTCCGATTGCATGGGGTACCCCTGAATGTTGTGTCTGACAGAGGTGTGCAGTTTGTGGCCAAATTTTGGAGGGCGTTCTGTATGAAATTGGGCATCTCACTCTCCTTCTCGTCGGCATATCACCCGGAGAGTAATGGTCAGACAGAACGCACCAATCAATTCCTGGAACAAATTCTCTGGTGTCTGACCTCCTCCAGACAGGAGGATTGGTGTGATGCGTTACCGTTGGCGGAATTCGCTTTTAACAACCGGGTGATTCAGTCCACCAACATGTCCCCATACCTGATTAACTATGGGTTTAATCTGCATTTTGGGGAGTTTTCAAGTGTGGATTCCAGTTGTCCAGGGGTAGAGGGGTCCGTTCAATGGTTAAAAAGCCTCTGGGCTGAAGTCCAGCGTAATATCTCTCGGGCCCAGGGGAGGTACAAATATTTTGCTGACAAAAAGAGAGCCTCGGGAGACATGTTTCAGGTGGGAGAGAAGGTTTGGCTTTCCACACGTAACATCAACTTAAAGGTACCATCAGTTAAGTTGGGACCAAAGTTCAATGGTCCGTACGAGATTATGGAGATAGTCAACCCAGTGGCATATAGGTTGCGTCTCCCCGCCTCCTTAAAAATATCCAATGTGTTCCATAAATCTCTGTTGAAATCCGTAGGGTCTGTCAAAGAGGACTCCGAGCCTGTTGTTCCTCCAGTGCTGGTGGAGGGTCAATTGGAGTGTGAGGTCGGACATATTGTGGACTCTCGGCGGGTGCGCCGCTCTTTGCAGTACCTGGTCCACTGGAAAGGATATGGACCAGAGGAGCGCTCATGGGTCCCTGCTCGCTCTGTACATGCAGATCGCCTGGTTCGGGCTTTCCATGCCAAGTACCTGGGGAAGCCTGGGGGTTCAGAGGCCCCCCATTGAGAGGGGGGTACTGTCATGATCCCAGTGCAGGTTTTTAAGCTGCACGTCAGGGGTTAATGTCTGGAGCTCAGTGCAGGCTTTGACTTGCACACCAGGGGTTAATTATTGTGGCCTCTTTTTGGTTCTGGGAGAGCTTCTTAAACCCCTGGGAAGTTCCAATCCCTGCCAGTTATACTTTTGCCTTTGGCCAAGTGTGCTGACCTCTGCGTGCCTGTTCGTTGTTATAGCTTGTTTATATGGTTCTGACCCGGTTCTGTTTCCCATTGTGAGTTTGCCTGTTGATTCTGTACTGTGCTACCCTCCCTGTGTATGACTCATTGCCTGTGATCTGACTACTCTTTGCTCACCCCTCTTGTACCTTGCAGCTATCTCTGTGTATGACTCATTGGCTACGACCTGACTATCCTCCCTGTCTATGCCCCTTGGTAACTTTGTCTCGCAGTTACCCAGCTAGGAGTTCTCTTGCAGCTCCTAGCTCTCTGGAGTTTAGGCCACGCCCCTAGCAGTCACGTGCTTCAGGTCCTGCTGCTCTGAAGTACACATCTACTCGGCTGCTGCCCGTTCCACAGGTATCTTTGAGCATAGTTCGGTTTACTCAGGACACGCGCACTGGCTCAGTGTGCAAGTTCAGTGCGGTGTTCCTGACAATTGCCTTCTCTCCATCACCCCCATCATTTCCTTCTCCCCATCACTTCCATCATTGCCTGCTCCATCACCCCATCATTGCCTGCTCCATCAACCCATCACTCCCATCATTGCCTTCTCCCCATCACTCCCTTCTCTCCATCACTCCCATCATTGCCTTCTCCCCATCACACCCTTCTCTCCATCACTCCCATCCTTGCCTTCTCCCCATCTCTCCCATGATCCCATCAATGCCATCTTTCTATCACCCCTCATGGCCTTCTCCCATTACCCCTCATGGCCTTCTCCTATCACCCCGGGCATCATGGCCTTCTCTCCTCATCACAGTCTTCTCCTCATATCCGCATCTCCCCCAGGGCCAGGCTCCACCTACACACACACACACACACACACACACAGACACACATACATACACACATACTGTACATACACACAGAGATACATACATACACACACACAGACATACACACACAGACTGACATACACATATACATACACACACAGACATACACACAGACATACACACACAGACATACACACAGACACAGACATACACACATACATACACACAGACATACACACAGACACACATACATACATACAGACACACACACATACACACACATACATACACACATACGTACACACACACACAGACATACACACATACATACATACACACAGACATACACACATACATACAGACATACACACACACAGACATACACACATACATACACACGTACACACACATACATACACACATACATACAAACATACACACACAGACATACACACAGACACAGACATACATACAGCCATACACACAGACACACATACATACACACACACATACACATTCACACACATACATACATTCACACACAGACAAACACACACATACAAACATACACACAGACATACACAAACATACACATACACACAGACATACACACATACATACACACACAGACATACACACATACATACACACACATACATCATACACACATACATACAGACATACACACAGACATACACACACACATACATCATACACACATACACACACAAGTGACTGACTGACCTGCGGCTGCAGCCACCGTCTGACCGACGCCTTAGGCACAGTGAGTGAGACAGTCTGCCTCCTCCTCTCCTCCCCCACAGCAGCAGCGCAGCACAGCAGTGACTGACGCTGATATCATCTCACCTCAGGGCTGGCTCCTCTCCTCCTTGCGCCTGGCGCTCCACATGGCTAATTTGAATAGTTAGCCATGCGGTGCTGGAGGGGCCCCCTCTCTACCGGGCAGTAGGTTCGCCCCTGTGGAGAACAATATCAGCACCCAAAAATGGCAAACTGACATCTAGCTTGCTGTATAACATTACTAACAAAGAAAAGAAGAAAGTATTTTTTTTACTGTGGATGAGGCTTGTATACAATCGAATGTATGCTCAAAACAATTTCAAACTCAGATCTAGCCTGTGGTTTAACGTTTGTAACAGAATTTTTTTATTTTTACTCTGTATGAACTCTGCACACAGCTGAATTTCACCGCCACAAAATGAGAAGGTGGGTTATGGTGTGCTGTATCATGTTTGTAACAGAAAAAAATGTTTGTTTTTTTTACTCTGCATGAGCTCAGCGCACAGCTGAATTTCACCACTACTAAACGACAAGGTGGGATGTGATGGGCTGAATCACGTTAGCAATTGAAAAATTTTTTTTACTGTGCAACAGCTGAAATCACAGAACAATCCAGCACCATTGGAGTAATATACTGTCCTTTTTTTGAGCTATTGTACAATTTAAAATAGATCTGTCATGTCATGTAAGCAGTGAAGTATTTGTCATTGTACTATACCTAGATTTCTGTGGCGTATAGGAGCATCATGAGTTGTGGTATGTGTTAAAGGGGCGCACTGACACTCTTTGGCCCAGGGCACACGAAAACCTGGAGCCAGCCCTACCCTCCCACAACATAACCCCCTGTTTTCAAAATACTTTAGTGGCAACGCAAATATTTTCCCACACTTTTTAATGAATGTTATCGATTTTACACGAATTTATGAAAACTTGCATGTGTTTCCAATCACGAATTCGAATGTACCATATTCATGCCAAATTTATGTTTGGCGATCGTTGTTTGAACGTATTCGCTCATCTCTAGCCTTGACAAATTGGGCTGACTAATTTCAAGCACTAGGCCCCATTTAAAGCCACACATCTGCTCTTATAATTAAATAATCAGCATGACACAGTGATATCAGTTGGCTTGTCCTCATTTACACTTTCTCCTGAGCTAACAAGATGATCCCTGAAAAGCAGGTCATTTTGTGGCAGGGCTGAATTTCAGTGGAAATGGGGTTTTTTTGTGATTGTTAATTTTCAAGACAATGAATGATTTTCCAATTTTTGTAATTAATCTGATCACTAATAACAATCAGGTCTTAAGGCAAATTGCCATTACAAAATGTGAAGCAACAAACTGTGAAAACCAAAATTTGTGTCAATCTTAAAATCTTTGACATTGATTTTTAGTCTTGACTGTGTATATACTGCAGTATTATAATATTGCAGTAAATCGTGAAATTATGGTTCTTCTACGAAGCTCAGCCTGTGGTTGAATTGGACTAAGATGGCAGTTATAGTGTCTTCGGCAGGCCCCTGCTGCTATGTTAATCCATAGCTGTGATCATAGCAGGCGGATGGGAGCCAGTAGCAATTTAAATGCTGCTCTCAGAGATTGACAGTGGCATCTAAATAGCTAAAAGCAGCAATCAGAGCTCAGCTCTGGTTGCTGCAGTTACAGGCAGATGCTGACTATGTAATTCAAGTTGGCTTCTTGGTATAAAGCAGACTCACCTCCTGTGGTAGCATCATATAGCCCTTATAGATGGGATGAACTGTGCTAGCATGGTTTTCCAATACTTTCCAACAATTATGATGTAGAATTTGGGACATTTAAAGCATGCATCCCGGATCGTGTTGGAACATTCCCAAAATTTGCACTTTTGCACAGTTTCCTACTTCTATCCTCTTGCAGTCTTGTTTGTGAGGTTGTTTCAATGACTATTGCCAAGTAAAGTATGTGTTCTGTTGATACTTAACACTTAGGGTTGCTAGTGTACTCTTTGTAAATGTCCATGAATGGCTAAAGTGACATGACTTTATTAGGGCACTGTTAACTAGAGTTGAGCGAAACAGGTCGTAAGTCGCCGACTTTCGCCAAAGTCGGGTTTCATGAAACGAAACCCGACCATAGTGTGAAGTTGGCCATGCGGTCGGCGACCCAAGCGTCAAAGTCGGGTTTCGCCGAATGCTTGCACGTGACTTTTTTCAGCCAATGAGAGAAGCGGAGCGTAACGTAGTGGGAGCGTAGCTGGAGTGGGAGTGGGAATGGGAGTGGGAGAGAGAGAAGAGAGAGAGATTTTGCCGCCTCTAGGGTTAAAATTCATGCCACGTGTGTTTACAGTCCTCCACTCACTGCTGACTTTTCTCCCCATTGACTTGCATTGGGTTTCGTGTTTCACGACTTTTCCCTATAGTCGGCCGATTTCGTTCGACTCGACTTTTGAGAAAGTCGGGTTTCATGAAACCCGACTCGACCCTAAAAAAGGCAAAGCCGCTCATCTCTACTGTTAACTTAAGAGAAGTTTATAATGATGACTGTCAGCACTGTGCTGTTCGTCTGGCACTTTCTGTGCTGTTACTGTCTGTGGTTACGTTATATGTATGGAAAAAAAAGGAGAAGATAAATTTTCAGCTTGCCCTTGGCAGGAACTCCCAGTGAGTTCCAATGACGAACCACGGAATCCCATCTCTGCCAGATGTTGCAGTAGCATGCACAAAAGCTAAAGATCCAGATTTGATGATAAAATATAAAATCTTTATTTAGTCATTAATATAGTATCGGCATTGTTGTGAAACACTGCAATAGGTGAAGTTGGGAATGGATGGCGCACTTAAATTCAGAGTGATGAAAAGTCTTTATACAGTATGTCTTTATATGTATGCAGTAGTTTGCTCTTGCCACAAGATGGCTGTGCTGCGCAAAGAAATGTAAAATTACAAGTGTGGATACAGCCGTAACCGTGGAGCAGCAGAAGTGGGTTACAACGAGTGCACATTTAAGGGGAACTTGCGAAACTTGGGAAACTGAGCATCATGTTCCAGGTAGTAGCCAGATTGAGTAAGCTGCTGAGAACAAGCTGCAGATTTTCAGCTATGACAGAAGGAGAGGTAAAGGCAGCTAGAATTTAAACAGTGTATGCTGCTGAGATTCACTGTTTCTGACTATGCCGAGCCATCATTTTATCAGAACGGATTGCAGGTTGATAAACATGCTTCATGTCGCAGGCTTAAAGGGAACCTGTCAGCAGGATTGTGCTCAGTAACCTACAGACACTGTCAGGCTGGCACTGTTATACTGGTTAATATGATACCTGGGCTGATGAAATCCATCTTGTGGTTGTTGTTTAATCTTTATTTTCAGTTTTCAGTTAATGAGATTCTCGTGCTTTGGGGTGGACCTGTGATGGGGGTCTTTATGTGGTGCTCTGCTTAGGTATTCGTACTGTTCGCTTATAACAGGTCATTGATCCCTCACTGACCTGCCTCCTATTTTACATACTGATTATTATATGTATTGAAAAAAAATCACATTCAGGGGAGGAGGAAATAGAGAGTCATCCACCTGGTGGGGACAGGGATGTCTTGCCTGTTGGGAGTCTGGTACACATGGCTGACTTTTTGTCCTGCTGTTTTTCCCATGACCCTCGCATTACACATTCTGGCCAAAGCTGATTACTGGTTGTTCAAGCTTCTTGACCTTAGCTACAAAAAAAACTTTCCATCTGTACATCCTTTGGCAGAGAGGGCTAGTAAAGTAGTGCAATACCAGAAGGCTCTAGTCAAACAATTAATACAAAAATTCCCAACTGGCGGCAGAGGTCATAGATTTTTGGGCAACTAAGGAGGAGAGATGAGGGAGGCACACATCAGGTCCAACAGAGGCAGGGGAATACTATCATAGGTCTTGGACAGGTTAATTAGACCCTTTCAGCGCCAAGGCCCTGATGCGTGGGGTAGTCTGACAAGGAGGGAAAAGTATTTGAAGATGTCAATGAGTTCCTAGTCGACTCTATCAGCGTCCTCTGGTCAATGAGTTCCTAGTCGACTCTATCAGCATCCTCTGTGGTTTCTTTGTGCCATACAACTATTGGGTATCCAAGCTGGACACGTGGCATGAACTGTCCTTCTACTGTATGCCTTGGATGTACTAGACCGCCCTGCCGCTAGCATTTATTCAGACAGGGTTTTTAGCTCTGTTGGGGATACAATAACTGATAGCCGCATGTGTCTGTCAACTGAAAATGCTGACGTTCATCCACTCAATGCCGACTTTTTTTCCGCCCCTCATTATGATGTCATAATGCCCCTATCTACATAATGGGGAAACAGTATGTGCTTATGAAGCCCCACCCCTCATTATGATGTCACAATGGTTACCATGGCGACACTGATGTCATCAAGCCCCGCCGCTCATTATGATGTCATAATGGCTGACTATGGGGTGGAGGATGTGTGATGGGTATATGGGCACTCGACTATGGGATGGAGGATATGTATGATGGGTATATGGGCACTCTACTATGGGATGGAGGATATGTATGATGGGTATATGGGCACGGGACTATGGGATGGAGGATAATTATAATTTGTTATAACTAACCACAGTTAGTTTCTATGCCCGGGCAGCGCCGGGCTCTTCAGCTAGTCCCATATAATGATCATAGAAATAAAGCATATTGCATATTTAGCTATGTTTGTGCCAGGTTCACAGTAGTACACAGGGGTCCAGTAAAGTGCTGTCAGTGCTGGTAGTGTTTCTCCCACCCCAACGCATGTTTCATTACTTCTTCCTCGGGGGGCGTGTATAGGAAGAAGGGATCACATGGTATAAATAAAGGTATGTAGCCAATTGCGTGCCAGTTTGATAATTGGCCGCAATGAACAGCTGCCTCGGTAAGTCATTCATCCGGGTGTATACGGCGCACCAGCTGTTGTGCGCATGACCACAATTGGAGCCCTCCGCTTCCGGTAGTTGGAACGCAAGAAAGCAGCGCCATCAGTGTCATGATGGCAGTGCGTATCAGCGTGCCGTTGAGCCGGAAGTTGTCAGTCCCTGGTCACCACCCCACAGCTAGTGCGCTCATCCAGGACAAATGCATGTCAGGCAACGCCGAGAATTATATAGAGGGAAAAGGAAGAGAAAAAGGGAGCTATCTGTACGGACAGGCATATACAAGACAGATTTAAAGTGCATAAGTGCCAATAAGTGCATAAATATAATATTGACATAATCTATATAACATAATTGTGCAAAATTAAAGGGAACACAAAAATACCACATCCTAGATATCTCTGAATGAAATATTCCAGTTGCAAAGTTTTATTCATTGCATAGTGGAATGTGTCCAGAATAATAAAACATAACAATTATCAATGTAAATCAAAATGAATATCCCATGGAGATCTGGATTTGGAATAATACTCAAAATCAAAGTGGAAAATCAAATTACAGGCGGAGACAACTTCAGTGGAAATGCCTCATGACAAGGAAAATATGCTCAGTATTGTGTGTGGCCTCCCTACTGTACAATGCCTGGGCATGAACCTGATGAGGTGGTGGATGGTCTCCTGAGTTATCTCCTCCCAAACCTGGACTAAAGCATCCGCCAACTCCTGGACACTCTGTGGTGCAATGTGACGTTGGTGGATGGAGCAAGACATGATGTCCTAGATGTGCTCAATCGGATTCAGGTCTGGGGAACGGGCGGGCCAGTCCATAACTTCAATGCCTTCATCTTGTAGGAACTGCTGACACACTCCAGCCACATGAGGTCTGGCATTGTCCTAGGAGGAATCCAGGGCCAACCCCACCAGCATCTGGTCTCACAAGGGGTCTGAGGATCTCATCTCGGTACCTAATGGCAGTCAGGCTACCTCTGGCGAGCACATGGAGGGCTGTGCGGCCCTCCAAAGAAGTGCCACCCCACACCATTACTGACCCACTGCCAAACCGGTCATGCTGAAGGATGTTGCAGACAGCAGATCACTCTCCACGGCATCTCCAGACTCTGTCACGTCTGTCACATGCGCTCAGTGTGAACCTGCTTTCATCTGTGAAGAGCACAGGGCGCCAGTGGTGAATTTGCCAATCCTGTGGTTCTGTGGAAAATGCCAAGCGTCCAGCACGGTGTTGGGCTGTGAGCACAACCCCCATCTGTGGACGTCGGGCCCTCAGACCATCCTCATGGAGTCAGTTTCTAACCGTTTGTTCATACACATGCACATTTGTGGCCTGCTGGAGGTCATTTTGCAGGGCTCTGGCAGTGCTCCTCCTGTTTCTCCTTGCACAAAGGCGGAGGCAGCGGTCCTGCTGCTGGGTTGTTGCCCTCATACAGCCCCCTCCATGTTTCCTGGTGTACTGGCCTGTCTCCTGGTAGCGACTTCAGCCTCTAGGTAGTACGCTGAAAGACACAGCAAACCTTCTTGCCACAGCTCGCATTGATGTGCCATCATGGATGAGCTGCACTACCTGAACCACTTGTGTGGGTTGTAGAGTCTGTCTCATGCTACCACAAGTGTGAAATCACAACCAATATTCAAAAGTGACCAAAACATCAGCCAGAATGCATTGGTACTGAGATGTGGTCTGTGGTCCCCACCTGCAGAACCACTCCTTTATTGAGTGTGTCTTGATAATTGCCAATAATTTCCACCTGTTTTCTGTTCCATTTGCACAACAACATGTGAAATTGATTGTCAATCAGTGTTGCTTCCTAAGTGGACAGTTTGATTTCACAGAAGTTTGATTTACTTGGAGTTAGGCTGTGTGCACACGATGCAGATTTGTAGCAGATCCGCAGCGGATTTTACCGCGCAGAAACGTTGCATTTCTGCATTGTGATGTACAGTAGCCTTAAAATCAATCTAAAAAAAAAACGCTGTGCAGACGCTGCGGATTTTTCCGCGCGGTTTTCCCGCGGTACAAAATCTGCAGCATGTTACTTCTTTTGTGCGGTTTTCCATCTCCCCTGTCACCAAATCCGCAGGGGGAAAACCGCGATGGAAAACCGCACAAAAACCGCATGAAAACCGCATGAAAAATGGAAGAAATCCGCAGGAAAAATGCAGGTCATTTGACCTGCGGATTTCTTCCATTCTGGCGGAAAGATACGCAGGGCCAAAAAGTACGTCTGCACTCACCCTTATATTCTGTTGTTTACGTGTTTCCTTTATTTTTTGAGCAGTGTATATATACATACAAATAAATAAATAAATATAGATACAAAATTTGTGAAAATATGTAGAAATTCTATACATATAATAATTTATGCAAATACTATATGAATATAATGTTTAGAATCCTAAATAAATTCAAATCCTAAATATATATAAAAAAAGAAAAAAACAATCTATCCTGTCCCTATCAATAAGTACATATGAGTAACTTGAATACATTTTCCTTAAAATTTGAGCATGTAATGCTTTGATTCTCTTTATCAGCCACTGGCCATATAAAAAAAGACCATCCGGGAATAATACTGTTCAAGGGATGTGTGATGTGAAGAAACATATCCCTCTATATACCACAGTATATATCTATCAAATAAAGGCACATACCAGTTAGGTTCAAAAAATTCATTTTAAAAACAACCAATGAATTAAAAACTGGATAAAAACAGTGAATAAACCCAAACAGAACCCCACCCATATTAAAAATAAGATGCTACAGGATAAAATTTATCTACATCATAAGAATGCACTGAAGCCAAAATTCTCATTCAGACCTATTGGAGACAGGGTACCTAACCTAAAAATCCATTTGCCCTCTGTTTGGGCAAGAATTTTGTCCAAATCTCCCCCTTTTGAGAACGGGGAAACAATATCAATCCCTTTTACCTTAAGTAGGCTAGAGTTGCTCTGATGATGGGTGAAAATTGGATTGGAAGACTGGATTGGCCAATTCAAATGTTGCTTTTTATTCTGGTGTATTCCCATGCACTCCATCCCATCAAAAAAAGCTTCCTTCTTTGTCTTGTCCTCCTCGTTTAACTCCACCATATGAACTTTTTTGCAATGAAACAAAGAGTGAAAAATTTAAAGGGGTCTGAATACTTTCCATATTCTCTGTATCTATCTATCTATCTATCTATCTATCTATCTATCTCTATCTAATTTACTGCCCCTGGTGTAAATGTTTTTCAGCCCTTGCAGTAAGTGCATAGGCTTTACCAGTCTAGGAATCCCACTCCTTAAAAATGGGGAAAAAAAATTCTGAGGCCCTCCTCTGCGTGTCTTCCAGGGTGTATTGCAGTCCCTCCTTCTAATTGGTTACACTTAGTGATTAAGATTTAAGAGACTGGGAGTCCCACCACCTAACAATTTTAACAGAAAATGTATGAGGCCCTCATTTACAGTTGAAACTAGACGTTTACATACACTGTATAAAAAGACACATATGCATGTTTTTCTCAATATCTGACATGAAATCAGAATAACCCTTTCCCATTTTTGGTCAATTAGGATTACCATAAATATTAATATTTGCCAAATGCCAGAATGAGAGAATGTTTTAAGGGATTTTTATTTTTTACTACAAAGTCAAAAGTTATACATACACACATACATTTCATTAGTATTTGGTATCATTGCCCTTAAACTGAATGACTTGGGTCAAACGTTTGAGATATCCTTCCACAAGCTTCTCACAATAGTTGGTCAGAATTTAGGCCTATTCCTCCTGACAAAACTGGTGTAACTGATCCAGGTTTGTAGGTTGCCTTGCTCGCACCTGTTTATTGAGCTTTGCTAACAAATTTTCAATAGGATTGAGATCAGGGCTTTGTGATGGCCACTCCAAATCATTGACTTTGTTAACCATAAGCCACTTTGTTACCATTTTGGTAGTATGCTTCAGGTTATTGTCCATTTGGAAGATACATTTCCGCCCAAGCTTTAACTTCCTGGCTGATGTCTTGAGATGTTGCTTCACAGGTATTTCACAGGTGATGGAAGTATCATCAAGGCATCAGGAATTCTCTCACATGTGTAACACTATGGAAATCCTGAAAACATGACCTGTTGGGATCCACAAGGAACCACTGGTTTAAAGGCATAGTAATCTTTATTAATCCATAATTATCCAGCACGTCTTCTTGATGCTAAAAAACTTTTTCTTTATTCAAATCCTCTTAAAAACAATATTAGAGTTCAAGACAGATCTGTCTTGATCTCTAATTATGTTTTTAAGAGGATTTGAATAAAGAAAAAGTTTTTTTTATCATCAAGAAGATGTGCTGGATAATTATGGATTAATTTTGCATGCGGGCTTGAACGCTATTCCGTGCACCTTCGTGGGTAACTGCACCTGCTGTGGATAATTTATGGGTCAGCTGATAAACTTTTCTTTACATTTCATAGTAATCTTTATTTATGTAAACTTTTGACTTTGCAATAAGTAATACAAATGCCTTAAAACATTCTCTCTCTGTCATTATTCTAGCATTTGGCAAATATCAATAATTATGGTAATCTTAATTGACCTAAAGCGGGAAAAGTTTATTCTGATTTCATGTCAAATATTGAGAAAAACATTCATACGTGTCTGTTTATATAGTGTATGTAAATTTATTGTTTTAAGTGTATGCTTAATACATATCTGAGTCCCTCTTCTTTCTAATTTTTGGCAGCTCTTGCATTTCCTGTATAGGCTTTGTGAGTTTCAGAGTACCTCCTTCATAAATCAAACAGGATGTGTTTGACCATGTCACATACACCACATGCTTAGATAAGGTAGTAAAATGTTAAAATGATATTTACTGGTGACTACTGGTCGGCGTAGTTTTATTTCCCTCTCTACTATGTCATCTACTGTATTCATAGGTGACTGGAAAATACAGTGAGAGATGGCCCAGCTAATAAAGGTTGGAGAAGGCTTTTTTTTATAGTTATTATACAGCAAAGAATTTCCTAACATTTTTTCCTGTAAAATCCACTTTATTTTCAGTTTTTGTATATTAGTATTGTCAGTCTATAAACATGGAGTAATACTCTGGCAACATTGTTCCCATCAGAGACCTGAGAGTCAAAAATGCATCCAGACGTCTTCCCATACTTGAGTGCTGTTTCCATCAATTTCAGTGATTTCCCCCCCCAGCCCTCATGTTAGGGTGCTCTGGAAAAACGCTTGAGTTTCCCATTGAGTTCCATTATCCTTGTTACTCAAGTAGAGTGAGCCCTTCTGAACGTCCGACCTACTCATTTCGAGCACTGAGTGCTCAAGCATTTTAGTGCTCGCTCATCACTAGTGATGAAACCATAAAATTATACATTACCCCCACAATACAATAAGCTAAGTTTTATTGTCCCAATGCCCATGTAAGATCCGACACCTGATGGCTTCACTTTCTCTGGAGCACATTCCTCCCATTTTGTAAGTTGCCATCTTAGCCAACCTGGTTGTGGAGTATATTCTACCACCCCACATTAAGATGAACTACCCACCTGCCAAATGTTTCTGGAAGCTAATGGGATCCCATCTGACTCTATTAAAAGGCACCAGATTTATCCTCACGCATACCTTTTCTGTTTCAGTAAAGAGCTATACCTACAACACACAGGGACTGCTGTGGGCCTATTTCCATTACAACGATTACATCTTAATAATCTGGACTGAGTCTGAACAAGAACTTACACTGGCGAGCAAAGGGGTAATAATGTTTTGAACTTTTGATTTTCAGGCTCCATATCTGACCGTGCACTACTGCTTCAATCTTGAGACTGCAATCATTTTAATGACAATTATCATACATAAATTTTTCTTGCAACTATTTAGCATATGATTAGTTATGCAGATTCTTGTCATGACATTACATTGTTACTGTATTTTGCTCCTAAAAATCTAAATTTGTATTTTTTTGTTAGTATTTTGTAGATCCACCTTTGGCTTTTAACACTGCCTAAATCCTTCTGGGCATGCTCTCTATCAGATTCAAGCATGTCTCGACAGAAATCTGATCCCATGTCGCTTGTACACATTCCCAAGGTTTATGCATACTATCACCTCCACTGTCATGTGTGTTGCGCTAGAACTGATAGACCTTAATGATACAATAGAACAGAAACATTCAAAAAATCATGGCTGACCATACAAAATGTATATTCTTTTTTGGTATACAAAGAACCACACACAATACTTTAAAAACACTTAAAAAGTCAAATGGGGCTATGACTTGCCTTACCCACTACCACAAGAAATACAGATGGAAAATGCTAGAGCCTCTTATTCAGAGTCTAGTGCACATAACACTATGATCAGCACCTAGTATAGAGACTGTATATACTCTATAAGCTCAACAAAGGAATAGACTACCTAAGGGACTGAAATATAGATGTAAGTATGACATATAGTCATGCAGATTGTCAATTTGAATCCAACAAAGTGAAGGCAATGGGCTCAGTGTCCCCTCTATGGTACATGTGAACTCTAGCCAATAAGTCTTCCAGACAAGCAAAAAAGCAACATGGGGTCCAACACATGAGATATATATCACCTGTTACAATGGGTATACCACCACTTGCAGGACTAGATTATAAAGGTAAGGTTGTATTCATTTGATAAGACAAACCTACACATGCATGACTAGTGAAACCCTATCTTACCAATATCTCTGAGTATTGGTAAGACCCGAAGCTCCATAAATAGGGGCTGAGGCTCAAAAACTGGAGGACTAAGGCATGGCAGAAAGGTGCCCAGGACTGATAGGCCTTGTGATGAGCCGACTTGTTGACTCCGATAATTTTCTTGGACATCCACCTCTTGGCTTTTGGAATGGATGGACAGACTTTATTTCATATTTTTCCGTCATAGCACTCACATTATGCAGTTTGGCAATTTTCTTGGCCAGGAGACCGCTATAGATAAGCTAGATGATGCAGTTTCTCTTTTGTTTTACCCATCCTTCTTCTTCCTCCAAACACAGAGAGTGTAGTTGATACCAAAAAGTTTTATTTTAATCTCATCTGACCATATAAATTTCTCCCATGCCTCTTCTGGATCATCCAGATGGTCAATGGCAAAAGTCATACTGTTCTAGATATGTGCTGGCATGAGCAGGAGGACTTTGTGTGCCCTGCAGAATTTTAATCCATGATAGCGTAGTGTGTTATTAACGGTAATGATTGACGCTGTGGTGCGAGCTCTCTGCAGGTCATTGACCAGGTCCTCCTGTGTAGTTCTGGCTGATTCCTGACCTTTATCAAAATCATCCTTATCTCACAACGGGACATTTTGCATGGAGCCTCAGACCAAGGAAGACTGACACTCAACTTCTTTTATTTTCTAATAATTGTGCCAATTAGAGTTGAGCGACTTTGGTCAGATCGGGTTTCGTGAAACCCGAATGAAACAAAATTTGAGTCGGATGAAACTGGTCCGACTAGGGCAAAAAAAGTCAGAGTTTCGTCCGAAACCCGACCCCAAAGCAAGTCAATGGGGAATAAAAGTCGGCATTGAGTGGATGAATGTCATCCGCTCAATGCCGACTTTTATTTCCCATTGACTTGCATTGGGGTCGGGTTTCGGACGAAACTCCAACTTTTTTTTGCCCTAGTCGGACCAGTTTCATCCGACTCAAATTTTGTTTCATTCGGGTTTCACAAAACCCGATCCGACCAAAGTCGCTCAACTCTAGTGCCAATAGTTGTTGCCTTCTCACCAAGGCGCTTGCCTATTGTCCTGTAGCACATCCCAATCTTGTGCAGGTCTACAATTTTGTCCTTGGTGTCCTTAGACAGCTCTTTGTCTTGGCCATGGTGGAGAGTTTGGATAGTGATTAATTCAGTGTGTGGATAGGAGTCTTTTATACAGGTAACAAGTTTAAACGGGTGCAATTAATACAGGTATTAGTGCAGAGTAGGAGGACTTAAATAAAAACTAACAGGTCTGTGAGAGACAGAATTCTTGCTGGTTGGTGGGTGATCAAGTACTTATTTAATGCAATAAGATGCAATTTAATTATTTAAAAATCATACAATGTGATTTTCTGTTTTTCATTTTTAAATTTAGTCTTTTGCAGTTGAAGTGTACCTATGATAAAAATGACAGACCTCTCCATTATTTGTAGTGAGTAAAACTTGCAAAATCGGCAGTTTATCAAATACTTATTTCCCCACTGTACCTCAGATGGGACAGCTTCAATCCATTGTCTACAGCCAGACTCTCAGATATAATCGTATCTGCTCTAACCAAACAGACTAGAATGATCACTTATGAACACTTAACTCATCTTTAAAATGACATTTTTCATCCAAGGCTACCACCCCTACTCCATTGATGATCAGATCAATAGAGCAACAATGATTCCTAGAAGTCAACTACTTCAATAAGGAGAAAAACAGGAAAATAATCGTGTACCTCTTGTGGTGACCTAGAGCCCACAGCTTGAAGTGCACAGAAAAACTGCCAAAAATCTTCACTATATAGTACACAAAGATGGATATTTGTTGTTACCTAGAAATTTCTTCACAACTTATTCCAAAGAATTCTAAGCCCTTTTCACATCAGCTTTCATTTTTGTTTAGAACACGTCATCCTTCATGAGTTTCCGGATATCTGTACCCACAAAAAAGCCTTTCTACACTTTTGTTTCGGATAGTCCCTCAAACTTAGTAGACAACTACTTAAAAGTCTCTACTTTCGGTAGAACTTTAACAAACTGCTTCATCGGTCGAAGATTAATATGGAGTGGTTGCAGAAGAACTTTAGTGGGATCAACTAAACTTTCCGCAACTATGTTCTTGAGTCCAGGTTGCAAATATTTTCTGATTGGCCACATTTTTTGACTCCAGTGATGAGTCCTATTCCGGCAGTCCCATTCATACAAAAATCATGGGTATTTTGTGTATCCTCTTTGCCGCTAGGTTTAGATAGGGGCGGAACAGGTCTCATGAATTCTTTGGAACTTTCGGCTGCTGCCAGTAAGTAAACAAGTTTCCCACAATCCCCCTGGGGTTCTGATAACCACTCTCTGTCTCCTATGACTGTGCTAACCCCTCTAGTTGCTGGATGCTTTTGAAGCAACAGTAGTTAGCACTATTTCTGCGTGTCATATATATTTGAAAAACATTCCTATAAACCTACTAAACATATATTGAGAAATGAATGAGCACATTCAGTGGGGAAAAAAAGTATTTAGTCAGCCACCAATTGTGCAAGTTCTCCCACTTAAAAAGATGAGAGAGGCCTGTAATTGACATCATACGTAGACCACAACTATAAGAGTCAAAATGAGAAAACAAATGCAGAAAATCTCCTTGTCTGATTTGGCAAGATATAATTTTCAAATTATGGTGGACAATAAGTATTTAGTCATTAACAAAAGTTCATCTCAATATTTTGTTATATATCCTTTGTTGGTAATGACAGAGGTCAAACATTTTCTGCAAGTCTTCACAAGTTTGACACACACTGTTGGTGGTATGTTGGCCCATTCCTCCATGCTGATCTCCTCTACAGCAGTGATGATTTGGGCCTGTCACTGGGCAACACGGATTTTCAAATCCCTCCAAAGGTTTTCTATGGGGTTGAGATCTGGAGACTGGCTAGGCCACTCCAGGACCTTCATATGCTTCTTACAAAGCCACTCCTTCATTTCCCTGGTGGTGTGCTTGGGATCAATATCAGGCTGAAAGACCCATCCTTGTTTCATCTTCAATGCCTTTGCTGATGGACGGAGGTTTGCACTCAAGATTTCATGATACATGGCCCCATTCATTCTTTCATGTACACTGATCAGTCATCCTGTTCCCTTTGCAGAGAAACAGCCCCAAAGCATAATGTTGCCACCCGCATACTTCACAGTAGGTATGATGATCTTTGGATGCAACTCAGCATTCTGTCTCCTCCAAACACAACGAGTTTTTTTTTCTACCAAACAGTTCTACTTTGGCTTCATCAGACCATATGACATTTTCCCAATACTCTTCTGGATAATCCAAATGTTCTCTAGCAAACTTGAGAAGGGCCTGGACATGTATTGGCTTAAGCAGGGGCACACGTCTGACACTGCAGGATCTGAATCCCTGGCGGTGTAGTGTGTTAATGATGGTAGCCTTTGTTACGATGGCCCCAGCTCTATGCAGGTCATTCACTAGGTCCCCCCATGTGGTTCTGGGATTTTTGCTCACCGTTCTTGTGTTCATTTTGACACCATGGGGTTAGATCTTGCATGGAGCCCCAGATCGAGGGAGATTATCAGTGGTCTTGTTTGTCTTCCATTTTCTTATTATTATTCCCACAGTTGATTCCATCACACCAAGCTGCTTGCCTATTGCAGATTCAGTTTTCCCAGCCTGGTGAAGGGCTACAGTTTTGTTGCTGGTGTCCTTTGACAGCTCTTTGGTCTTCACCATAGTGGAGTTTGGAGTGTGACTGTTTAAGGTTGTGAAACTTGGCACTCAACTTCAGAAAGAATGCTGGTATATTTAATGCCGCGAAAATAAGCAAGAAAATGTTTCGGCAACAAACGGCCTTCATCGGTTTGCTATGGATATAAACAAAACATACAAATCATGTAAATACATGTGAATCCATGGTTACAAAATTGTGCATAAAAAAAGAAAAAGACAAAAAGAAGCATATACAAAAGCCATATTGTATGAGGCAATGGTCATCATAAATAGAGAAACGGCTGAAATTGGGCAGGAAACCACAGTAAAAATTGCACAGGTACCAAAAAGGAATTGATGGAGTAAGTGTAACAAAAGAAAGATATTATACACCTACCAGACTGCTCTAAGATAATAGGTATCTGGTCAGTGAGAGTTGTAAGGGATTTTACTCTATCTGTGAAGGAAGATAAAGTGGTGATTAGAATGGTACGGTCCATAATAGGTGAACTGTGTACACAAAAAGATAAAGGGGTAGGCATACCATTTTAAGTATGGCAGGTGGTGAGCAGCGCTGGTTGTGGGCCCAATGGTATAAGTCGTCCTTATGGGAGAGATAGACTCATAAGGGCTTTATAGTAAAAACTAAAACGTGGAGTCGCAGGATAGGTGCTCACCTTAAAAACGTCAGGGTGTGTGTGCACGCTGTCTGCAGTGACCCGGTATCCACCGGTCATCAGCTGTGCAGGAATGAGCAGTGAGGGGATCTAAGAAAGGAAGGGGCGGGACTAGTTTCCAGCTTGAGCCTATCCGTGTCCCGTGGAAGTGATGTAATAGATGACTATGCATTCCAGCGGCCATTTTGGAGCATGTCACAGTGATTCTATGCGTTCCAGAGGACCGAGAGCAGAGAAATGCTGTGGGGGCAACTCAGAGAGTAGAAGTGGGAGTTGCTGGAGGGCACAGAGGTGTGGAAAGGAATCCAGAGAGAGAAGATTACTCAATTTAAGCGACTCTGTAATAAAAACAACAGGAATTAGTGGTGTGCAACAATAAATTTGTCCAAAACATAAAAGTTATAAATGAAGAGGGTAAATGACAGTAAGGAGCATAATGGAAATAGATGAATTAAACTTGAGAGCGCAGTTATATGGAAAACATTTTTATACAAAAAAATTACATTACAATATAACCTAAGGGAAAGATAGTAAGTCATATTCACAGTTAAGTCCACTCAGTGTCAGTGTGTGAAGCGTATGTATTCAATATGCCTCACTCTGTTTGAGTAGTCTAATTCGATCACCACCTCTCCTGGGTAGGGGTACCTGTTCAATGACTTGAAAACGCAGTTGGGAGATTTTATGGTCCATAGTGGAAAAGTGATGGGGGATTGGAAGCAATAGATTTTTGCACCTGATAGTGGATTTGTGCTTAGGTTTCTGATCCTTGACAGGCTGTGTGGTCTCTCCAATGTACATTAGACCACAGGGACACTTGATCAGATAGACTACAAAAGATGTGTCACAGGTAGAGAAATCCTTGATTTTGCATGGTTTACCAGAGTGGGGGTGGTGTATGGTATCCCCTTTAATAACGTTACTGCACTGGTTACTGCGGAGGCAAGGGAAAGTGCCTGCTTTGGGTCTATGGAGGAATTGTTGTGTATATGGGAGGGTTCCTTTCTTTAAGTCTGCTGAGACTAGTTTGTCCTTTAGGTTTGAGGCCCTCTTGAAGCAGAGAAGAAACGGTTGCCGGAACTCAGGAATGTCTGGATGAGCCTTAGTGAGTAAGCGCCAATATTGGCGGATGGCATTGCGAAGCTTATACACAAAAGGGTGAAATGTGTGGGCAAATGGTATGCGTTTTCAGGGATGGCGGGTGGTGGCATGGGTAGATATGGAGTCAGACAGAGTCTGTTCCGAGTAACCTCTTTCTCAAAATTTGGGTTGCATTTGCATAAGGCATATCGGACGTACAGTGATGTCAGATACAATTCTCTTCGCCCTTTGGAATTGGGACTTTGGAATTGATCGTTTCATTGAGGTGTGATGCAGGCTGTTGTAATGTAGGAGGCTATTTCGATCAGTGCTCTTGGCATAGAGGTCTGTACTCAAAACCTTTAATTTTTAATGATGAGAGTGTCCAAAAAAATAATCTTATGGTAATAATGAGTCATGGTAAAACCCAAACCGGGTGAAGAGGAGTTGAGTAAATTGAAGAACAAGCTAAGGGACTCAAATGTGCCACCTCATGTGCAGAAGTTGTCATCTATATAGAGTTTCCATATGAGGACTTCCTCTTACTTGGACAATACACAGATCAACCTCTGTATTGATCTTTTCACCCTGGTCCTAACATCAAGTTTCTTCATGTTTGAGAGCAAGTTCTACCTACAGACCTGTGGCACCGCGATGGGCTCAAATGTAGCCCCCCGTATGCTAACTTCTACATCGCCAATTTTGAGGACACTATCATATACAAAAGCCACCTTTTCCTTGACAATGTCCTCATATATAAATGCTTCTTTATATTTACACAAGGTGTGGGTACCTACAGTTGTGGCCAAAAGTATTGACACCCCTGCAATTCTGTCAGATAATACTCAGTTTCTTCCTGAAAATGATTGCAAACACAAATTCTTTGGTATTATTATCTTCATTTAATTTGTCGTAAATGAAAAAACACAAAAGAGAATGAAGCAAAAAGCAGAGACATTGATCATTTCACACAAAACTCCAAAAATGGGCCAGACAAAAGTATTGGCACCCTCAGCCTAATACTTGGTTGCACAACCTTTAGCCAAAATAACTGCGACCAACCGCTTCCGGTGTCCATCAATGAGTTTCTTACAATGCTCTGCTGGAATTTTAGACCATTCTTCTTTAGCAAACTGCTCCAGGTCCCTGATATTTGAAGGGTGCCTTCTCAAAACTGCCATTTTTAGATCTCTCCACAGGTGTTCTATGGGATTCAGGTCTGGACTCATTGCTGGCCACCTTAGAAGTCTCCAGTGCTTTCTCTCACACAATTTTCTAATGCTTTTTGAAGTGTGTTTTGGGTCATTGTCCTGCTGGAAGACCAGGACCAGGAAGACCAGGATCTCTGACGGATACCCAGCTTTCTCACACTGGGCCCTACATTATGCTGCAAAATATGTTGGTAGTCTTCAAACTTCATAATGCCATGCACACGGTCAAGCAGTCCAGTGCCAGAGGCAGCAAAGCAACCCCAAAACATCAGGGAACCTCCACCATGTTTGACTGTAGGGACCGTGTTCTTTTCTCTGAATACCTCTTTTTTTCTCCTGTAAACTCTATGTTGATGCCTTTGCCCAAAAAGCTCTACTTTTGTCTCATCTAACCAGAGAACATTCTTCCAAAACGTTTTAGGCTTTTTCAGGTAAGTTTTTTGGCAAACTCCAGCCTGGCTTTTTTATGTCTCGGGGTAAGAAGTGGGGTCTTCCTGGGTCTCCTACCATACAGTCCCTTTTCATTCAGATGCCGACGGATAGTACGGGTTGACACTGTTGTACCCTCGGATTGCAGGGCAGCTTGAACTTGTTTGGATGCTAGTCGAGGTTCTTTATCCAACATCCGCACAATCTTGCGTTGAAATCTCTTGTCAATTTTTCTTTTCCGTCCACATCTAGGGAGGTTAGCCACAGTGCCATGGGCTTTAAACTTCTTGATGACACTGCGCATGGTAGACACAGGAACATTCAGGTCTTTGGAGATGGACTTGTAGCCTTGAGATTGCTCATGCTTCCTCACAATTTGGTTTCTCAAGTCCTCAGACAGTTCTTTGGTCTTCTTTCTTTTCTCCATGCTCAATGTGGTACACACAAGGACACAGGACAGAGGTTGAGTCAACTTTAATCCATGTCAACTGGCTGCAAGTGTGATTTAGTTATTGCCAACACCTGTTAGGTGCCACAGGTAAGTTACAGGTGCTGTTAATTACACAAATTAGAGAAGCATCACATAATTTTTTGAACAGTGCCAATACTTTTGTCCACCCTCTTTTTTATGTTTGGTGTGGAATTATATCCAATTTGGCTTTAGGACAATTCTTTTTGCGTTTTTTCATTTAAGACAAATTAAATGAAGATAATAATACCAAAGAATTTGTGTTTGCAATCATTTTCAGGAAGAAACTGAGTATTATCTGACAGAATTGCAGGGGTGACAATACTTTTGGCCACAACTGTACTTGTGCACCCTTTCAAGTAGTGCATACAGTGTTTTTTGTTTAAGGCAGTGGGCAGGTGTCTTTACTACAGGTAATGAGTGGAGGAAAAAGGAGTGTTGTGAATTCTCTTACTTCTGAGTCAGGGCTCCCTCTGGTGGTTACTGTGGGTAGTGGAGCTGCCCGGATTGATAGAGGCCTGCCACCTGATGATGATGATTGGAGATCTGGGGTTACTAATTGGAGTATTTAAGTCAGCAGGCTTCCTTCAATCCCAGCTGGTGGTTAGTTTTCCTGTGCATTCTGAGGTCTGATGTCTCCTGCCCTGATCCTGCATTTTTCAGTTAATTTGTTCGTTTGCATCTGATCTGGTTTTGCCTCTTTCTGCTTGTTGTGAGGGTTCAGCGTGCTCCCTGCTGGGGGCAGTGCTGGACCCCGCTCCATATGTTACAGCTTGTGTCAGTTTTCTCAGTCCCCTGTTATATTAGTCTATTTTGCTTTGCTGCCAGTTCATACCAAAATGCTGATATAGTGGGGGAGAGGTTGTGAGACCTCAGTGTTTTTTGGCACATCAGTCGTGTTGAATTTTTTTAGGGTTTTTTGCATGATTGCAGACAGTGGCTTTCCTTTCCTATCCTATCTAGTCAGTTCGGGCCCCATCATTTGCTCTGTCTATTTTCTGCCTGTGTTTGTGTTTCATCTTGTCTCATCGACAATATATGTTTGGGGGCTATCTATTTCTTTAGGGTTCTACTCTGGAGCAGTTTAAATTTCACCTTTCTTGCTTTAGGCCTAGTTAGTTCTCCGGCTGTGTCGAGGCGTCTAGGGCATCGTAGGAACGCTCCGTGGCTACTGTTAGTTGTGTTGTTAGGATTAGGGGTCTGCAATCCGCTAAGATACCAACCTTTGGTAGCCGTGGAGCGTTCCTACGAATCCCTAGATGCTTTGGCACAGCCAGAGAACTAACTAAGCCTAAAGTGAGAAAGGTGAAATTTAAACTGCCCCGTAGCAGACACCCAAAGGAATAGACAGCCCCCAAATATATATTGTCAGTGAGACAAGATGAGACACAAACATAGGCAGAAAATAGACTGAGCAAATGATGGGGCCCAAGCTGTCTAGATAGGACAGGACAGAAAAGATACTGTTTGCAATCACGCAAAAACCCTAAAAAATTCAACACATCTGATATACAATAACCTGAGGCCACACGACCTCACCCCCGCTAGATCAGCACTCTGGTGTGATCTGGAAGCAAAGCAAAAGATACTAATATAACAGGGGACTGAACAAACTAACACACGCTGTAACAAATGGAGTGGGGCCCAGCGCTGCCCCCCAGCAGGGAGTATGCCGAACCCTCGCAACAAAGCAGAAAGCAAAAAAAGGCACAACCAGATTAGAAGCATAGGATTAGCAAAATAATCACTTAACTGAACCATGCAGATCAGGCAGGAGACAGAAGAACTCCAAATGCACAAGGAGGAAATCACCAGAAACCACTAAGGGAAACCTGCTCACTTATATGCTCCCAGCCAGTAATCCCAGATTCCCAATCATTGTCGTCAGGTGGCAAACTTCCATCCAACTGGCCAGCTCCACTACTCCCAGTAACCACCAGAGGGAGCTCCGGCTCAGACGTCCGAGCAAGGGAATTCACAACAGTACCCCCCTTGAGGGGAGGTCACCGAACCCTCATCCACACCACCAGGCCGATCAGGATGGGCCCGGTGAAAAGCACGAATCAATCTCTTGGCATGAATGTCAGAAGCAGAGACCCAAGAATTATCCTCCTGGCCATAACCTTTCCACTTGACCAAGTACTGAAGTCTCTGTCTAGCCATACGAGAATCCAATATGTTCTGTACCTCATACTCCAAATTACCCTTAACCAGTACAGGGCTAGGGGAGCACCGCCATGGGAACTACTGGCTCCACAAACCTTTTCAACAAAAATTTATGAAAAGCGTTATGAATCTTAAACGTAACGGGAAGAGCCAAATGGAAAGAACCGGGGATAAGGATTTCAAAAATCTTATAAGGTCCAATAAACCTTGGCTTGAATTTTGGAGATGCAACCTTCATAGGAATATTTTTTGAGGATAACCAAACCATATCAACCACTTTAAACCGGGGACCAATGGTCCTATGCCGGTTGGAAAACCGTTGGGCCTTTTCCTGAGAGTGGGACAACTTATCCACTCTTGTTCCCAAATCTGTTGCATTATCTCTACCACAGAAACCACACTTGGGCAGGCAGAAGCTTCCACCAGCCCCGAAGAAAATCGAGGATGAAACCCAAAGTTACAGAAGAAAGGAGGCATCAAAGTGGCAGAACTAGCCCTATTGTTTAGCGCAAATTCGGCCAAGGGCAAAAATGAGACCCAATCATCCTGATCAGCAGATATGAAACATCTCAAATAGGACTCCAAAGTCAAGTTTGCGCTCTCAGTCTGCCCATTGGCCTGAGGATGAAATGCAGAGGAAAAAGACAACTGAATACCTAGTTTGAAATAAAAAGCTCTCCAAAATCTGGAAATAAACTGGACTCCTCTGTCCGATACAATGTTCTCAGGAATCCCGTGCAAACGAACCACTTCTTGTAAAAGCAAGGGCACCAACTAAGAAGAAGATGGCAACTTTGGAAGTGGTACAAGACGGACCATCTTAGAAAATCTATCACAGATCACCCAAATAACAGTCATTCTCTGAGAGACAGGGAGATCAGAAATAAAATCCATTGAGATATGGGTCCATGGCCTCCTGGGCCCCCCCAGGGGCATCAACAAACCACAAGCACGAGAACAGGGTTTGGACTGAGAACAAGTCCCACTGGCCAAAATTCCTGATATCACAAGATAAGGCAGGCCACCAAAAAGACCGACTCACCAAATCTCTGGTACCAAAGATACCTGGATGACCAGCCAACGCGGAGCAATGAATTTCAGACATTACTCTTCTCCACCACTGGTCAGGGACATACAATTTTCCCATAGGGCATCGTTCAGGTTTATCCTCCTGAATTTCCTCCAGGGCACGTCTCAAATCGGGAGAGATGGCGAAAAGAACTACACCCTCATTTAGAATGGTAGTAGGCTTGGTCACATCAAGAGAATCCGCAAAGAAACTCCTAGAAAGGGCATCCGCCTTAACATTCTTAGTGCCCGGAAGAAAGGAGACAACAAAATTAAAAAGGCGTGAAAAACAAGGCCCACCTAGCCTGTCTAGGATTCAAGCGCTTGGCTGATTCAAGATAAATCAAATTCTTGTGATCTGTGAGGACCACAACTGGATGTCTAGCTCCCTCCAACCAATGTCTCCACTCTTCAAATGCCCACTTCCTGGCCAACAATTCCCGATTCCCCACATCATAGTTACGTTCAGATGGAGACAATTTTCGAGAAAAGAAGGCACAGGGATTCATCTTAGAGGTTACCGGATCTCTTTGAGACAAAACGTCTCCTGCACCAATCTCAGAAGCATCTATCTCCACCTGAAATGGGAGTGAAACATCAGGTTGCTGTAGAACCGGACCAGAAGTGAATCTCTGCTTAAGCTCCTGAAATGCTGAGACTGCCTCTGGAGACCAATTCACCACATCAGCGTCTTTTTTGGTCAAATCCGTCAGAGAATTAACAATACCAGAAAAATTACTTATAAATTTATGGTAGCAATTAGCAAAACCCAAAAACTTCTGAAGAACCTTCAGAGAAGTGGGCTGAACCCAATCAAAAATGGTATATACCTTGGCCGGGTCCATTTCACTAGCAGACGGGGACAAAATGAATCCCAAAAACGAAATCCTCTGTACATCAAAAAGACATTTCGATCCCTTAACATACAGAGTATTTTCCCTCAAAATCCGGAAAACAGTCCAGACATGTTCCACATGAGAATTCCAATCACTGGAAAAATCAAAATATCATCTAGATAAATGATCAAAAACTTATCCACCAAGTCCCAGAAAATATCGTTCATAAAAGATTGGAAGTAATGGTGGATCACTTCACAAAGTTTGCTGCTGTGACTTCAACCCGAGAACAGACCGCGGACTCAGCTGCATATGCCATCTCCAAATATTTCTTTCAAGTTTTTGGCTGCCCGAAGCGGATCCATTCTGACCAGGGAGCCTGATTCTTAGGAAAAGTGATGGAGGAGTTGCATCATATGTAAAGTATGAATCAAAATATGGAAAAATAAAGTAAAAAAAAAATGTACTAAACAAGTACATTATATTAAGATTATAACCATTGGAGATACCTTTATTATAGCAATTCACTAAGAACAATACCACACACAAAAAACAGCCAACTGTGTTGCCTACCATGGCCCTGAAAGAGGAACCCATATTGCAAACTACCTGACAGTGGAGGTTGGCACCCTAAACACAATCGAGATTAGCGTCCCCACTCCACAAAGGCTGAACCCCTCAGCTCCTAGGCTAGTGCAGCACTCATTTACCCAGGACAGGAGCATATAGAGGTTGCCAAAAAGAGGTAGTTGAGTAGGCAATGAAGAGAAAGTGTGCAAAATGTGCTAATGACACAGACATTAAAGTGACAAGTGCAAAACAAATGAGTACCTGACTAGACTGTTCCCTGAATCTGTACCTTCCTATCTGCGGAGGTTGGCGCCCTACTGGTCAGCGGAATGGCATCCCCGCTCCACAACAGCCATCCCTTGGAATCCCTAATGTAACTGATAACCACAGCAACAAATCAATGGAAGGTGTCAACCCTGCCATTCATCACATATCTGATAATAAAAATAAAAACCTGAGGCTGAAAAGAGCTTTTTTTGATATGCTTGATTATTTTATTGAAAATAACAGTCACACAAATCACCCAACGTTTCGGCTTTACTAGCCTTTTTCAAGGGTATCTTATCTAGGTAAAACAAAAAATAAACACCAAATCACAAAATATGAATTATTATACAAAATATGAATTATTATACAAAATAAATGAATTGCTGACTGATACATATTTATATATAAATATTAAATCTATGATATTGTAGACATATCACTCAAATAGCAAAATTATAGATAGTTCTGATATCCATCATTGGAGGCAGTTCACATTGAGCAGAAAAAAATATATATTGACAAAAAGGTCAAGAAATTCACTAGAACCTAAGGCAGTTTCTGGTATCTCACCAGTGTGGTATAGAAAGAGGAAAAATATATATATAAAATATGTATATACCTGTGTAACCATGAGGATGATGATAAGATTCTAGAAAAAGGAAAGGAAAAAGAGGAAAAACAAAGTTTTTGCCAAGTGAGACCAAGTCCATAAAAACCATATTATATACACCACCGTTATTGTGAAGCAATCAATTCCAGATGACAAACCTCTAAGCAGGATAAGCGGTAGAACAGGACAGCGCCTTTACCGCTAGCTTATCTTTTCAGCTGCTCCACATTTTCCTGATTAAAATGCTTTAAATAGTTTCATTCACTGGTGTTGTATTCACTTCTCCCTTGACTGCGGCGCTGTCCTGTTCTACCGCTTATCCTGCCTCCAATGATGGATATCAGAACTATCTATAATTTTGCTATTTGAGTGATATGTCTACTATATCATAGATTTAATATTTATATATAAATATGTATCAGTAAGCAATTCATTTATTTTGTATAATAATTCATATTTTGTATAATAATTCATATTTTGTGATTTGGTGTTTATTTTTTGTTTTGCCTAGATAAGATACCCTTGAAAAAGGCTAGTAAAGCCGAAATGTTGGGTGATTTGTGTGACTGTTATTTTCAATAAATTAATCAAGCATATCAAAAAAAGCTCTTTTCAGCCTCAGGTTATTATTTTTATTATCAGAATTCTTTTCTTCCTGACGGCTTGGTTGTATCTTTCCCATTTATCATCATATATATTCATCACATATCAACATATATGGCAGAGAAAAAAATGATAACAGTAAAAGAAAAAAGGTACTCAAAGTTGGTGGTTGATAAAGAAGGACCTCAAAGCAGTTCTCCTAACAGGATCATCAGGAGGTGGATAGTCAGATGCTGTGTGGTACACTAAAAAAATCCCCCTATATATAGATGCTGCAGTAAATCAGAGGAACACACTTCCTCTATATTGTAGAGGTTCACATGACAGGACTTCAAAATGGGGTCAAGCGCTGGGTTAATACCAAGTAATAGCCTGAGCTTTGTCCTCTAGCAACTAACCCGATGTAATGTCAATCATACACCACTCCTGGTGATAGATGAAGGGGAGGAGAGATTAGCTGCTTGACCGCCCACCATTTGTCAGACCGGATATAGGGTGGCAGTATAGTCAGCGTGCATTCCAAATAGAATGCCATTATATCAAGATTACCTGTCATTCCATACCGCGCATGAGCGAGCACCTGCAGGGGCATGATATCGCACCAAGCGCTCCCTTGGGACGCTAGTGCTTCCTGTGTCAGAGAAAGCACAGCACATGTCTGATTTGTACTGAGGGGGTGGTAACGCTGTGTGTGTTCCAGCTGGAACGCAAGTACTTCCTGTCTTAAGGCACAATTGTACAGCGCATGTCAAAGACTTCACGTGCGCTCCACATCAAATAAATGGACCTCCTGCTGCTCTAATCAGGTGATACTGCGCATGTCAGCAGGTTTACAAAAAAGATTAGCCTCTTTTGTTCATTCAAAAGACAAGGGGCATTATATCAGTGATCTCAATAGAAAAAGACCCCCATGTGTATCAAAACCATCTACTTATGCAAGACAATGGTACATTCAGACATATGGGAAAATCTATATTGTTCATGATATATCTAAATCCAAGTTTACATCATATTAAAAATAGAAGAAATTATGGCAAGAATTAATAAGTTAATTTGTTGATGAGGTTGTAAATTAGATATTAATTTCAATATTTGCAATGATTTGGGGATGGGGATTTTATCTGGTATGGCAAGAAAAGTGCCCTATCTATATCAGAAAATTACAAAAAACATGCATATGACAAACTTTCATTTAGGCCATTCTGTGTTAGTAATTCTAGGCGATGAATCCATGCACACTCCCTTTGTAATAATAGCCTATCAAAATTGCCACCCCTGGGATTTTGCTTGACCACCTCAATAATGCAAAAACGAATTTTGTCCGTATCGCTCCCATGTATCTCATTTATATGCTTGGCCAAAGGGGTGTCACGGTTATGCCTGATGTCACCAACATGTTGGCTGTTTTTATGTGTGGTATTGTTCTTAGGAGTTGCATCATATGTACCAAATTGAGAATTCCCACACCACGCCGTATCAACCTCAAGAGAACAGTGCCTGTGAACAGTTCAACCGGACCTAATTCAAATTTTGAGGACCCTGGAGGAGGACCGGAAAGCCCGATGGCCTGAGTATGTATCAGAATTAGTGTGGGTATACAACAATCAAGTGCACCAAACCACTGGTTATACTCCCTATATCCTCTTATTCGGCATTGCAGGAAAAGGTATCACTGAGCTGGAGTTGGATCCAAAAGAGGACTACTCACGGACTGTGGTGTCCTCCTGGGTTTGAGATCACGGCCAGGAGTACAAACCAAGTTTCAAGAGTTGAAGCATGCTGAGAAGACTCCACCGGGGGACAGATCTCCAGGCTGGAGACCACGTCTTTGTGTGAGAAATATGTCCTCTAGACAAAATGGAAAATCGGTGGGAAAGGGACCCGTCCAAGCTTCAGAGACTGGAAGTTTAGTTGAAACTGTTTGGGTAAGAATGCAAGGAGAGAACAACGGAAAGGACACCATTGTAGACATTTACTACAGGTCGCCTGTGCAAACTGAAGATATGGATGAACTCTTTATATATCAAATAGCCAAGTTCTCCAAACAATATGACATAGTTGTCATTGGATATTTCAACTATCCTGACATTTGTTGGGAATCTTTCTCAGGAAAAACTAAAAGGTCAAGGAAATTCTTACTCTCCCTTGCTGACAGCTTTATCTTCCAAAAGGTAGGGAAGAAAACAAAGGAATCTGCTACCTTGCATCTAATCCTTATAAATAGGGAGGAAATGGATGAGGAAGTAAGAGTGGCTGGGACCATGAGCGGTAGAGACTAGAGTTGAGCGAAACAGGTCGGTCAGATTTAAAAATCGCCGACTTTCGCCAAAGTCGGGTTTCGCAGATTGAAACCCGACCCTAGCGTGAGGTCGGCCATGAGGTTGCCGATCAGCGCACCAAAGTCACGTTTCAAATGATGCTTTTGGCGCCTTTTCTCACCCAATGATGAAAGACGTACACTGTGGGCAAAGCGATGACATGCGCAGTGGCCAGCACCATCTTAGAGAAGGGCATTGAAGTAATTGGCTGGCTTTGTGTGGCGTCACAGTGGGTATAAAAGGCTGTGAAAGCCGACCGCCATCTTACTTCTGCCGATCTTACAATAGGGAGAGGTGCTGCTGCTGATTCTGAACAGGGAGAGCGTTAGGCAGGGAAGAAGAAAAAAACTGCTTCTGCTGATAGCGCTTTTCACTGTACAGTTAGAGTGCAGTGAAAGGGGAGGATTTTTGTTGTGTGCAGCAGCGCTGGTGGTGATTAGGCTGCCTTTTAAGGCTACCTGCTAGCTGCATTGCTATGTGCACACTGCTGTTCAAACTGCTTTTTTCAAAGCACTCCAAATTTTATTTTTTTGTCCTGGTGAGTTACTGAGCGTTCATTTTTTCACACACCGTCTAGCGGTGTACGCTCCTCACACACTACCATGTATCAGCTGGTATCACGGACAAATAGAAGCTATCTGGGTGTGACTCTGGCAGAAAAAGCCGAGGAGTTAGTCTGTTTTTCCAGACCTACACCTTAGAGTCGTGTCCATTTTTCAAACAGTTTCGTATATCTGCTGTTTGATCAAGGTCAAAACTAGACAGAGACAGCGTGTGTCAGTCCATATACAAATGCACAGAGCTTGACAATTTTCCATATAGACAACGTCTAGTGGTGTACGCTCCTCACGCACTACCGTGTACCGGCTGGTATCACGGACAAATAGAAGCTACCTGTGTGTGACTCTGGAAAAAAAAGCCGAGGAGTTTTTCCATTTTTCCAGACCTACACCATAGAGTCCTGTCCGTTTTTCAAACACTTTCTTATATCTGCTGTTTGTTCACGGTCAAAACGAGACATAGACAGCATGTGTCAGTCAGTATACAAATACGCGGAGATTGACAATTTTACATACACATACCGTACAGCATTGTACACTCCTCACTCACTACCGAGTACCGCCTTCTAGCACGGACAAATAAACGCTATCTGTGTGTGACTCTGGAAAAAAAAGCAGAGGAGTTTTCCGTGTTTACAGACCTACACCTTAGAGTCCTGTTTGTTTTTCAAACAGTTTTGTATATATGCTGTTTGTTCATGTCAAAACTAGACAGAGACAGCGTGTGTCAGTCCATATGCAAATACACGGAGCTTGATAATTTTACATACACACACCGTACAGCGTTGTACGCTCCTCACACACTACCGTGTACCGCCTTCTAGCACGGACAAATAGAAGCTACCTAGTGTATGACTCTGGAAAAAAAGCCGAGGAGTTTTTCTGTTTTTCCAGACCAACACCATAGAGTCCTGTCCGTTTTTCAAACAGTTTCTTATATCTGCTGTTTGATAACGGTCAAAACTAGACTGAGACAGTGTGTATCAGTCCATATACAAATACACGGAGCTTGACAATTTTACATACACACATCGTATAGAGCTGTCGAATTCTCCAACAGTATTGTATATCTGCCGTTCGCATTACAGTCACTTTTATACCTAGTCAGCGTGTGTGTGTGAGACACTCCGTAAATACATATACGGAGATTGTTAGTTGCACAAAAATCGTATACAGCTGTACACTTCTGATAAAGTTCTGTATATCTGCTTCTTGGATTACGGTCCAATACATACTGTGAGAGCGTCTGTGACTAACATAATATATATGTTGATTTAATTTGTTTAATACACCTTACACAGCTGGACGCTCCTCATACAGTACCATCTCTCTGCTGGTATTTTTGGTACATTTTCCCAAACATGAGGAAGTATGGTGGAAGAGGCCGCGGACGTGGGCAGGGGGGCGCTGCTGGTACTGATGATGGTGGTGCATCGGCTGGTTCTGGCAAAAGCACAATAGCAGCTAAGGCAGGAGGTGTTGAGCCTGCGTCATCCTCTGGCCCAAGAAGGCCTGTAAGGTTGCCTTTTCTTGGAGTAGGAAAACCGCTTTTAAAGCCGGAGCATCAGGAACAGGTTTTGGCGTACATTGCCGACCCATCCACCAGCTTTATTGCCTCCTCTTCTGAATGGTCGAAACCTGCAAGCACGGAGTCGTCAGTGCAGGGTTCTGTTCATAAAAACCCCTTTCTTTGTGTCCTTCACCCCCACCAAAAGTTAAGGATGCGGCTGCCCACATTTCAGATTACTCTATGGAGCTCTTTTCACATACCATGCCTGGACTATCCAGTCAAATCCTGAATTCCCCAGTCCAAGATGAATCTTACATGGAGTGCACTGATGCACAGCCACTGCTAGATGATTCTGCTGGTACATTGACCCACAGCACTACATTGCCCTTGCAGTCTATTGAGCCAGAATCTGACCATGATGAAACCCAGGTTCCCCTTCCCGCATGCTATACCACCTTACATGGTGACACAGAGGAAGGTAAAGAAGAAGGTGCAGATGACTTTGAAGAGGAGGTGATGGATGACCCAGTTCTGGACCCGGATTGGCATCCATTGGGGGAGTAGGGTGGCGCTGGCAATAGTTCAGATAAGGAGAAGGATCCGCAGCAGGCATTGACATCACAGCAGCGGTTATCTAGCAGGCCCGTAGCTATCCTAAAACGTGGAGCAAAAACTAAAAGAGTTGCAGGACAGCTTGACCAGATGGTCAACTTAGCACAGCGTGCAAGGTCAGAAAATGTTTACCATAGTAGGAAGAGTGCAGTGTGGCACTTCTTTGTCCAAAATCCTATTGATGAGGCAAAGGTTACCTGTAAGAAGTGCGGAAGGACCTTTAGCCAAGGTAAACAACTCAGAAATTTGAATACCAGTTGCCTGCTTAGACATTTACTCAACATGCACTTGCTAGCGTGGACAGACAACAAAACCTCAGGTAGCACATGTGCTCCTGCTCTGACTGAAGGTAGCCAGCAATGCTCCATCGTTACCCCCACTGTAAGACCACCGCCACCTTTAAGCACACCACCAGCACTAAATGTGGAAGTGTCGTGTCAAGGCGAAAGCACTCAGGGAATCACAATGGTTTTGCAACACAACACTGAATCTAGACCATCACCACCAATACCATCACCAACCCCCTCTCACTCCATCCAGTCCACTGCTACTTCCCCCATATGCAGCTCTCCAGTCCAGCTCACCCTACCAGACACTCTGAGTAGGACAAGAAAGTACTCATCCTCTCATCCGCGTACACTCTGTTTGAACGCCTACATTGCCAAACTAATCTCATTAGAGATGATGCCCTATCGTTTTGTTTAAAGCGAAGCTTTCTGCGACCTTATGGCCTACGCTGTCCCATGCTATGACCTACCCAGTCAGCACTTCTTTTCCCGAAAAGCCATCCCTGCCCTCAACCGGCATGTGAAAGACCGCATTGTCCATGCACTAAAACAGTGAGTGGAAAGGTGCACCTCACAACAGATGCATGGACCAGTAGGCATTGCCAGGGCCGTTACATGTCCATCACTGCGCACTGGGTTAATGTGGTGGATGCAGGCTCCACTGGGGACAGCGGCGGTGGAACAGTGCTGCCTAGCCCACGGTATAGGAAACACTTGGCTGTAGGCTTTCGCTCCTCCTCGTCTATCAGCGAAAGCTCGTCCACAGAGCGCAGTCGCACGAGCACTACATCCGCAGCTGGCAGTGTTGCACACGAGGTGTCCCACTATCGAACAGCTAGTGGTAAGTGTCAGCAGGCTGTGTTAAAGGTGATGTCTTTGGGCGACAACAGACACACCGCGGAGGTAATGGCCGACCACTCGCACCGACAACAGAGTCATGGCTGGGCAGTCTACATCTTGAGGCAAGCAAGGTAGTCAGTGATAACGGCGGTAATTTTGTGGCAGCCATAGCCCGTGCAAAACTCACACACATACCTTGCCTGGCTCACACTTTGAACCTGGTGGTGCAGTGCTTCCTTAATAATTATCCGGAGCTAACATCCCTGCTCCATAAGGTGCGAAGACTGTGCTCGCACATCCGTCACTCGGTCGTACACTCCGGTCGCATGCAGAAGCTACAGCAATTGCTCCACCTCCCCAAGCAACGCCTTATCATAGACATTGCAACAAGGTGGAACTCCACCCTGCATATGGTTGAGAGGCTGTGCGAACAGAGGCAGGCCGTAATGCATTTGTGGGAGGATACACAGGCAGGCAGTTTGAGGGAAGGCATGGAATTGTCTGGTGTGCAGTGGTCAAACCTGAAAGACCTCTGAAAAGTCCTTCAGTGTTTTGAGGAATGCACACAGCTGGTAAGCGCAGATGACGCCATCATAAGCATGATCATCCCACTTATGCATCTGCTCATGCAAAGTTTGACGCACATCAGGCATCTGCAGTGGAGGAGGAGGGAAGCCTTGATGACAGTCAGCCATTGTCTGGTCAGGGAACTGTCCTGGACGAGGTGGAGGAAGAAGAGGAAGAGGAGGAGGATGACGATGAGGGGGATGATTATTTTGGGCAGGAGGATGTTTCTCAGGGGGCAAGAGAAAATGTTGGTGTTTCAAGGTCAGATAAAGTGTTTGTAAGTGACTGTAGGGATGTAGATTTGCCAGAAAATGCTCCTCCACCCACCACGGGCAGTGCATCATTGACACTTGGAACATTGGCCCACATGTGTGATTATGCCTTGCGGATCCTAAAAAGGGACCCCCGCATTGCCAAAATGATGAGGGATGATAACTACTGGCTGGCCAGCATCCTCGATCCACGCTTCAAAGGCAAATTACACAACATCATGCCATAGGAGAACCTAGAGATAATATCGGCAAACAAACAAGCAACTCTGGTAAACCGTTTGTTTGAGGCTTTCCCAGGACACAGCAGCAGTGCTGGTTCTCCCACGAGCTGTAGTGGGCACAATGGAAGAGGTGTTCATGGTGCACACAGCAGAAGTGGCGTTGGAGACAGGGGTTTAATGACCATGTTGTGGAATGATTTCTCAAGTACCGCTCACACGACTGCTAATACTGCATCGATTAAAAGTGACAAGAGACAGCAGTTGTCAACTATGGTTACAAACTACTTTTCCTCCCATTTCAATGTTCTCCCTCACAGGTCATTCCCCTTTGACTGTTGGGCCTCTAAACTGGACGCCTGGCCTGAATTGGCACAATATGCCTTCCAGGAGCTCGCTTGCCCTGCTGCTAGTGTGTTATCTGAAAGAGTCTTCAGTGCTGCTGGATCAATCCTGACAGAAAAAAGGACCCATCTGTCGACCCAAAATGTTGATGATCTAACCTTCATTAAAATGAACCATGCATGGGTTTCAAAGGATTTTGTCCCACCGTCCCCTGATGACACATAGGTTACAAGAAAAGCGTCTCGGTTTTTTCCTCCTCTTCCTCGGACTTGCCCAATTACGCCCTTTGCAGCAGCTGAATGGCCAGCCAACACATCAACATATGCCAATTTTTAAACCTCCCTAACTGGGCTGCCCACCCCTCCCCCAACGGCTGGAGTCAAGACCTGGCACACCCGGGCAAGTGCCGTTGCTCTGAACAGGTGGATGGGCCCACTGATGGCCAACGGCAATGGCACAGGGCCCCTCATAGTACAATACAGTGTCTCAGATGGTGGGAGGCCACACTCGCCGTCAGACACACCAGCGTACTATGAGAGACCCTGTGCCAGTACCGTCGACCATGATTGTGTCCCCCCGCTTGGTAATGGCCACAGCTCTTGCAAGTTGCAATACTTACCTCTCCCTGATCCACTGCTGTGTAGTCTGGGCAGTTAAATCCTTCACAGGGATGGTCACTAGAAATTTGGTGTATTGATCAATGATGGTTAAGATGTAGCTATGGCCAGTCCTGCTGGCCTCTACCTTCAGATGATCAATGGCTACCATTTGAAATGGACGTCAACTTACAAGCGGATGCAGTGGTGGTTTATGATCACTTTTCACAGTTGTGATAGTCACAGACATGTGACATTCCTGCCACCATTTTTCAATGTCTCCTCTCATGCCAATCCAATAGAATCACCTACGGCCTGTGGCTTCTGTCTTTTGCACTCCAAAATGACCAAACACATCATGATAGGCAGTGAGGACCATGTCTACATCTCTCCCTGTGATCACAATTTGATGGAGACAAGTAACGGTGATGTGATCCACGCTACTGCGATAAAGCAATTCTTTCTTCACAAAGAACCTTTTTCACTTTCTCCACAGGCACAGTAATTGATGGTCTGCATCGCCTCTGCAACATCTACCGGGAGGTTTTCCCACGATGAGTAATTCCAAAATTTCTGCTAACACTCGACTTTGCATCTATACTTGTATCCATGTAGTTTCCAGTAGCGTAGATTCTTGACTGGTTATTGAGATTGAAACATATACGAAGATTTAAGAGTACCACAACACTGTATACTGGTGTACGCTATGAATACCTTTCCCTTTTTCTACTTTTTTCATTCTGGTGTAGTACATAGTGAGCCTGTGAGTGTCTGTGTCTGACTCCGGAAGTATAGACAGAAATTTAACCCTGGACTGGACACACCTGGTATGTGCTGATGCAGTACCTTGTTTCAAAAATTTGCATTAAGGTATCATCTGTAGGATAACCAACTTTGGGGGGGACCCTCTTCTTGCCGCAGACAAACATGAGACTGAGACAGCGTTTGTATTTAACAGGTCCGTTTTTAGTGCCCAACCTTCTGTCGACAACAGCAATTCACCACAGCCGTTTCACATTTCTCTGTACACAGGCCCCGGTACCTTCACTTCCTTTTTAACTATAATCGTGGGGTCCTCTGTGGCTCTTCCACTGTGGCTGGCCTAGGCCCAACCACCACAGCACTGCACCAGTCCGAGCACACCGTCCGTATGATAGCCCCAGGCCATCTTCGTCTGCCGCTACTGTCCTCTGGGCCACCCACCCGTGACCGCCTCTACTGTCAGTCCTCTCTGGAGCCTTTCCACTGTCTCTATTTCCTCTGCAGAACATCCTCTTTACTGTGCTCCCTTCGCTGACTGACTCTTCCAAAACCTCCGCTCAGACTTTTATACTTCCAGTTCTGGTAACTCCGCCCACCATCACCTAACAGTTTCTCTGACCAATGGCAGTTATTCAGTCCCATTCCTACACTCTCCACTGCCCTCCAATGGGCAAGCTAAAACACTGCACCCTTTCTCTTTATCTTAGCGGTTTCACACCTACACTGTGCTACACCTCTGCTTCTCACTACAGGCTGGTTTGTCTGTCAGTCCACCTTCCCTACATCATCCATAGTGAGTGTGTGTGGGTTATGCCTTCTATATATACGGTGAATTGGAGAAACAAATTTTTACACTATACTCGATACAGCTTGTATCTTGTTATACAGTACCTTTGTTCAACATTTAGCATTACGGTCAAATCCATACTTTGTAAGCATCTGAGAGTGACTACGGGACTATTTATATGAAGATTTCAATTGTACCCTAAAAAATATATACTTGCTATCCAGGACCTTTTTTACAACATTTTTTGTTATTGTCAAAACCAAACTGAGTGAGCGTCTGAGGGTGACTACGGAAATATATACCGATATTTTCAATTTGGCCAACACTGTATACAGCAGAACGCTTCTGATACAGTAACCTTTTTAGCTATTTAGATTAATAATAATCTTTATTTTTATATAGCGCTAACATATTCCGCAGTGCTTTACAATTTGCACACATTATCAGCACTGTCCCTGATGGGGCTCACAATCTAAATTCCCTATCAGTACATCTTTGGAATGTGGGAGGAAACTGGAGTACCCGGAGGAAACCCACGCAAACACAGGGAGAACATACAAACTCCTTGCAGATGTTGTCCTTGGTGGGATTTGAACCCAGGACTCCAGCGCTGCAAGGCTGCAGTGCTAAGCACTGAGCCACCGTGCTGCCCTAGATTCTGGTGTAATCCATAATGAGCCCATAAACGTCTGTCTGTTACTCCGGCAATATATTTGGAACTTTAAGATTACCCCAACACTGTATACAGCTGTACGCTTGTGTTACATAACCCATTTACAGCTTTTCATATTCTTGTGTAATCCATACTTGGCCTGAGAGCGTTTGTGTCTGCCTCCTGAAATGTATACGGAGAATCAGAATGTTTACACTAGACTATATATACCTTGTATCTGGTGATACTGTACCCTTTTTCATCTTGTTATTTTATTGGGTAATCCATACTGAGCCTTTGAGCGTCTGTGTATGCCTCATGAAATATATACGGAGATTTACTGTTATCCATAGACTTATAGAGCTGTACGCTTCTGATACAGTACCATATATCTGCTGGTATTTTGGGTCCATTTTCCAAAACATGAGGAAGTATGGTGGAAAAGGACTTGGATGTGGGTGTGGAGGGCCATCTGGTACTGATGGTGGTGGTGGTGGATCTGCTGGTAGTGCCAAAAACACATTAGCAGCTAAGGCAGGAGGTGTTGAGCCAGCGTCATGGTGTAGCACTGGAAGGCCTGTAAGACTCCCTTTTCTGGGAGTAGGTAGACTGCTTTTAAAGTCAGAGTATCAGGAACTGTTTGTGGCTTACAATGCTGAAACAGCCTCCAGCTCTATCGCCTCCTGTTCTGAAGTTGTAAAAAATGCAAGCACTGAGTCGTAACTGCAGGCTTCTGGTCAGGAGCAACCCCTTTCCTTGTGTCCTTCACCCACACCAAAAGTGAAGGCTGTGGAAGCACACACCACAGATTACTCCATGGAGCTCTTTTCACATACCATGCCTGTGTTAATTAAAAATAGGGACCATCATGTACTGGAGCAATGTAAATGGGGCAGATCAGATACTGGAGCAGCATCTAAGGGGCCCATTATACACTGGAGCATTACAAATGGGGCCCATTATATATGGAGCATTATTAGGGCCCATCATACACTGGTAAGAAAGGATGTTGAGAAGGCCAAACTTTTAAATTCCTATTTTGCATCTGTTTTCTCTCAGAATTGAAGTGTACCATCAACTGATCTTCATTGTCCTATTAAAGGAATAGAAGAATCCAGGCTATCTATAAACAGAAAGATAGTGAGGGAATACTTAGCTAACATAAATTAATTCAAGTCTCCAGGTCCAGATGAATTACACCCCAGAGTACTGAAGGAGATAGAAGAAATTTTTGAACCACTCTCCACAATCTTTGAAAGTTCTTGGAGATCAGGAGAAGTCCCAGAACACTGGAGAAGAGCAAATGTTGTTCCTATCTTCAAAAAGGGGAAGAAGGTGGACCCAGGGAACTATAGGCTGGTGAGTCTGACTTCTATACCAGGAAAGATCTTTAAACAAATTATTAAACAAAATGCATGTACGTACCTGAATAAGAATTAAGTGATTAACCAGAGTCTGCATGGATTTGTAACTAATAAGTCATGTCAGACTAACTTAATTTCCTTCTATGACATAATCACTTACCGGGTGGATAAGGGAAATGCTGTAGATATAGAATATATTTACTTCAGCAAAGCATTTGACAAAGTATCTCACACCATCCTTATTGAAAAAATGACTAAGTATGGAATGGACAATGCAACTGTTAGGTGGATTCATAACTGGCTTAGTGATCAGACCCAAAGAGTGGTCATAAATGGCTGCACATCCAGTTGGAAGAATGTCTCAAGTGGGGTACCACAGGGCTCTGTTCTGGGCCCTGTATTGTTCAATATCTTTATCAATGATTTAGATGAAGGAATTGAGGGTACGCTGATTAAATTTGCTGATGACACAAAGTTAGGAGGGATAGCTAATACTAGAGAAGAGAGAGAGAGAATTCAAAAAGATATAAATAAACTGGAGCAGTGGGCAGCAACTAACAGAATGGTTTTTAACAGGGAAAAATGCAAAGTACTACATCTGGGCAATAAAAATGAAAAAAGCATATACAGAATGGGAGGAATAGGGCGGAGCAACAGCACATGTGAAAAAAGACTTAGTTATACTAATAGATCATAAACTATCATGAGCCAACAATGTGATGCAGCAGCAAAAAAGGCAAATACAATTCTGGGATGTATTAACAGAAGCATACAGTCTAGATCACGTGAAGTCATTATTGCCCTCTACTCCTCTTTGGTCAGACCTCATCTGGAATATTGTGTCCAGTTTTGGGCACCACATTTTAAAAAAGACATCAACAAACTGAAGCAAGTTCAGAGAAGAGTGACCAGAATGGTGACCGGTCTACAAACCATGTTCTATGAGGAACTGTTACAGGATTTGGAAATGTTTAGCCTGTAAAAAAGAAGACTGAGAGGAGACATAATAGCTGTCTACAAATATCTCAAGGGCTGTCACATTGTAGAAGGATCGTCTTTATTCTCATTTGCACAAGGAAAAAATAGAAGCAATAGGATGAAACTGAATGGGAGAAGACACAGATTAGATATTAGAAAAAACTTTTTGACAGTGAGAGTGATCAATGAGTGGAACAGGCTGCCACTTAAGGTGGTGATTTCTTCTTCAATGGAAATATTCAAACAGAGGCTGGACAGACATCTGTCTGGGATGATTTAGTGAATCCTGCTTTGAGCAGGGGGTTGGATCAGATGGCCCAGGAGGTCCCTTCCAGCTCTACCATTCTATGATTCTAAATGTTTACCCCATAAAACAAATGAATGAAGTCCTTGATAACAGCATTATAATATATATTAGGTATTATTAGGTATTAGTTCCTAAACCAATTTATACCACCAGAAATATTACCAGAAATAAAATTACTTATCGTTAAATCCACAAATGAAAATGAATTATTTAGTAATAGTAGAGAGGAGAGCTGTATAAACAGAAATTTTACTGTTATTGAAACCCGCATCCCTTTTAAAGCACTATGTATGCCTTCGATATTACATATTAATGATACATTGATTTCACTATTTTTAGGGAGTAAATAATTGCATAATGTCTGTAAAACACCCTAATTACTTCCTTAAAGAGAATATCTGGCAGACAATACAGAATAAACAGAGCAGGTCAAATTATCTCTGAGTGGATTCATAAGTAATCATGGAAGCTGGTCTGAAAATTCCCTTGTCACAAGTGATTACATAGCAGCAGTTTACATTATGTTACACTGTACAGTCACGGAAGAAAATAACATGAACATAAGACTCCATTCATCTGAAAGTGTATTCATTTATAGCTGACTTTATGGAAGATTATATATAAACAGAAATTATTTTATCAAAAAAGTCTGTGGATGACAGATACACACGGTTATCGAGTCAGATTGCTCAGTAATTGAAAATGTAATCAATTTTATATAAGGTGTTTGTCTGTTAGTACCTTTTTTGTGCCTCTATTGGTGCCTTCGTGGTGAACTAAAGCAATGGATCTGCCGAGAATAACTTTTTCCTACCCTTTCTGTACAGATGTTTTCATGGTTACACTCTGATTCTTAACAATTTTTCTCACTTTCTTCAGTGTGGTAAAAGGAAGGGTGGCAAGTATAAAGGTTTGTGCACATGTCTTTTTCAGACAGATTGTGCCTCGAACATACTTGAAAATGAGTTATAAAATAATGTAAGAAAATAATGTCAAAACAACTTACAGTGCATATGTCTTGTGTTACTTCTTTTACCCACTTCACACTTCAAAAGCCATTAGGGAGCTGAAAGAAGTGAGTAAACCATTATTCTGGTGTTCTACACTTGGAATCCAACACTATTTTCCATGTAGAAGTTTTAAAAAAGCTGCTGCAAAAGATGTCCAAAAAAGACGTCAGAAAATAAGCTTCAATTCATGTAGCCCTGGTTCTAAGTCCAGTCTAGTCTTCACTTCTGTGCCCGACATGCTTGACTCAGCATCCTTGCTATCTGTGGCACTAATTAAACCCTGCAACACCATGACGCCATGCCTAGTGACTAGGCCTTACATGACAGTGCATATGGTGCCCAGAAAAGGGTGGCACAAAAGTGAAGATCGGCTGCTATGGTCGACCAGACTGAACACCAGAGCATGTGAAAATGAGGATGAGTGACCTCATGGAGATCAACATCCAACACTGCGGAGACACCATCACATGTTTCTCAACGCAGTGATTCTAGAGCAATGCTCCCATCCCTTATGGGAAATATGCAAAAACATGTAAATCAATCAGCCGCGGAGACACCATCACATGTTTCTCAATGCAAGCAATGACTAGCCAGGTCTTTCACCGGGAAGGAACAACCATGGGAAGGGCAGTCTCCAATGAAGGAAACCACCTATGCCAAAACATGGTATCCATCCACAGACAGCTGTTTCGGGGTATTGCCCCTCATCAGTGTGGAGTAGGAAACTGGCTAGTAGGAGCAATGCCTAGTAAAAGACTGTGAAAATGAGGATGAGTGACCTCATGGAGATCAACATCCAACACTGCGGAGACACCATCACATGTTTCTCAACGCAGTGATTCTAGAGCAATGCCCCCATCCCTTATGGGAAATATGCAAAAACATGTAAATCAATCAGCCGCGGAGACACCATCACATGTTTCTCAACACACATAAACAACAGAGGTAAACACCAGGCATTGGAAGATGGGGTTAAACCAAAGTGGGAGAAGAAAGGGAATTATCACACATTCAAAACCTAGCAACAATCACAGACAAATCCACTAAACGCTTTCTCCAATAACAACCATCAACAACCACCAGCCATGCAGTATAAGCTAGCTTTCACAATGAGTGCTAGACAGGGCCCAGATTATATAGGAGATGGGAGTGGCTAACAGTACATAGCTGAGAGCCTTAATGAAGGAAATCTTCCAGGAGCTCTCAACTGAACAGATTGACTCCAGCACTGCTAATAGAAATTTACACCATTTAATTTGAGGGTGAAGTCCTTCTAATCCGTGTAGGAGTAGGAGAAATCAGACGCTGCTGTCTTCTGACTCCTCTCTGTCGCAGTAAACCTGTAACAGCAGAGCAAATAAAGTTGTTCATTTTCTAGCAATCAGTTATAGTCTACAATGGATGTCATAAGCTTCTTATCCAACTTTTATCACCACGTTGTTTTTTAGACTAATATTCTGTTTTGATTAATTTAATAATTTAGTGGTTATTATGAACTCAACTTTTTCTATGTTGCTAATTTTTTTACTGTTGTACAATAAACAAAATAAGTTTTTTGACTGTTGTCCAAATATAAATGTATGAAACTACTAACATACTTTAAGTATAAAATCCTTAGCAGATCAGTTCCACTCACAATGCTAGTTCTTCCACTTGTGGTGTCATTCTGACACAGGCAGAGAGCTTCTTCCCCCTTTCTGTATTGTGATGTGCTTGCAGGGAGCTGGCTGGCTGCCTGGCCAAGTTCATTAGCTAAGCCAGACCCCTTCTATGTCCTGCATTAGACATATCTATGAATAGAGTTAGTTTAGTTAATGAACTGTGTCTGACAGGAAGTAACCCCCTTCAGTACACCACCAATATACAGGGTGGGCCATTTATATGGATACACCTAAATAAAATGGAAATGGTTGGTGATATCAACTTCCTGTTTGCGGCACATTAGTATATCGGAGGGGGAAATTTTTCAAATGGATGGTGACCATGGCAGCCATTTTGAGTTATTTACAAGTTTATGACCACTTATAAAATGTGTTCAAAGTGCTGCCCATTGTGTTGAATTGTCAATGCAACCCTCTTCTCCCACTCTTGACACAATGATAGCAACACCGCAGAAGAAATGCTAGCACAGGATTCCAGTATCCATTGTTTCAGATGCTGCACATCTCGTATCTTCACAGCATAGACAATTGCCTTCAGATGACCCCAAAGATAAAAGTCTAAGGTGCTCAGATTGGGAGACCTTGGTGGCCATTCAACTGGCCCACGGTGACCAATCCACTTTCCAGGAAACTGTTCATGTAGGAATGCTCGGACCTGACACCCATAATTGATGGTATGGTGTGGTATATGGGGTACAAAGATAGTGGGGCCATTCTTCATCAATGGAAACCTCAATGACACTGGATATCTGAAATTGGTACATGATGATGTGTTACCCTCTTTATGCACTGAAATTGGCACGTTCCCTGACTTTTTCCAGCAAGATGGTTAAACACCACATTATTGATGTGAGGTCCGAGCATTCCTACAAGGAATCTGACCCCCTTAGACTAGCATTTCTTCTGCAGTGTTGCTATCAGTGTGTCAAGAGTGGGAGAAGAGGGTTGCATTGACAATCCAACACAATGGGCAGCACTTTGAACACAGTGGTCATAAATTTTTAAATAACTCATGAAAGAATAAAGTTACATTAAATAAAAATTACACCAATGGTTTTCTTGTGAAATTCTCAATAAGTTTGATGTGTCACATGACCCTCTTCCCATTGGAAAAAATAAAGTTGGATCCAAAATGGCCGACTTCAAAAATGGCCACCATGGTCAACACCCATCTTGAAAAGTTTCCCCCCTCCCATATACTAATGTGCCTCAAACAGGAAGTTGATATCACCAACCATTCCCATTTTATTTAGCTGTACCCATATAAATGGCCCACGCTGTAGAGGGGTGAAGGAGCCATCTGGATTTGTTGGAATGATGATAGAGGTGGAGCTAAGAGGTCCAAAATTGAGACGTCAAAAAGTTCAATAGTAAGTTTTATTAATTAACATTTGAGCAACAGTAAATCACTTTCATTTTGAAAAGCAACTGTTTCAAATATAAAAGAAAAGTATCTGCTTTAAAGGAGTTATCTACTACTCAGAAGTCAGAGTACTTGTAAATGCAAATGCAGCTGCAGCTTTCACTTAATTTGGATTGATGTCAGTTTAGTCTGAAAGAAAGTGGCCCATTAGCGGTTGCTGATTGGCTTCAGGGTTCATATGACATAATGTCACACAAGCCCCTGGATACCCAGCACCGACGTCACTGGAGCAACACTAGAAGTGAGTGCTAGCTATTTTTATTTTACGTCGGGAATTTAGTAAGAAGTTGTTATCCGAGTAGTGGACAGCCCGTTTAACATTTACCAAGCAATGGGGGAGTTGCGTGTTTAAATGTTCATAGATATTTCTGCCTAAGAGTTAATAAACAAAGATTTGCCACATTATCTCGAAGATCATGTCAAAAGACTAAATTGCATCATGTCTGTTGACTCAAGGCAGGGATTGGAATTGCACGCTAGAGAGATCTCAGTGTAGCTGCACTCTAGAGAGGTTGCAGTTTAGTTGCACTCTAGAGAGATCTCAGTTTTGTAACTATGATTTCATATTGTATTACCAACACAAACAAATTTCAAGATAAAAAAATCAAGACGTACCCCAAAATATGTTTATTGTAAGAAAACAGTTGTCAACCAGATACACACTGAATGGACAATAAAAGGTAACAAATGCTTTACATATCCGAGCTTATCAAACACTGATTTAGTTGTCAGAAAAATACTGTATTAATAATTTGCGTTCTATACAGATGTAGGATATAATGTATCTCTTTGGGGAAGAATTTATTTTAATTCGCAACATTATTTTGTGTGTTACCAGTTCTTGGCCCAGTTGTCTAAGGGTGGTTTCACATTTTCGTTTAAGGCCGCAGTGTCGGCATGCGCACGGCCGCTGCTAAGCCTCGCCCCCTGCCGTGCCTCCGCCAGTAGCTCCACCTACGGGCGCATGACGCTGTATGCGTCATGCATCCCCTATCTTTAGCACTGGGGACGCAGGCCGTGCGCAGGTGTGCGTTTGGCGGCGCATGCGTCCTTTTGACACAGGTGCGCTCGGCGCAGCGTCAAAAGGATGCATGCGATGCCAAACTCATACCTGAACATGGCCTGTGTCCCCAGTGCTAAAGATAGGGGACGCATGACGCATGCAGCGTCATGTGCCCGTAGGCGAAGCTACTGGTGGAGGCACGGCAGGGGGCGGGGTTTAGCGGCGGCCGTGCGCAGGCTGACGCTGCGGCCTTAAAAACAAATGTGAAACCACCCTAAGGAAAACAAAATTTGTACACTCTTTAAAGTAAAGTTCTTTACAACGTCTGATAATTGTTTCCTGACTTATTCCCACGATATATTAGAAAAATGAATCATATAGAGTTTGACTAGATTCTGACTTAATTTTTTGTCTGCTGGTGATTTTGGCCAATGCTATCTGGTTATAAACTGCAATCATCTTACAGCTGCAATGCCTACAGTAAATAGATAATAGAGCACCATGTTGTACAGAACATTGTGAGACATCTGGAGAAATACAGTACGTATGTGAATGAAATGTCAGAAAAAGTTATGGTGAAGCTTTCATTTTACTACAGCTTTCATTTTACTACAGCAGATGAAGGATACACTGTAAATGTAACACATGCTCAGTGCTGGCGCAAGGATGGTGGAAGCCCCGTGAGAAAGAATGTAGTGGAGGCCTCACGTATCTTGGTGCCATTCTGAAACAGCCATTTCACAATGACCTCTAATTTAAATTAACTCAAGTCGTATCCCCATAAGAGATCCTCTAAATATGCACAGCCTTAAGTATTACATTATGCTTTCCTGGAGTCCTCGATAAAATGTCAGCAGCTCATAATAAAGTGTTCATGATGTTGAAGCTGCTTAGATCATCGGAGAAGTACTGTGTGTAGATGGAGAAGACTGAGTGGTGGAGGCAACTATGTTGTATTGGCTCTTGGTCATTGCCTTTGTTGCAATGTGGTCCTGCATATGTTACAAAGCTAGTGTGGAAAAGATCCAGGGCTTGATGGTTATCACTAGACTTCAAACATCCGTCAAATATTCAAAATGGCTGAAAACAGCCTATTTGCTGTTATGCAGCATCGCAAAGTAAAAAATAAAGCAGAGTAGTTCTTAACTAGAAAATGGCTCAACTATGACAAAGTAGATGAAAAAACAACAAAGGCTCCATACTTGTTTAAATTAATTTTCACTACATATCCCATATATTACTGCAGCAAATAAATATACAATAACATTCTACTATGGACAATAGCAAAATATCCCAAAAAGTTGCAGACGATTACCAAAATATTGAACACATGCTACTGAAGTCTTTCTTTGTTTCAGTTCGGTTGGTTAAGACTCTAGTCACACTACAGTCCTTCATCTTTCTGTTAATTTCCCATTTTTTTATATCAAGAATTGCATACTCTACAGTGCTGGTCACGACTTTAAATAAATTGGAAACACAACAGAAATCTGATTGACAAATAAATCAGTGACATATGTTTAGGATTTACTGGGATTAATAGAAAACAGATCAGTTACAGCTGTCAGTCCTTTCTTAAAAACTGAATCTTTGATTGTAGTGTGAATAGGGCCTAAAATCTATCTGAGAAACCAATCAGAGGTTCCAATGCCCAGGCATTTCTTTGTATTCAGGAAGCATTTTTATCCATAATGAATATTTGTAAGATTCTTTTCCAGATCCCTGAGTTAAGTTTTACTGCATCACTCAGAGAGTTGGCTATAGTTACTAAAAGTAGGATATACCCTTTGTTTAACAAAAAATAAAAAATAAAATGTCAGCATATATTGCTTGGTCCAAGTTTGTGAGCCCCAAAAATGATGCCCAGATTTACAACGTTCAATGCAATCATTGTGTCCACTCTTTTTTTTCATAATACTATTTGTTGAAGATAATTTAATAATAAAAATGTTGAATTAAAACCAACTTAGATTTTAAGAAACATACAGTTTTGGAAAAATTAAAATTCATAAATTTTTAATTAGATTTTAACCCAAATTCTAATTAATATGATGGATATTTGTAGATGCTTGTGTTCAATCTGTACTGATGGATCAAAGAAGTTTGAGTTTGAGCGGATGTAAAAATTTGAGGCTATATTGCCATAAATATAACCGTAGGTGACATGTCTTATAATAATGTAAAGTAAAACATTGTCATTTTTATATGGATACGTCCTGAAAAAAATCATTGTGCAAGTGCAGTACAAAATGTGGTCCATTAAGAATGATCACTGACTCCTTAAAGCTTTCAAAAAGGGAACATGCTCAGATAGATAAATAAAGAGGTGGACGAAAGGAAACTGGCTGGAATTTGCATTGGTGTCTAAGGTTAAGAGATATCAATTTGTAGTCTCATTTTGAGAGTCTCCCCAAGTTCTCCTAAGAGGTAGTTTTCATCATGTTTTTCTTCCAGTTTGGTAAAGTCACTTTTCTTGTAGAGGGGAATGCTGGTTATGTCCAGTGTGTAAATTCCTGGTAAAATGTTGTTCTGGGCTATGTGGAGGTAACTGAGTCCATCTTTCTGTTTAATGCGGAAGACCGTGTCGTTGCCATTCGAGATAACATAGCGCACATGATTATTGAGAGGCTGAATAGCTGGCACTATTTCCAGTATGTGTTTCTTCTTGTTTATTTCGGAGATGTTTAACGATATCTTCAGTAGCTCTTCCATATCTAGACTCCTCAGACTTATAGCTTCATTCTGTTTAAAACAAAACCCAAAAATAAAACTCAGATGAGAAACGTCCATACATGCTTAAATGATCTGTATCTAGAGATTTACATGATTGTATTTGCAGTAATATGTAATTATATTGTTTTTACTCTTTTTTGTAACCCTAATCTTTTTCCCCTGATATTGGAAGGTGTAAAACATGATTTGGAACAGAATCACTATAAAAATACGATAAAAGCAGATATGTGAGTAATTTGTACACCCAATGATCATTACATGAGTCATGGGAATTTATAATACAGTCTTGGAGACATCTATCTATTTACTATGCAAGATGCCAACGGTTTGTGAGTCAAGCATCCTGTGTCCTGACCATTGACATTCAAGTTTAATAAGGTATGTTTCTATTTTGTCCATTTATACACCATTTACTAGTAAATGGTTTGTTTCACATTTAACGAGACATCTAAATAGCACCAGATTTAGAAGCTTCTAAAGTAGTAGTTCAACAGAGGGAATGCAATGCCATAGTAAAATTTTAGGCATAGGAAACAAATCAATTACCTATTGTCAATATCAGATGAACCGGACAGGATCAGTTATAGAAAAAATGGGGCCCTGGGCAAGAATTTAAAGCAGGGCCCTAAATACTAACATATTACACTATCACACTTAATCATTTAGGTAGCATTTACATGCGCTGAGCTCAGATATTAAACAATCTTGATAGACAAAATTGAAGTTATTTGGCACTTGTTTCCCGGCCTCTTTATCTTGTTAATGGCAGCCAAAGCATCTTTTTACTGACCTGAGATATAAGTAAATAGCCTCCCCATACAGGTGACAATCCAGCAGCTGTCGGCTGTCCACTAAAGCTGACAACTTACTGTATTAGTGACAATCAGTGTTGGCACCATCCATATCTGTTTAACCCCTTACATGCTGCTGTCAATAGTGACTAAATCATATAAATGGTTAACAGAGTGTGGAGGCTCCCTCTTTATCCCCATCGGCACCCTGAGATCTTGTGTGGTCCTGATGTTTTCCATGGCAATTCATGGCCAAATAATAGCCTTAGAGTCTGCCGGCTATAGTAACCAGTTCAGAAGTTACTGACACTTAGGTGGTAAAAATATACTTTTTCATTCCTTTTATGCCACTTTGTATTAATTCCTGAAAAGCACCTGAAGGGTTAATAAACTACCTGACATCAGTTTTCGATATGTTGAGGGGTGCCGTTTTTAAAATAGTATTACTTTTGGGGGTCTTCCAAAATATAGGACCCCCAAAGTCACTTCAAAGCTGGATAGATCCCTACTGCATCATGCTATCAGCATCACATCTGCAGTTTACATCAGGCGATGTGGTGGTGAGAATGGTTATTTTTGTTACACCGTAATCAATCCAATCACCAGTTAAAAAAGCAGCATTTTTTGCTCAGTTTATAGGCGATGGCCAACATGATTATACCTGTTGTGCAGGCGCCGGTGGCACCATCTTGCTGGAGAACATTTTTTTTCTTCAACAGCAAGATGGCACTGCCGGTGTCTACGCCACAGCAGCTATTGGATCTCTATACAAACCGATAGCTGCTATTGCGCAGGTGCCCTGGGCGCTATTTTCAAAATGATTTTTTCCTTCGCTCAAGTAAATCTTTAAAATGGATTAAGTGCACAGTAACCATACAATTATACTGCACCGCAGGTGCCACAGCCGACACCTGCCTGCATATCTGTTTTTTTTTATTCAGTGTATGTTGTATTCATTATGCAAACTAGGGGGCCAATCAGTGAGGGATCAGTGACCTGTCAGCAGGCTGCATTATGAATATCTAATCAGAACACCACATACATGAACCCCGCCTTAGGACATGAGCATATCATTAACACAAAACTGAAAATAAAGATTAAGATGCAGCCACAAGACGGATTTCATCAACCAAGGTATCATTTTATTCAGCATAACTGCGCTGACCTGACACTGTATGTTGGTTACTATGCATAATCCTGCAGACAGGTTCCCTTTAATAATCATCCGTGGTAGAAAGTGTCTTTTAGGACTTAAACACTTTTTTCAGGGTTAAATTGACTAATGCATAAAACACACCATAACAAATGACATATGATAATAATCATTTGCTCTTACCATTACAGAATCTGTGTCATTTGAACTTCTTTTTGCCCTTCCATTTTTCTTTGGATAACCGTTTACTTTACATTCATAGCATGTTTCTGGGGACAGAGCGTTTTCCTCACTTTCCTCTCTGGCAGCAGGTAAATACTGGCCTCTGTTAAATGCCAAGCCAGATACACAGTGGCTGCAACAAAACAAATCATGATTACTTTGCCATAAGTCAGTATGTGAGTCATCACCCTCTTTCATTCATATCTCTACAGAAATCCTGTATGTCTGTTTTTGAACATTCTCTCCTATTTTGTACTGGAAATAGCAATTACTACTAATTACTATAAGCTGGGATTATATGGCTAAAGTTCCACCTATAACTTATGTCATCGATCAGTGCTTACTTGAAGGCCCTTTAACATGAGCCAATGGAAACTATATGGGGCGGATGATTACTGATATCACTGTTCAAACCTGCTACAGTCTGCATATTGTGATGTGATGATTTTAGTGCCTGCATAAATGGACCCATCAGCTGACAAACAAATGTTTTGCTTCTACATTGGATGATTGGTTTTATATTTACACTGGCCAGTAATCAGAAACTAATGTGTATATCAGTGCTCATCTGGATCATGCAAAGGAGCCTTAAAGGGGATGTCCAGGCTTGTGGATGAAGTCTGCAGTCACCCTATGTGACTGAAGACTTGTGAATATTGACAGTGCGCAAACTGCGCTTTGTAAGGATTGTCCATTACTGTCTCCAGAAGTAGACGATCATAGAAGTATGCGATATGCATACATGAGGTTACATACTGACTAGACATTTCAAACCTCGCTCAATACAAGTGAATTGAGTGAAGCTGGACCCGTGTAGTTGGAATGTGGCCAGAAGTATGCGGTCACACAACCTCTCGATCCCGACTCTGAAGAATCATGACAGTGCGCCGTATGCACGCTGTTAAGATTCACAGGTCAGCAGTCACATATCCACAAGCCTGGACAACCCCTTTAAGGTTATCGGGATGGGAAATTATAATAATTACAATAAAAATAATTACATACATAATTGTAATGATGTTACCGCCGATCAGAGCTGCTGGTGTTTCTCGTGCTGTCATGCACATGACTGTGTGGGAAACACCCAATGTTCAGGTGCTGAATCTGAACAGTAACACGGACATCTTGGAGAGTCAAGTTCGGGATCCATGCTTGAACAGGAGGTGTAAGCAAGTATTGTACACAATACACAATTCATTAATCTTTCTTTACAAAATCTCAAAGAACACTTCTAATGTCTCTGTTAGTCCCACAGACTTTGAATAGGGAAGGAGCGCATATACTCAGCCTTCATTCTATTCAATTTCCTTCACATTGTGATTATGGGTTTGGAAAGCTCATTCTAGTGACAAGTAGGCATCCAGCAGTGTCTCCCCCAGTGACCATACATCACATACCCTATTTATATTTATATAATCAATTATAAAGCATTATAAAATTTATAAGCAGCATTTACCCTTGACCAACTCTGTAGTATCCAGGGGGACATCCACAGACATAGCCTCCATCGGTGTTGGAACAGCCATAGTTACAAGGATTGGTTGATGAACACTCATTCACATCATTGCAAGAGGTTGAAAACTGGTCAAATGAGAATCCTGGTGGACAAGCACATTTGTAGCTGCCTAATGTATTGTAGCATGAAGCGGAGCCGCATGTGTTTGGTGTGGAGCATTCATTCTCGTCTAGGGGAGACAATATATAAGAATCATTCATTACCATTTCAAATGATACAGTATGTCTTGCCAAATATAAATTATATTTTTCATTCCATTTTTTATTATAGTCATTATTTTACTGTTAGTCTGCTTTCACATTGTGTTTTGTCACATGGGTTGGCCCGTTGGGGTTTACATCTGAATCCCCCAGCAAAATGGGATTTGGACCTATGCACCAATAGGGCCATAGACTATAATAGTGCCGGCAGAGCAAACATGTTCTCTGATGTGCATCATTTTCGGGCGTATGCGCCTACTGGAAATGGTCAATCAGACGTAGTACAAAACTGCTTACAGCATGTCCTGAGCAGTTATCTTCTTGATTACTCAGTTTGTTTAACTGAGTAGAAAAAAATATGGATGAGAGCCTTAAAAGAATAAAATACATGACACATCCGCTGTTTACCCTATTAAAAAGGTTTGAGTTAGTAAAGTTCTTACCAACACACTGGTTCCATTGGTGATGCTGAACGAAGCCTTGTGGACAGCTACATCGGTACCCACCAGCTATATTCTGACAACCATGTTGGCATCTGTGATTTCCATCACACTCATCAACGTCTGCAGAAATGTAGGAAATGATAAGGTTACTGTTTGTCAGTTTCTCACTCCCTTCCCTACCTCTTCTTGTATAGTACAATACATATACTGTAAATTGGATTTCTATAGATGAGATAGTAACTATAAGCATTTATAAGTAAAGAATATAACCATCCAAGCAATTCCTACCATCACAATTGAAGCCAGTTGAATCCAAGCTAAATCCTCTTTGGCATTCACATGTGAAGCTGCCTGGGGTATTCTGGCAAACTCCTTTAGAACCACATAAGTTCGATTGTGAACCACATTCATTGTTATCTGTAAAACAAATTGTGAAATAAATTATGGCTGGAATGGATGGCTGATGGGATAATGGCTCTGTTATATTTTATTGGGTAGACCAGTACAGTAGCGTGCAGTGGTCTGCCCAATAAAAGACATGGAGGCCAGATACAATGGTAGCGTGCAAAGAACTGAAAAGCGTTGGGTGACATCATGGTTTAGACAATGAAATTTTTCAGGATGTGTGAACTCTTGTCAACTCTTGCAGTCCCTGGCGAGAGGCTCATTTCTACATGCTATATATAACCGCGCTCTGAGGAAGCAAGTACAAAACGCGCGTCAGGGCTTCTGCGCAGCACACGGACCACATATATTATGGGTAACAAGTTCCTACATACATGCTTGTCATGTTTCAGTTAGGGGTTGCTTGGCTACCATGCCTGAATGTGTCGTTTGATTTAATACATGGCATTTGCAGCTGCATAGCACCTTACTATATTGGAGACTGTTGAATTTGCTGTGTAATAGCTACACATTCTCTATTCCCCTCACTTGATTATATACATGGAAATTATATGATTGTAACCGCGGTTACCCTCTCTCATTACACTTACCCTATTTATTGATTGGCCTGTGTTGCTGTCATGGTCGTGTCACTGCCCGCTTTTTAATTTTTTTATATATTTGATTCATGTGGTATTAATAGTCTACATTAATATGTCTAATAAAATATCATTTTGTATTTTGGTATAAAACAACACTTACTATTAATTTCTAGTATTGTCCACATGCATCCTTTATTGAGAATAGAGAAGAAAGCTCTCAAATGCTCGCTCATGTCTCCATACTATATATAACACCTGAGATTAGATGGAAGTTGTGGCATAGATAGGTCATCTCTTTGAAAGACATGGCTAATGTGTGCATTCTGTATAATGCTTCATTTTTTCAAAACAGATGTCCCCTCTCTCCTCTTTCAACTGTGTAGCCAGAGGTGGACATACGATTTGAGCAACCTGTGCAATTGCATTATTCAACTTCCTCAACTTCATTATGTCCAGTGTCTTAAACTTTTTCCCCATTTCTAAAAATATTATGCAAATTGCTGCTTCTTTAACTCTGGCACCACCTGCTGGATGTAGAAATTCTAAAAGTCAATATTGACCTCTTAACGAGCCTTGCCACATGACTTAGGGCCCCATCACACAAGTTTTGTGACGTAACAGCGATCTCACCAGCGAAATCGCTGTGTGTGACAGCGATCAGCGACCGGCCCCCCTGCTGGTATCGCTGATTGCTGCAAGAAACCTCTGGACATTTCTTTCATCGCTGATCTCCCGCTGGCCAGCAGGGCCGGCCTGAACGTATAGGTGAACTAGGCGGCCGCCTAGGGCGCCGACCCAAAGGGGGCGCCAGAGAAAAAATAGAAAAAAATATAAAAAATCTTTTCAAAAGGCAAAAAGTTTTAGGGATGGAAAGAAAAGTGCACATATTTAAGGGCAAATATGACGCAAGAGAGGTTGGTTGGGTTGGCAACAATTTCGATAGAATCTGAAGTTGCTAAACAAATTAATCTCGGTGACTTAGTTTCATCCTTTTCAAAAAAAAGGCAAGGAAACAAAAATTTTAATTACCTATGGTCGTTTTTGTTTTGTGTTATTGATTACTTTGTATATATTTGTCCTATACAACTTCTCAGAAGATTAAAGAGTTAGGAGAGAGATAATTAATCATTGTTGTTGTGGTTTATTTTGCTCCTAAATTTATATCCCAAGTTTTCATCTACTGCTAAGAATAGTAGGGGCGCAACAAAATAGATTCGCCTAGGGCGCCGTAATCTCTCGGGCCGGCCCTGCTGGCCAGCACGCATCGCTGCGTGTGACAGGCGGGAGACCAGTGATCAGCTGGTAACTAACGTACACATTGGGTATCTAAGGGACGCACATCCCTTGGATACCCGATGTGTACGTTAGTTACCAGCTCCCTACATCAGCGCGCTGGTAACTAACGAACACAGCGACGCCACGCGCTTGGCGTCGCTGTGCTGATTGCTGGTGAAGCTGTCTGTTTGACAGCTCACCAGCGATCACATAGCGACTTACCAGTGATCCTGACACGTTAATATCGTTGTCGGGATCGCTGGTAAGTCGCTATGTATGACTCCAGCTTAAGAATAAGAAGCCAAACTTAAAACTCCATTTGCAGACATGTATTTTGGGGTTTTGCTCCTCTTCAATGCAAAGCAGAAGATTTAATTTGGCACTGAAGAGGGGCAACACCCTGAAACACATGTCTGCAAATTGAGTTTTTGGTTTGGCTTCTTATCCTAAGTCATGTGGCAAGGGTCGATAAAGAGTCAATATTGACTTTTAAGAGTGCTACATCTAATAGGTGTCACTATTGATAAATTCCTCTTATTTTTGAACAGACTATTTACATTTTTAGTTCCCAGAGGAGCATTACATGGCCTATAGTCTCCTTATGGTGGCTTGGCACTCTCCACATGGAGAAATGTTTTCTCTTAGACCCCTCGATAAAAATATTAGTGATGACAGAACGAACTCAAAATTATCCATTTTCTGTCCACTTTTACTTCACTGACAATTTTTATTTATGACCCCCAGAATATTTTAAAATAAAGACAGCTGCAGGGCCGGCGATGGATCGAGGTGAATCTTAAGTTTTAGCATATCTGTCTTAAATAAACATTTTTGGACTAGTCTCTGAGAATCCCTTTAAAGGATTTTGTTTAATGAAAGAAGATGAATTTATAGTGACAAGGAGTGAGAATGCTTTTAAAATACCTTGTCTTGTATGCATACGGTCTGACCTGACTGACTAATATGAATATTAATCAAGTAGTGACTTCACTGGTTCCAAAACAATCAATTGGCAACTTACAAGGTCAGGCAAGAAAATGGAAACAGATTTTTGTATATTTTAGGACCAAACTGATTTTACAGTGCAAAAAGAAATAAACTCATGGAATTAAACAAGCCAGAGGACAATGGAGGCACATGACATAATGACAAGTTAAAATAAAGATCTCTCTTTAATGTTGACGGATAACATGGCTGTTTTCTTGTGCAGATGTTCAGCGTTGTACTCGTCAGTAAGTTCTCACCGATGCAGGCTGTGTGATGTTGGGTAAAGCCCGGAGGACATTTACAACTGAAACTTCCAATGTTGTTGACACAAAGGAACTGGCAATTGTGCTGCTTGGTTTGACATTCGTCAAGATCTAAAATAAATAAAAAAGGTCTCGATTAAACAGTTTTCTTCATTAAGCAGGTGCACATCTGTTCAAGTCCTGAAATGTAGCAGATGCTTTACTTTTACACATCTGTGCTTTCATAGTATTTTCTTCGGTTTTGTTTTTACCATGGATCTAGAGACGTTTGTGGAGTGCAATAATATAGTCAATAGGAGTCAAGAACCACAAATTATACATGTTCATTCCATTCTGTCTGTGCTGATAGGAAACTCAACTCTCTGATTTACCATTGAAATTCATCATTCTAGAAATCCACTGGGGTCATGTACTCTCTGATGTTCTGATGCCCCATGCACATGAGAGGATCTTCAGTACTACGGTGTGCCACTGTATGGCACCATATAACAGAATTATAATTCCAAGGATACAATACAAATGGGTGAGAGAATCTACATAGAATGGCATATGAAGGAATGTAGCACAACATGACGTAAGGAAAAACTTCTGTGTGAGATTAGAGGCATAAGAAAAAGCAGTATGTACTGTAGGGTAGCGCTCATTGAGGGTATTGGGAAACACTCACTTGGCTGCAGATAGACCAGGTCCGGCACAAGTTTTTCATATAACATAGTCCATGCGGTTTATTGTGCAGCATAAACCATAGCAGCATGAGGAAAACGATAACAGTCTTACAGCAGACAAAAACGAATGTTCATAGTGGAGCTCCGCTCTCTTAGTCCTGTGGTCACACAGGCTGTGCTTTATCCAGCAATCAGGCTCTACAGTCTGTCATTTAATTCCCCCTGACTGGGTTACCTCTTAGCTGCTTCTCAGTCCTGACGTCCCTTCCCTCCTGGGGACTGTCCAGTACTCACATGCTATTACACACAGGCCACACATGGTCAGCGGCATCCACATGAGCGCTTCAGGAAGGTAGCCCACCTTCCAGCACAACAACCCTCCGGGACCTTTCCACATGGACCAATCAGATCCAGGCACTCACTCATGTGACCTACCCTGGTCACCTTATATGGTCTGTAGCCACGCCCACCGGATCACATGGTTATGACCTCATTGCAGGTCCTATATCAGACACCCATGCCTACACACATATACAGGCTTACTATGGGCGTTTTAGACACACGCCCCTGGGTGGGTTTGAAGGTGACTGGTTCCACCCATCTCACCAGCCACCTGGAAGCTCTCCCTAATACAGAGTAACAAACCCTCAGCAGAATATCAGCTGATTAATAGCAATTCCAGCTTCCATCACAAGGCCACCCACCTTGTGATACATAATGGTCATTTACCATCCTTTCTCCATTCATCCTATTTCCATTATCACAATGTACATGCCTGTCCTGGGACACCCACACAGCATCCCCTAGTGGACACAGTGGTCACTGCACCACAGTACCTACAGACTTCTGTTGGTGACATGTTATGTGTGACCATGTGCTACATTCAGAGGCATAGAGAGGGGTTCAGCTCACGGGGCAAAACATCTTAGTTGTCCTCTAACCAGGTAATCCTGATTACAACTACGGTGGTGGACCCTAATAGAGGGTATAGAGGGAACCTCAGCAGATGCCTGTGCCGTTGTTGAAAATAAATCTTTACTCAAAAGCCACCACCAATATCACCCCCATATGGTGATCATTTAGTGATAGATATGAGACCTGGCAATCATACAAGAGATAACAGTACAGTTATAGATAGCGTCCTTCAGCTGATGCTCTTTTTTATGGAGTTCTTCACTTTTCCTTTTGGCCCAGGATGTCAGAGTCCTGGTGCAACTTGAAGAAGTCACCATGCTGGTACTCTGATGTCCTGTGCGTGCGCCAACACTTTGGCCAGTGCATTCTACAAGTCTAGTTCAGGAAATTCATGTCTTCCTGCACTACCACATAGCTGTCTGCGCCAATACAGTTATAAGTGGTGGTAGCCCCAGGTGGGCACTTCCAAGCGAGGGGCCCGTGTCATGTTCAGTGAAGTCAGATTTTTTGCATTACTGAGATTACTGTCTTCTCTCTCCTCTAAATAGAATCTCATCAGCAGTAATTTATCTCCTATCTCAGTAATGTAAAAAGCTGTCTTTGCTGAACACAAATTTGACCCTTGAATTGAGAATTTTGAAAATAAATGATCAGTCCTGGTGAAGACAGAAACAGATTTTTCGGTTATAATATGTAACAAACTTTCTTATTTTCAAGTATGCTATTAATTTATTAAATAAAAATGAAAGCGACTGAAACTCTTGAACTGTGCTGGAACATTTAGTGGCATATCAAACAACGATTATGTCACCCTCAATGTCATCATAACTTAAGCCATCAGAAGCCCTATCGATTTGACAGCCCTGGTAACTGTTGTACCTTATATACTAACCTTTACATGTTTTTCCATCTTCTTGCATAGAATACCCTCGAGGGCAGGAACACTGATAGCTGCCTTCTGTGTTCTTACAAATAAAATTACATGGCTTAGGGGACTGTGAGCACTCATCCAGATCTATAGAGCAGGAAGAAGGATAGGACAGTAAAGAAATACATATAACTTTATATTTTTGCATTTTGAGTTCACTAAAAATATGTAAAACACGGATTGACACCATATAGTATTAGTTATAGACGAGCATTAGGCTGGGGCTAAATGACTACTTTGTCCACGACACATGTCTCCACAGCTGTAGATCAATGGGTGCAGCTACTAGATCTCACCAAAATTGCTCAATGGTATCGGTAGGGATTTACTAATACTTTAAATCCAATAGATAAAAGACCAAAAAAAATCCAATTTGAACCCAAATAAAACATAACTTTTAATTGTTAAATTAAGAATATTAGTAACTAGTGCAAATCATACACAGGGGAAAAAAGTATTTAGTCAGCCACCAATTGTGCCAGTCTCCAGATCTCAACCCCATAGAAAACCTTTGGCGGGATTTGAAACTCAGTGTAGCCCAGCGACAGGCCCAAAACATCACTGCTCTAGATGAGATCTGCATGGAGGAATGGGCCAAAATACCACCAACAGTGTGTGCCAACCTTGTAAAGACTTACAGAAAACGTTTGACCTCTGTCATTGCCAACAAAGGATATCTAACAAAATATTGAGATGAACTTTTGTTAATGACCAAATACTTATTTTCCACCATAATTTGCTAAATAAATCTTGCCAAATCAGACAAGGTGATTTTTTGGACTTGTTTTCTCATTTTGACTCTCATAGTTATGGTCTACCTATCATGTTAACTACAGGCTTCTCTCATCTTTTTAAGTGGGAGAACTTGCACAATTGGTGGCTGACTAAATACTTTTTTTACCCACTGTATGTTAAGGTGTATGCTAGTAAAACACAAGGACTGCAGTCTAACATCTACCATCAGGGATTGTATCATATTTTGTACTTTCTAATGATCACGGGAACAAGGCACTATTAAAATAGAGAAAGAGCCTCCCTAGTATGCTTCATTAGGGTAAAGAGGCAAATGCATTTTCTTTTGGATTGGTTAAGGTAGAATTTTTTGGTCTTTGGCTCTAGGATAGAAAGTTGCTAGATCGCAGTACGATACAAGTGAATGGAGTCACATTGTGAGCCAGAGGGGACTGTACAGGGTACAAGCAAGTCACAAGAAGTTCTACCTTTTTATGACTTGTTTGCTGCAGTCCCAGTACCCTCAGGGTCACAATGCGACCCCATTCACTTGTATTGCGCTGGAATGCAGCAGCGACACCAAACAATCTTCAGCTGCGCAGCCTGACTACATATACTGTACTTTCAATGGAAGACAAAAATTCATTGTGAACATAAGCATATAGACAATAAACTACACAATATATTGTCTTGGGACAGCGATTTTCTTACTTTGGTTCACATAATGCTCATAGTATCTACAGTGGCTTGCAAAAGTATCCATCACCCTTGGCATTTTTTGTCTTTTGCTAGCTTTTTATTGGCTTCATAGCAAAAGAGGTGACTGCATAAGCACATGCCAATTTTTAGTTATTTAATATCATACATTTTATTTATGCCTATCTTTTTCTCACTTCACTTCATCAGCACAGCTGACCATCGTCCGCCTCCTTCGCAATGACCTTTGCATGCGATCAATACATTTTTCACTGCCTACTTAGTGCTGATGCATCGCACACAAATTGGACTACAAAAATATTTAAACACAGGTTGTAATGTAATAAAATAGTTAAAAAGCCAGGGGGTTGAATACTTTCACAAGCCACTGTAAAAATACTAAACGATTTATTCATAAATAATATTTGCTCTTTTCCAGAATGACTTGTTTTTTGTGTGAACAATATAGCACATACTGTGCCTACATTTTTTCAAGTTCAAAATTGGTTACCTTCATATTAATGTCGGCTATTCAAATCTCTTTCTGGGATAAAATGTATACAAAATGGTAAAAAATCCCTTGATAATCCCTAATTAAAACCGATCCTAGTACCTATGTATTTATCTAGGAGTAGGGAGAATGGGACCATGATAGTGTCTCAGGTCACATCTACGGTCCTGCAGCCTATCGCAGAGCTCGTCAGGTCGTACTCCCTACATCGGTAGAGCCGTTGAGTTCTGTGATAAGCTGCAGCACTATAGACGTGACCATACCACTGCAGACTATATAATCACCACTGCAGTGGTAGAAACACTACGTTGGACCTGGGGAAGGTGAGTAACAGATGATAATGTTATTTTTAGCACAGCAAATATAATTCTTTAGCAAAAAACTTAAAAGGGTAAAACCCATATTTTACTGCATTGTAATGATCCAATTAGATTTTTTTTCTGCAATTTTCCGTGAATGTCTTACCAACACATGAAGTGCCCCCGATGTCAGTTGTATAGCCAAAATTACAAAAGCATCTGAAAGAGCCAATGTTGTTGACACATTGACCGTTGCGACAGAGGTTTGGCATCACTTTACACTCATCAATATCTGTAAAAATAGATTGAATTATGTTAGTGGATACATGCTCTCAATAGATTACTTTTCTAGTGCTTATTAACATCTATGATCTAATTAATACAATGGCAACACATATTATGCAAATACAAAACATGGAATTGACATTTTAGCAGTGCACTAGTAGTTATTTTTAATGAGCTGCAGCGCATACGATCTGCAAGAAAGTTTAACTTTTGGTGTCTACATCTTGGGTTTATTCATACAGAAAATATGCTGGCTAAGCTAATGAATTGAGCCAGACAGCCAGCACTCTCACTGCGTGACACCGACACAGTGGGTGGCAGGAAGCTCTCTGCCTATATCGGGACATCAACAGAGGTTACCAATCTGGGGCCATGAGAGGGGGTCTGAAATTACAACACACAATTCCAAATAATTCAGGATAATTTGAAAGGGAACTGAGAATTCAATTATTTGAAAATCTCTTATAGCCATATTTTATTCACAGTTGAAGATAGAAAACAAATCAGAAGGTGAATGTTAGACATTTTTCTATTAAACTTGAATAAATTAATTAATTTAGAAATTGATGGCAGCAATATATCTCAAAAAAGTTGTGATAGGGCTAATAAGAGGTTTAAAAAAGTAAGTCGTACTAATGTAAAATAGCTACTGAGCCATTTTTCATTTAAGTCGCATGACTAACTACCGTATGTATTTAAACAGCATGTTGGAGAGGCAGAGCCTTTCAGAAACAAAGAAGTTCAGAGGTTCACCAATTTGTGGGCAACTGTGTCTAAAAAGTGTGGCACACTTTCAGAAAAATGTTTCTCAAAATAAAAATCACAAACAACTTTGAATATTCCACCATCTTCAAAACATCATTATCACTAAAATATTATCATTCAAATATCATTATCATTAAAATATTCAGAAATTGTGGAAAAATCCAGGTGCACAAGTGAACTCATGGTCAATATTGGATGCTCTACATACAGACCCTCAGGAGCACAGCATTAAAAACAGGCATGATTTGGTCATGCAAATAACTCCATGGGTTAAGGAATATATATAGAAATTATTGTCTGGGAACACCATCATGCAAAGAAGAAGCCATATATCACACAATCTAGAAACACTGCCATCTTCTATGGGCCAAAACTAATTAACTAATTAGTTGAGTGATCAGACCTGAGTGATATGCAAATTGCCTCTTCAGAAAGACAGAGGACTTTTACTCTACAGCGCCGCCTATTGGTAGTAGCGATCCTACAAGTCACAATCAACCGACCTGAGTGAAGAATTGAGTAACCAGAATTGGTGATGACTAGAGCTGGGTAGCTGAAACCAGAGATGAGAGATCAGAGCTAAGATTTATAAGCCGAGGGAGCAGAGCCAGAGCTGTTGAAGAGGGACCTTCGTTTGAGCTTTGACTTCTGATGTAAACTTACAGAACCCAGGGGACCGGAGCTGTGAATCAAGGAATGAAGGTGGCCAGTGTAACGGGTGTGCAAAGTGACTCATCGATAAGGAACTCACAGCCTAACGGCGTGCTATAATAGTGTTCCATTAAGAACTGTATTACGGCACATATTGCCTAGAAGGTAACAGAGAGATGGCAGTAATGGGTCCTATAGTGATGGTGATGCACCTTAGGTTAAGGTATTAGGATCAAGACATCCCTGATGATAATATTTTTTCATTTGTAAGAATAGAACAATAATGTGTGTTTAAAATTGTGCTGATATTCTGTATAGCCGAATTGATGTATTCTATTAAACAATAACTTATGGTCCTTCCACCGTTTCCTTTAGCCTTTATATTGTGCCATAGGCACCACTTATACTGGTGTTAATCAAATAAATATTTGTTGGTTAAGTTACCACTATGTCCTCATTCTCTGGTCTGTTGCATCTGTTTACCTGTTTACATTAAGACTTAGATTGCTAAATTGGAGGGGGAACAGAAAAAAGTCAGCCAACATCAGGTCACAATACCAATGCATTACAGAATACAGCAGACTCCAATGATAAAGATGGTGGCAGTACAGGTGCAAAACACTGAAGGAAAACAACCAATGCCTTTCTTCTGTGATTTTTTAAAATTTTATTTCCTTTTCGGAAAGCTGGACGGGGCAAGATTAAAGTGCCCATAAATGTGTAAGAGGTCCTACTGTTAGTAGTCATATGGATTTCACCACATAAAATTCATACCATGCTCCCTTGGATGCCTACTGCTCTTTGGCATGGAGAGGTAGATTCTACATGGTTATTTATGTATGAGTAGAAGTAAACTATAATGCTACAGTAATGGTATTTATGTAACAATAAGTGTGAGGGATGATGAATAATGTATAAGGAAGTGTGTCATTCAGACAGAAGAGTAACCTGTAAAGAGTGAAGTGTAAGCTTTCAGCACAGCCTTTAGCCTTTTCTTCTTCTATCATGCAGCGCATCTTGGAAGAATGCAGTCATCGTTCAGTTATAAACGCCTTTCTCCTTAGACTCATACAACAATTAGTTCTGGCTTAATAATTTCCTTAACTTCATAATGGTTAGTAGAAGAAAATATAATATAGAAAGGTACCTTTTCCGTCAGTTGTGTACCCAGGACCGTGTGGGCAAAGCTTCTTATACTGAGTGGTGCCTGGTAGAGGGCAGAGCTCACACTGATTTCCCCAGCCTCTACCTCCATTGCAACAGCATTCAGATTTAGTGACATGATTGCGACTGCTGGATGACATCTGACACATGGTTTGTAGAACTTCAGAAAAGCAGAAGCCCTGGCGTGTGTCTAAAAGTAATAAGCAATATCATGTCAAGTTCACAATGATCATGTGTAAAGCAGTGTACAATATGTGCGAACCATAAAAAAATGATGATGACATTGAAATATAAAAATAATATTAAGAAAGACACAACTGCTCTATGAATTAAATCTGATTTATCACTAGATTTCACAATGCAAACTGCACACATTATTACATAAAACTCTTAGGCCGGGATCACACATGCGAGAAACACGGCTGAGTCTCGCATGTTAATACTAGGCCCTGCCTCATCCACTCGGGAACGGAGCCTGCGGATGCATGTATTGCTATGCGGCTGCACGCTCCAATCTGAGTGCCGGCGGCTGGGCTGTGTATTAGCATGTGAGACTCGGCCATGTTTCTCGCATGTGTGATCCCGGCCTTAAGGCCCCGTCACACACAGCGATCTCACTAGCAAGATCGCTGATTTTGTGACGCCACAGCGATCTATCCAGCGAGATCGCTGTGTGTGACAGGGATCAACAACTGGCCCCCCCTGCTGGGTATTGCTGATCGTGCTCGATCGGCCTGGGCCATTTTTTGATCGCTGGTCTCCCGCTGGTCAGCACGCATGTGGCAGTGAGAGACCAAGCGATCAGCGACGCTGGACGCTGGTTTCTAATGTAAACATCGGGTATCCTGGAGCTGCGCGGCCTTCCTGATTGCTGGAGGGGCTGTCTATGTGACAGCTCACCAGGGATCAGCCTAACGATGTCCCAGCGATCCCATCCATGTCGTATCATTGGTGGGATCGCTGGGACATCGTTATGTGTAATGGGAGCTTTAGACCTAATAAAGCTGGAGTGCTTACTTTGAAATCCATGTCAGATTTGCTGTAAAGTCCCTTTAGAAACCTTAACTCTGTCTTCACCCACCTAGCCTGATTGACAGCTTCTCAGTGTCCCCCCAGCTGCTGGGTTCTCACACTGCTCAGTAGAAGCAGTAGTTCTTCTTAATATCAGGATTATTCAGCCATTCTGGCATGCATTTTCTATGGATATTTGATGCTGACTTTTGGGATTATCACTTGCCAGTAGTGTCAGTTTCCCATGGATTGATTGACAAAAAACTTACTTTTTCTGGATCGTACATGTGGATTGATAGTACAGATATTACTTTGCCAAAATAAGCATGTTACTATGTAAAAGCAAGTGACTATGCTAATTATTTTTTATTAAAAATCTTCTCCATTCTCAATAACAGAAGGATTTTTAATTTTGTTCATCTCATATTGCCCAGGTTTACCAACCATGTTAGTCTATTAGTAGTGGCCAACCTTCTACACAAGCAGAACAAGATTTTTTCCATAGATCTTAGCAGCATTGCTCTGAAGCTTGACGATTGCTTCATCTGGCTAACTTCAGTGCCATCGTGTTTCTCAGATCCTGCAGAGGCTAAGCTATCTCTGCTCTCAGCATCGGAGAGCATACATTCTGGGCCAGCGACACAAAGTATTCTGACTGTGACTTTTTATTAATCGGGAGTATACCGCCCACTTCCCGTATACCGCCCACTTCCCCAAAGCAGTGCACTCCTGAAGATTGATGATGACAACAACCCTTTTAAACGTAGACTTGTACATGCTTCTATGGGTGGAGGTAAGTTTTCTGGCAAAACCAAAATATTTAAATCGACACTAAGAATATAGATATGGATTTTACAGTTTATACCACAGTCAGATCTTATGTTATTAACTAAATGAAACTGAAAATTCTTTGTCCTATTTCCTTACCACAATATCCCCATTATGTCATCTTATATCATCAGTCTGATTTGTTTCTAAGTAACACTTTGCTGTAGATGTTAAATGCTGAGATTACAGCTGTCTACTATGGCGTCCTATTACTATTAATTCTAAAAAATATCCGTAGTTTGCCTATCGCATAAGCAGTTACACAATGGGAAAGCCAAAATCAGGATGTAAAATATATTTACTTTGGTTGTTTGTAGCTCCATTAAATTATTATTATTATTATTAATGGAATGAGTTATTATTATTATTATTATTAGTGGAATGAGTTAATTTCAGCATTTTTTTTTTTTACCAAGGCATTCGGTTCCTGTAAGAGATGGCTGAAATCCTTCGCTGCAGTCACATCGATAGCTTCCTATGGAGTTAACACAACGGCCATTTTCACAGATGCTTGGTTTTGCGCGACATTCGTTCTCATCTGAAAGCATAAATAAAAAAAATCTATAAATCAAGTAACATATTAAACAGTATATTGAAGAATATTGCTCTAGATTACCCATACTAAAATGCTACTTTTAATTAGGTAGATCCACTTCTCATACAGTTGTTTGCAATCATATATATTCTATCCTTGAGATGGCTAATCTTGATTTTCAATTTGCTCCTGGTTACTATGACTTTCTATAAAATACAGTATATAATAGTTTACAGCTGAGATTTCCTTTGATGATTCATCATAGCCAGAGGCCATGAACTAATTAGTTCCAGGCTAAAGCCTCGGCAGCACATAAACTAAAATTTGAATGATAGAGAGAAGATTAGCATGGCCCCTGCGTGAGGTTGACGTGCAAATTTGTGAAGCGTTCCATATTTTGGCAGTGAGAGCAGTCAGACTGTGGATTGCCCTATCGCAAGAGGTAGTAATGGCAGACACTATAACAGCTTTTAATAAAGGGCTGGACGATTTCTTCAATAGACATAACATTGGGGGTTTTGGTTAATTTAGTGAAAAAAATTTACAATAGGTGGAGAAAGGTTGAACTTGATGGATCTACGTCTTTTTTCAACCTATGGAACTAAGTAAAGCCATTGAAAATCTTTTCTATTTAAGATACAGAAACATTGAAACTTGTCCTAATATGTAAACAAATGTTTGTTTTTCTAAATCGTAGAGCAAGTAGTACTGGGCACTCATTCTAATGAAGATGACCACCAGAAATGGAGTAGATAAACTTTAAGTAGAATTGTCTGTTTGACCTTAAAGAAAGGACCTATAATTCAATTAGATTTCAAAAATAGATGATGTCACAGCAGACCCTTCTCCCTCTTCCTTCACAATGACCTTTGAATAGGCTGATTTGACACTTCATTGTGATGAATATGTGATATTATTAGCAAATACCTCAAATTAGTAGTGTAGAATAGTTTTTCTGATTCACTATGTTGCTTCCACCATGAGACAGGATTGCAGTAGCTTAGGTATCCATGGCTACAACCACTCATATAATGACAGTTTAACTAACTGTCACTATACAGTATGAGTGGATGTAACCATGGATACGTAAGCTACTGCAATGTCCTGCACATAAGGTAAGCAACATAGCGAATCAGAGGAACTATACTACATTTGTAATTGGAAGTATTTGCTAATATCATTATTATTATTATTATTACACCTATTACATATTGGGATGGGATTTTGGAGACAGGAATACCCCTTTAAAGTGTAAAAAAATCCCTAGTGGCCACTGTTAAAATTGCAAGAATTTTTTTTTTCTGTCTGTAATACAAATTATGACATGTACAAAAAGACATTACCAAAAATGTTTAAAAAATATATTTATCACAAAACCTGATTAAAACAATAGGTCATTTTTCTGATGACGCATTCCATTTAAGTCATTCCAGAAGGAAAAATGCAGGTAAGTTTTCCAATTAGGTTTTTACACGACACGCTTCTAGGTTATGTAGTGGAATCCTTCCAAGAATTCCAAGAACTCGTTAAAATATGATGCCATGAGCAAGGTAGTCAATCATTACCTATGCAGCCTTCTCCATCTGGTCTTCGAGTCATCCCAGGAGGACAAATACACATAAATGTCCCAATGAGGTTTTTACACATCATGCCCCTGGACTCGCAGTCATGGAACCCTTCCAAGCACTCATCGAGATCTGTAAAGTTGTACAAGGCAGTTACAGTAATATTTACACATGTACCCTCCTTCTCATTTTCTCTGAACCTGAAGTGAATTTCTAACTGACCTTTACACATCTTCTGATCTTCTCTTAGAACATATCCAACAGGACACGTACACTCATAAGAACCATATGTGTTAATACATCTGAATGCACAAATCAGAGGGTTTAATGCACATTCATTGACATCTGGAATAAAGAAGAACATCCAAATACAAAATCACTCATTTGTAGTCTGTCATCATAGCCGGTATAGTGAACACTTATTGGAATTGCTTTTTCTAGATATAAGCATAGTTACCATATACTATAAAATAGCTACAACTCAACATTATTAATAGATTTTCGTCTTTCTGTTCCGATCCAGGAATTAAGCCATGAAATTAATACTTTAATTTCCTTTTAATTTTGTATTATTTTAGGAACTACCCTCACCAAGTGAGCTGAAGAAATGTTTTACCTTCACAGTTCATCATAGGTCCAGGTTCAAATCCTTCATCACAGGTGCACTCAAAACTGCCAATGGCATTAGAACATGTCCCATTTCCACAGGGATTGCCAATAGAACATTCATCAGTATCTAAAATATGAGAGATAATGCATATTAAAATGCTAAAATGAAATATAAAATAATTACATATATTAGGGTATTTTAAGTATGACAAGAAATATCATGGCTATATAAATCCATCAAGGAAAAGTCTTTATACAATAGTAGACACATGTGGTAAAATATTGTGGTTCATAAGTAAAGCATTTTATGCTCACAAGTATCCCTCTTTAATACACTTGATGCCTAAATTAATATTACTAAAAATTCATACTAATCTTCATTGTTTATGTGGTCAATATGGACACTGATCTGAATTACACAACTGCAATATAAGTGAGATGTTAGGTCAGTATTTAGCACTGTTTTTGTAGCATTGGGGGTCCTAATTTTGAATTCAGCCCAGTGTAAAGCTAAGTTCATACTAGTCTGAAGTTGTGAAGTTCCATTTTTTGTCCTAACGTAGAAAGGAACTGAACCATGAAGTGCATGGAACTGAACCATCTAATGTTGGTCACAAACTGCTATAGACGAACCACATTGACTAAAATGAAGGACATTTTCTTTTTGACAGGTTGGATATCATTTGAAAGGAAAAATAGTGTAACATGCTATACATTTTCTTACTGTAAAGATTACGGAATTTGCATCAGAGCCACCTAATGAAGGCTCAGACACAAGGGTGAACCTAGCCTAATTGCTCCTCAGAGATTGTATGTTCTTCCTGTGTTTGGTTGCTTACTTATTTCTTCCCTTTTTGTTTGGTTTGCTACCTATTTGCAAAAACTTACGGTTTATATATTTGTCTAAGATATGAAAGGTAGACTGTGAGTCTTTTGTGGATAGAGGCTGGTGTAAATGGTTATAATCTCCGTACCGTGCTTTGTCACATACGTCATCTGATCTATATTTTACACAATGACAATGTTTTAGGTGTTATTAGATGACACATACCTACACAATTGATTCCTGAATAATCTAGATTATAACCCATTGGACACTCGCATCGGAAAGATCCATCCGTATTAATGCAAAGACCATTTGCACAAATTCCTGGGTTTTCTAGGCATTCATTGACATCTACAACAAGCACAAAATGAACATTCAGAATAAATGGCAGGCATCTCAATGTCAGTGTCATAGAGTAAAAATAACAAAAAATAACTATAAAGTAAATATAAATTACATGTGTATACACTGGCCTCCCAATGTGATATGATAAGGGGTATACTTGCCCTTGCCATCCCCAATCTGCTTGTGTTCTTTTGCTGTCTATTGATATTATAGTTTTCTGTTGGTTTGTATCTCAATTTAGCTTGATCAGTCATGTTACCTTCAGTATCTTTCCAATGACTGATGCTTATTATTTACCTTCTCTATCTCCTTCAGGACCTGTGGTAGTGCCATGTCCAAATGGACATAATTCTCGAAAAGCCCCTGAAAATAGAAAATACATACACATTCAAAAGCTACTAAAGACAGACATCGCAGACTTGGTAGACAAAAAATAAAACAAATTAATGTAAACTGATAAAAAACAGGTTTGGCAAAATAAAGGCAGGAAAAAACTAAATTAACATTATCATCTTCCTTTTCATTGGGGTTTTTATAAAATTTCATGAACTATCTGGGGAAAAGTCATGGCTGTTCTCCAAAAACAAGATTGTCATCTTTGGTTAGAAATCATGAGTGTTTCTGGTTGATATCTACAGTTTCTGTCTTTATAGAACAAGCTCCCGTGAAATCTCGAGGTATTTGTCTATGATCTTAGGAAGAAAATAAAGGAAGAATGCCATCATTATGGTAGGATAAACATCACATACCATCTCCTTCTTTTGGACACAGTTCACAGGGGTCGCCCCAGCCCTCGCCTGGCATTTTGCTGCAGCAACAGATTGCTTTAGTGCTGTTATATGCTTTTGGCACTGAACATTTCCCATTTTCAAATTTGGTAAAACAAAAGCTTTGCCGAGTATCTGAAATCAACAAGTTGCATGTGCTTTAATTGGTAAATAGACTTTCGTATAAAATAACAGATCCTAAAAAACAGCATCACAACATCTTTTAGCATGAGTTTAAAGAGTACAAGGTTCAATTCAAATCGGTTTAAAAAGGATCTCAATATCTTTTTTGAGAGTGATTCATATGCATGGAAGACTACAAAGATTCTAAAAACATTTATTTGGGGATCCTTTCCTCCTTCTCATTGTTTTACCCTCTATTATAAATTAATCTCATTGTTATTTCTTCTCAGATCATACTGACTATTGTTGTCCTCACATATTCGTGAAAGTGATAAAGGCTTATTCTCATTCTGACAAATGGTATAACCAAGCAACTTTGCAATTTTCTTGTAAATGAAAATCTTCATTCTTCATCTTTTTTTGATATATACTGAAGGGGAACTGGTCAGCAGGATTTCACCCCTAAAATTATTCATATACTCATGTAGTATTTTCAAAGACACATCCAACAATAACTTTACATGGCCAATCAGTTCTTTAGAAATCAGCATTTGAATGGATATGCAGATGAAACTGAAGTGCTTTCGGCCTGTGGAAACTCTTCTCAAGCTTCTGCTCTTCCCAGTTTGATTCTCCACAGAATATTGCCTCTGCTTGCTTGACTGACAGTGTCTATGATTTGTGACTTCAGGCAAATGAGTTGCCAGACAGGCAGATGGAGGTGGCGCTGGGTAAGGAAGAGAAACGGAGTGACAAAGGATTGGGAAGTGCTTCAGCCTCATTTGCATATGAATTCAAATGCAGATTTTTTTGTAACAAAGGAATGGACTGTGTAGGTAAAGGTATTGCTGGACTAGTCTTTGAAAGATATACATGTGCATATAAATAGTTTGGGGGCTGAATTCCTGCTGACAGATTCCCTTTAAGAACACAGAGATTTTTAATTTTAATGATTACTGCTCATTGCATAGACTGCTTATCTTCTATGAAAGTAATATCATGCTTACAAGCTCTTTCCAGTAGAGCTTAAAATTACTAATCTGAAGATGACTGGATTGTTAGAACTGGCTAGCTCAAGTGTTCCTGCACTCCTCCAATGTTGCACTTTTAGCATCGGAGAGTGGCCAGTTTGGGCCAGCCCTGCGACAATGCCACTGGTCCAAACTGTTAAGCAAATTGAACATCCCCCCAAGGAAGCCCACGAGAAACGCGCGTTGAGGCTGATTCTGTACTTGTTCTACGTGGGTGACAAATGGGTAAGAGTGATTTACTTATTTAGATGGGTCTTTGTCTGGTTGTTTAGTCATCATTAGTCTAACATACATTACAAACCCTTTAACATCATGGGTTCGATTTATAACATAGCCCCGATCATTATGCCTGGCCCCGTCTCTAACAGTTTTCAACAAATCTTGATGGATTCTTTTGAGTTATAATGCTGTCCATCAAATATCTTTAGGGGCTCAGGTACATTAGGCAACAAGCTTAGCACAGTCTTCATCACTTTTTATGCCCTTAATAATACCATATATAAAGCCTAAATGAATGGAGGGCTTAAGTGGAGCTCATCTGCTCCAGGAAAAACTATTACACAAGCACATAATGAGCCAAAAGAGTTTACAGCACAGCAAAAGCAGAAGCCTGTCTACATAATGTGCTGGTCTAAACGGATTGATGATACAGGCAGGGAGCTCATGTTGTGCACACAATCAACCTCTGTGTATATGTCACTATTTCCACAGGAAAGGAACCAAAAGAAAAAAAGTACTGACTGGATTTGAGAGTCTGAGGGGCAATAAGAGAAGAAGGTGGCAGGAAAACAGTTTAAATTGAGGGTGAAATTTGAAGGTTAGGGAACAAATATACAAATAGATAGTAGTATACTGCATTCTCCATTTAACAGTATATACTGCTCTATGTACTCTAGAACAATTTTTAGCAGATAAAATACATACCAAAACATCTTCTCCCATTGTCTGATAAAACAAATCCAGGTGGGCAAATGCATTGAAAGCTTCCAGGGGAGTTTACACAGCTTCCAAAAAGGCATATATTTGGCTCTTCATTACATTCATCAATGTCTGAAAATGGAAGCATAATACTCTTAAGAGAGCAGTATCACAGGAATTGTATACACTGAAATGAGGATGTTAAAGAATATACATATAATTTATACACACCTACACCCTATTGTGGGTCACTTTATGCAAAGAATATTAGGTTTTGTTAACAATGTTGTGATAAATATTTCTGTAAGCTATAACCTCGCCCCTACACATTATTCATTCATAAAGATAAAAATCTCGGCCTCGTTTAACCTACAATATGTTTAGTTCAAGAACAATTTTGTTGTACACATCAAAGCTTTTCTACAAATTCTGTGTTGATTGTAGCGCCTGTCATTTTGCATCTTTCATGAAAGTTCTTTCCCAATAGTTTAACATTGATCTCTACATTACCTAATCAGGCGGTATGCTGTTAAATAGAATCTTCATCAGCAATAAAGAGCAAAGAGACAAAGAAATAATTGATGACAAAACAGTTTTGAAAAACATCAGTGACACATTATTATATACACTGCTCAAAAAAAATAAAGGGAACACTTAAACCACCGAATATAACTCCATGTAAATCAAACTTCTGTGAAACTGTCCACTTAGGAAGAAACACTGATTGACAATCAATTTCACATGTTGTTGTGCAAATGGAATAGACAACAGATGGAAATTATGGGCAATTATCAAGACACACTCAATAAAGGAGTGGTTCTGCAGGTGGGGACCACAGACCAAATCTCAGTACCAATGCTTTCTGGCTGATGTTTTGATTACTTTTGAATGTTGATTGTGTTTTCACACTTGTGGTAGCATGAGACGGACTTCAACCCACACTAGTGGCTCAGGTAGTGCAGCTCATCCAGGATGGCACATCAATGCGTGCTGTGGCAAGAAGCTTTGCTGTGTCTGTCAACGTAGTGTCCAGAGGCTGGAGGTGCTACCAGGAGACAGGCCAGTACACCAGGAGATGTGGAGGGGGCCGTATGAGGGCAACAACCCAGCATTAGGACAGCTACCTCAGCCTATGTGCAAGGAGGAACAGGAGGAGCACTGCCAGAGCCCTGCAAAATGACCTCCAGCAGGCCACAAATGTGCATGTGTCTGCACAGTTAGGAACCGACCCCATGAGGATGGTCTGAGTGCCTGATGTCCACAGATGGGGGTTGTACTCACAGCCCAACACCGTGCAGGACGCTTGGCATTTGCCACAGAACACCAGGATTGGCAAATTCACCACTGGTGCCCTGTGCTCTTCACAGATAAATGCAGGTTCACACTGAGCACATGTGACAGATGTGAAAGAGTCTGGAGATGCTGTGGAGAGTGATCTGCTGCCTGCAACATCCTTCATCATGACAGGTTTGGCAGTGAGTCAGTAATGGTGTGGGGTGGCATTTCTTTGGAGGGCCGCACAGTCCTACATGTGCTCACCAGAGGTAGCCTGACTGCTTTTAGGTACCAAGATGAGATCCTCAGACCCCTTGTGAGACAATATGCTTGTGTGGTTGGCCCTGGGTTCCTCCTAATGTAGGACAATGCCAGACCTCATGTGGCTGGAGTGTGTCAGCAGTTCCTGCAAGATGAAGGCATTGAAGCTATGGACTGGCTTGCCCATTCCCCATACCTGTATCCGATTGAGCACATCTGGGACATCATGTCTCGCTCCATCCACCAACGTCACGTTGCACCACAGACTGTCCAGGAGTTGATGGATGCTTTAGTCCAGATCTGGGAGGAGATCCCTCATGACAGCATCTGCCGACTCATCAGGAGCATGCCCAGGTGTCGCAGGGAGGTCAAACAGGCACGTGGAGGCCACACACACTACTGAGCATCATTTCCTCGTCTTGAGGCACTTCCACTAAAGTTGGATCAGCCTGTAATTTGATTTTCCACTTTGATTTTGATTATCCTTCCAAATCCAGACCTCCATGGGATATTATTTTTGATTTTCATTGATCATTTTTATGTTTTCTTGTTCTCAACGCATGCCACTATGTAATGAATAAAGATTTGCAGCTGCGATATTTCATTCACTGATATCTACGATGTGGTATCTCAGTGTTGCCTTTATTTTTTGAACCATGTATTATCTTAACCCCTTCAGAGAAAAGATTTGAATTCTTGCACTCTTACAACTTATATCCTGCTGACAGTATAAAAGTGCCATGCTATTGTAATAGTGACATTATTACCAATCTATTCTATTTGTCTTAAAGGAAAATATTATTACAACAATTATACCAGTGGTCCATGAAAAAGTGTAATGAAAGATGGAGATCAGTGGTCTATAAAAAAAAGTGCAATAGAAGATGGAGATCAGTGGTTTATATAAAAGCATAATGAAAGATGGAGATCAGTGGTCTATAAAAAGCATAATGAAAGATGGATATCAGTGGTCTGTAAAAAAGCATAATGAAAGATGGAGATCAGTGGTCTGTAAAAAAGCATAATGGAAGATAGAGATCAGAGGTCTATAAAAAATCATAATGAAAGATGGAGATCAGTGGTCTGTAAAAAAGCGTAATGAAAGATGGAGATCAGTGGTCTCTAAGAAAAGGTAATGAAAGATCGAGAACAGTAATCTATAAAAAAGCATAATGAAAGATGGATGTCAGTGGTCTGTAAAAAAGCATAATGAAAGATGGAGATCAGTGGTCTGTAAAAAAAGCATAATGGAAGATAGAGATCAGTTGTCTATAAAAAAAAACCGTAATGAAAGATGGCGATCAGTTGTCTATAAAAAAGCCTAATGAAAGACGGAGATCAGTGGTCTATAAAAAAGCGTAATGGAAGTTGGACATCAGTGGTCTATAAAAAAGGGCAATGTAAGATGAAGTTCAGTTGAGCGAGCGAAACAGGAATAACCATTGTATGTGATTTAAATTCAAATTAGATCTCTTCCAACAGAAAGCTCACTCACTAGTTCCTCCTTTTAAATGTAGCTATCACACATGTCAATGTCAAATCCTTTTATAATGAGAAAATGGAAACGGTCTTAGGAGCGCAGGAAAGAGACTCAGGCAAGAGATGGGGTTAAACCACAACGCGTTCTCCGTCGAAACGCGTTGTGGTTTAACCCCATCTCTTGTTAGAGTCTCTTTCCTGCGCTTCTAAGACCGTTTCCATTTTCTCATTGCTCCTATCCTCCATTGGAGGTTTTCTGCTGGAGCTGCGGTGGAGACCTGACATTTTTGTCTGCCCCTGGGTTGTTTCCTAAGCGCTCCTCTATGACAGCTTATCACTGACTCTTAAATCCTTTTATAAGGCCTCATTCAGACATTTTATTTTTTTGCTTACAAGAAAATATGAACCATTTTTTCATCAGTGTGCTGGATGCAAACTCCTTTCATTTTATGTCAATGTGTCCATTTTCACCATTAGCGTGGCATTTATTTTTCTGATATGCAAGAAACAATGGGTAGCACTTGGATGACAATGGCATCCATCTTTGTGATGGTTCCATTCACTCTAATAGACAAGTCAGATCCAAAAATTATATCCAGATTAACATGACTCAATTAATTTTTTGTTTGGTCAATCGATCTTGAAAACAAACAGTCGTGATCATGTCCATAGAATGAAGAGTGTGCATTCAAGTTGTGAAAAACAGAGAGAGAACCTGTATGTGAAAAACAGACGTGTAGATAAGGCCTAAATTGTAGAAGAAAACTATTTTAGCACCAGGACGTTACAAATAATGAAATTCCCGGTTTCATTGAAGAATAATTAAACAATCAAAAGTAGAAACCTGTATAGCTTGGCTAACATGATTCTGGCGGAGAGCCTTAAGCATAACCTGGCTATAACTAAAGGGGTTGTCCGGGACTGGAAATCCTATCATTTTTAGTTCACAAACATTATTGAATTAGATCTATAGCATCACAATGAAGGTTGTTTACAGAATCAATCCTTCCTCTCCCCCCCAAAAATGAGAAGGGGTCTTTGAAGTCAGCTTGGAGCATTTTGTGTGTGTTATGTGTAAGGATTCCAATGATTCATAGCCAATGCATTAAAGCGCTATAATAGTATAATAGTAGTTGTGTAGTTATATAAAGTATATAGTGTGAAGATAAAATAAAATCTGTGAACAGCTTCTGGATATGTACTATGCAGACAACACACATCTTTCTTCCAAGACGAAAATCATTTAGAAAGATCTGAGACTTTTCGCAATCCTGAATAACATGCAGACACAGCTCATATTGGTCTCACATGGTGTTTGCCAAGCATTACAGTCCTGTAGACGCTGACAATAAGTAGACTGTCTGCCTTCTGACATGTGCAGAAACAATTATCTCAGAAGAACCTAAAGTGTCTATTTCTATTTGCATGAGGTTTTAATTGCTGGGGCTTTGTATTTGATGTTAGACCTGATGTGTAATGTTATATCTTGCTTTATGTAATTTGTCAATGGACAGTTAGCAGACAGTGAAGAACGACATGTTTACTGTCATGTGCACAGAATGTGAAGAATAAAACAGATATGGTCATTGCTTGCCAGCTGCTGTTCACAGCCCAAAAGGCTCTACTGCCTACTGCAAGCAAAGGTTGGGGTTACAGCACACAATCACCCCAGACTGGAGCACATAATGGCATGTATAATAACAGGGTTATACAGTGTAATAAGCACACCGCACACTGTCAGCATTCAGAAGTCTTTCAACCCCTTTTAGCCAGTATTTTGGTCAGTTTTTCATTAGTACGGTATTTGTAAGCCAAAACTAGGATCGACTTCAGAACACAGAATAGGTGTAAATAAATATTACTTTAGTCTTTCTTTTTGGTTTCACTCCAGATTTCTAGTTACAAATGCAGATGCAAATCTAATATATAAAGCTCAATGTGTGTGTGTGTATGTGTGTGTGTGTGTGTGTGTCCGGGATAGGCATCCGCACCGTCGCAGCTACAGCCACAAAATTTGGCACAGTCACACGTCTGGACCCCGAGAGCGTCATAGGCTATGTTGTGAGGTGAAATTTTAACCCAGCGCGTTCCAATTCACCAAACAATTTTGCCCCTATCTACATAAAGGGGAAAAAGTGTGTGTGTGTCAAGCCCCGCCCCTCATTATGATGTCATAATGGTTGCCATGGCGACGCTGATGTCATCATAGGTTGCAAGCCCCGCCCCTCATTATGATGTCATAATAGTTGCCATGGTGACGCTAATGTCATAATAGGTTGCAATGGCGAAGATGCTGTCACAATGGTGACGATGATGTCTTAATAGGTTGCAATGGTGACAGTTATGTCATAACGGATGCCATGGTGATGATGATGTCTTAATAGGTTGCAATGGTGACAGTTATGTCATAACGGTTGCCATGGTGATGATGATGTCATAGTGGGTATATGGGCATGGGACTATGGGATGAAGGATGTGTGATGGGTATATGGACACTGGACTATGGGATGGAGGATATGTATGATGGGTATATGGGCATGGGACTATGGGATGGCAGATATGTATGATGGGTATATGGGCACGGGACTATGGGATGGAGGATATGTATGATGGGTATATGGGCATGGGACTATGAGATGAAAGATGTGTGATGGGTATATGGGCACTCGACTATGGGATGGCGAATATTTATGATTGGTATATTGGCATGGGACTATGGGATGGAGAATATGTATGATGGGTATATGGGCATGGGACTATGGGATGGTGGATGTGTGATGGGTATATGGGCACTCAACTATGGGATGGAGGATATGTATGAGGGTATATGGGGACGGGCCTATGAGATGGTGGATATGTATGATGGGTATATGGGCATGGGATTATGGGATGGAGGATAATTATAATTTGTTATAACTAACCACTGTTAGTTACTATGCCCGGGCAGTGCCGGGCTCTTCAGCTAGTTACTAATAAAATACTAACTAGTGATGAGTGAGTATGCCCAGTACTCGAGATTTCCGAGCATGCTCAGGTGTTCTCCGAGTAGTTTGGGCATGCTCGGAGATTTAGCTAGTGTCGCGACAGCTGCATGATTTGCTGCTGCTAGACAGCCTGAATACATGTATGTAACAAACAGGAAATCCCTACATGTATTCAGGCTGACTAGGAGCCGCAAATCATGCAGTTGTAGCGACACAAACTAAATCTCTGAGCACGCCCAAACTACTCGGAGAACACCTGAGCATGCTCGGAAATCTTGAGTAACGAGCATACTCGCTCATCACTAATACTAACATATGAATAAGGCCTCATAGTGTAAATCCCATTAATAAGGGTAATAGTAACACCCAGATGTCAATTTATGACTACATTTTCAGAAGAAATAAGAGTAAATAGACAATGAAGAATTCAAAGAAAAGATGCTCCAGAACTGATATTTAAAGGTTTATTCCCAGAGTAGCATGTAACTTGTTGAAAACTTGCTGATAACTAGGTGCTTGATTACTGCGACCTCCAGTGATCCTGATACAAGGACTCTGCAGAACACTGTCTTGAATGGAGATGAGATGCGCATCCTTGGCATCCACTCCATTCATTGTCTATGGGTCTGATAAAGAAAGCTGATAAGAGCTCTTGGTATTTCTATTTTACACAGAAAATGAATGCAGTGGAGATAGAGTATGCACACCTTCGCTCCAAAATGGGGTTCTGCACAGCGCTGTTTTCAGAATTGTTTGGGGTCCCAGTAGTCAGACTCACTAAAATCAATGAGGTATCCCTATTCTACAGATAGGAGATAAGTTACTCTTTTGGGAATAACTTTAATTAGTAATTTAAAAATGTACTGAAAACATAACAGACAGATAACATCATTAAAAAAATCTTCTTTAAAAAATCTGAAAACTATTTTACATAATTTTTTTATTCCATTGCAATTTTACTGAAAAACACATTTATTTAGGTCATGTAGCAAACTGGTTCTGACTGAACTGATGTATAGTCATCGTCAAAATTTTGAGACTGACGCAAATTTTGTTTTTCACAAAGTTTGCTGCTTTAGCTTTTTAGTGGTCATTTGCATTATATTGTTAGGAAGCGTGATCAGAGGAATTGCAAAAAAATGCAAAGTCATTCCTCGCAGTGAAATAACAAAAACCACATTTCCACTGAATTTTAGCCCTACCACAAAATGACCTGCTTACATAATTTCAGTGATCTTCTTGTTAGCTCAGGAGAAACTGTAAATGAGGACAAGGTAGCCGATATCACTCCGTCATTTTGATTATAGATGGGTTGCTTTAAAAGGGGTAAGATGCTTGAAATTATAGTCTTCTTTTAAAAAAATATTCAGGATTGAGAGTCCTCAGTAGTTGATACCTTTTAATGGCTAACTGAAAAGATGGTAATACTAAAAGAAGATAGTCTTCTTTTATTAATCATGGTTACCTCTAAGGAAACAAGTATGACCATCATTATTTTGCCTTAAAAGAGTTTTACAAGCAAGAACATTGCTGCTTGTATGATTGTGCCAAAATTTACCATTTATCGGATCATTAAGAACTTCAAACAGAGAAGTTTAATTGTTGTGAAGAAGGCTTCAGGACACCCAAGAGAGTTCCACAATCAAGGATCACCTCCTAAAAATGATTTAGCTATGGGATCAGTTCAACATCTAAGCAGAGTTTGCTTAGGAACGGCAGCAGGCAGGTGTCAGTGCATCTGCACGTACAGTGAGGCAAAAGCTTTTGAAGGGTGGCATTGTGTTAATACAGGCAGCAAAGAAGCAACTTCTCTCCAATCCACATCTTAATAAATCACAGGAATTATACTGCTGATGGTTAGGGTAATTTTTTTTTGGTCTGATGAAGCCTTCTTCAGACTCTTTGGGACATCATCTAGAATATTTGTGTGGAAAACATAAGGTGAGCACCACCATGAGCCCTGTGTCATGACATTGTTAATGTATCCAAAAACTATTCATGTATAGGTTTGCTTTTCAAACAGTATGAGGGAGTGGGCTCACTTACAATTTTTCAATTTCTAAGCAAACTAGATGAAAAAATTCTCCCTATAATCTAGAAGCAATTTAATGATAAACAAAGCTTTTTCTACCATGATGGAGCACTATGTAACAAGACAAAAGTAATAACTAAGTGGCTAAGAAAACAAAACATTTAATATTTGGTTCCATGGCAGGAAAATTCCAAGGTTTCCATCCTATTGATAATCCTTTAGACAAAAAGAGGGGTATACCTTGACGTTTGCTAGAGCGGCTTAGTATACATTTTTTGTAAAAAACATATCAACGAGCACCCTGTTTTGTAATTATCTTTTTACTACCACTTGCTGTTTACTGTTACTTTTTTACAACAGAGTATTTTTATACGTTTGTTTTACTGTATTTTCCTGTGTTTTCAGTCTATTGATAATCCTTGTTTAATTCTCTAAAAGTGGGTGGCCAAACAAAAACAAAAAAATTGTAATAAACTCCAGACACTGATTAAGCAAGAATCGGTGGTCACCAGTGAGGATTTGTTTATAAAAGTTTATAAACAATGAAACATCCAACAAAGCTCTCCACAATGCGGCACCCCCTACACCTCCTCCCTCATTTCGGTTTACCAGCCTACCCGTTCTCTTTCGACTAACATCTCCCACTCCCGGCTCCAAGACTTCTCCCGAGTTGCACCTATTTTTTGGAATGCTCTACCCCAAGAAATTAGGACTAACCACAACTTACAGTTTTAGGCGCTCCCTAAAAACACATCTGTTTAGGGTGGTCTATCACTTTCCCTATTCGAAGTCCTTTTATACATAGCCTATTCACTATTTACTATTTTTCCGAACAGAATTCTCCATCATACTCCACAGCACCCGAAAACACTGCAAATATTGACTTGTGACTCGCTCATGCAGCCTTTATCTATCCCCAATTTCCTCAAGGTGGCTCAATAATCATTGTAAATAAGTACCTGTACTTTGTGTCACCCTCGTCTCATTGTAGATTGCAAGCTCTTATGAGCAGGGTCAGCATTATCTTTACTTTAAATATTGTATTATCTTTAACTTTGTTATTTATGACTTTTGGATATGAACTGTTGAATTGTAAAGCACTGCAGTATGTTATTATTATTATTACAAAAGGATCTAAAAACATTGAAGCAGCAAACTTTGTGAAAATAAAAATTTGTGGCAGTCTCAAAATTTTTGGTCACGACTGTAGTCTGTGATTGTGGCTATAACTAATCAGAATAAAGGTAACATTGAGAATTAGTAATATAATGCAAATACCTAAATAAGGTTGTGGGAATATGATTGATAAAAATGCAGTTGTTCTTTGTGGTCATGTAAACTTCATTACCATATTTGGAGATTTTACTGCTTGAGTGGATAAATATATAGCAGACAATATAAAGACTCTCCAAAATACACAGCAGGCACATACAGAAAGCTCTCCCTAAAATAAGATTGTATTACACAGACTTACCAATGCAGGTATCACCTTGGACTGCATACCCCGCAGGACAAATACATCTGAATGAGCCTTCCAAGTTATGACAGGTTCCAGGAGCACATGATCCAGGATAAGCAATACACTCATTGATGTCTATAAAACAGTAAACACATCAGTGCTTACAATGTAATGTAGAATCTATTACTTGTGAATAGTATCAAAAAAGCAAGCAAATAAAATATTTACCAAGCTATTCTTATTATACAAAAATGAGCAAAAGATAAACTGCTTATTATTGTTAGTTAATGCATAATGTTGTACAGAAAAATTTAAATCCATACTGACATCTCCAAGGAGTATATGTCCCCCTTACACTGAACAAATAGGGAAGAGAGAAAACTAATTATAACTGAGGAACAGAAAAACTAATTAAATTTGAAGGAAAAGAAAGATTTGACACATCATCTCAATTGAAGTAGTGGCCTCTTGCACTGACCGAGTAATTAAGACAGGAAGATCTACTTTGGGAACCAGATACTAAAATGGGGAGTCATTTACACAGAGGCATAAGCTTCCTTTCATCAAAGAAGCTTCTTAGACATTTTGTCTCCGGTGTCCAGATATTAATTTTGGGGTTTTGCAATGATATGATATTTATGGAAAGTATAGGTAATGGGGTGCTCACCACAATAAAGTGGGTGCTCAGGGGTAAAGAGAATACTAATAGAAAAGATAACCCCGGCACACTCATATGAATTTCGAGAGAAAAATGCACATAGCTGCTAATAATTTTTATTCAAAATTTTAAGCGGACCAAAAAATGAATGAAAAATACAGATAAAATTATCCAACGTTTCGGCTCGCAGGCCTTTGTCAAGGAATTATCTGTAAATAGATAGAAGACAAACGGGTCCTAAATGCTGACTGGATCTATGTTCAATAGTGACCCATAAGAGTCACCTACTATTCCATGAGTACATATCCTGAACGTCAGGAGAAAGTGCGGTAACGTGGTGCGCTGTCAGCGCTGACATTTTCCGTAGACTACTTATTTGTGCCCAGAAATGTTGATTTTCACATATTGTTAATTTTCCCATATTTTCTATTCAATTTTACACTGACAAAATTGAATTAAGGAAGATTCAGGGATTACGAGAAAGGTGTAGTAATCCAGAGGGTTACTATGGAATCTGAAAAAGAAACACTGGAAAAAAGTACTGTGGTTCATTATAGAGTCTGACAGCATACAACTATTTTTTCAGATCTGGAAGTCAAGATGGAGATGGGAGATTTGGCTGCCCACAACAGTGACATTAATATGGATTTCTTAGGCAAAAGCTTTTTCAAAGCAATTCTCCTACAGTAAACTGGAATGTAACCAACTGCATAAAATTGGATACAGGAAATCAGGTTTAAATTTCTTCTATTTTTGGATCTGATTTTTGGATCCAACTTTAGTTGAAAGGAAACCAGTCATCTGATTCTTGTTGCCCAAATCGTGCACAGCTTACATCAGAGCTTGACTACACGATTACATAAAGGTATATTCTTCTCTAAAATGCCCTGGTGCTTCAGAAAAAAAAGTACGGTACTTTAATGATTTGACCGGGAACCAAAGTCGGAGATGGGACTAGTCCACACTGCCATCATTACTGCTCTAGGTGATTGACAGGTCACTCTCTACGTGAGAGACCATTCAATCACATGCAGCAGCACTGGGAGAAGCTGGCTACGGTGGCACACTTACACTGAGCTCAAAAATATAGGTTCAGTGGAAGGGTGGCTGAACACTGTAATTGCTTTATGCCAGCCAATATATATGCACAGAATATCACTTGTGCAATAATATTACTATCAATTATTATTATTATTATTACTATTATTACTTTCTTAGCCATGTAAGTTTATTGCCAAGGAAATTCAAATCAAGTTAAAATGCTGCAGAATGCTTTTGAAATATTCTGAGCTGTCTTAATAACTGAATAAATAAATCAGTTTTTTAATGATCTGACAAAAGATTGATCGTTCTCAGTGAGAAAAACAAAATAATAATAATGTAGCTATGATATATTTTAATGGCTAAATAAAATAAAATAAGTGATGTTACAAAGCAAGCTTTCGAGACTACTTAGGTCTCTTCTTCAGGCTTGGTATAACAAAGCATCTGACAAAATACAAATACTTTATATACACAAGAAGAACAGAGTGTATATTATGTATATATTTCTGTTTCTTTGGATACTTTGTTATACCATGCACTATTATCTCAAGCCATAGGTATAAAAGATCGAGTTGAGAAGAGATCCATGTTAAAATTCTATTTTATTGGTACACATATAATTAAAAGAAGTGCCATTTGTCCAAGAAATGCCAGTAGTAATATCAACAGACATTAGTGATTAATTAATTTTGTTATACCATGCCTGAGAGAGAAACCTAAGTAGTCTTAAGGGCCCGTTACACATAGCGATATCGCTAGCAATATCGCTATAACGCAGCAGCGATATTGTGTTGTGACGCAGCAGAGATATTGTTAGCGATATCGCTACATGTGATACTTACCTCCGAACGGCTCCCCCCTGGTTACCGCTGATTGCGTGAGAACGTCCTGGGCCGTTTCTCGTCATCTGCTTCCTGCTGGGCTTCCTGCTGTGGCGACGAGCGACGCGTGGACGCGGGCGGGAGGATGTCTTCATCGCCACGTCTGACAGGCAAGTAGCGACCCCCGTCCCCAGCGATGTCGCTGGTGAGATCTGCCTGTGTGGCAGCTCACTAGTGACCACTTAGCGATGCACCAGCGATCCTGACCGGGTCATATCGTTGTCGGGGTCGCTGGTGCATCGCTAAGTGTAGCGGTACCCTTACTTTGTAATCTTCCTTATTTTTTTTTGTTAACATTAAGAGGTACCTAGATTATTATTTTGTTTCTCCCAATGAGAACAATCAATCTTTTTTTCAACTGGCTAACATGGTACCAAAACCCTTTTTTTCTTTTATTGATGGGACAATCACTTAGCAGGTAAACTGGAAGTGATAAATATATGAATATCTACAGTATTTCATTTGAACAATTATTTGTACATTTTTTTAGACTTACCAATGCAGTTCTTTCCGTCAACTGTGAGTTCATAACCTTCATTACACAAACAGATGAAGGAACCGATATTATTAAGGCACCCGCCATTTCTGCACACCTGACCAGGGAAGGAGGTACATTCATCGATATCTGTGAGTAAAATGGAAGGTATTAGACAAATGAAGACGAGTACTGGTTAGGTTACAAACGACAGCCTGCAGTCTGCTGAAAAGTCTGAGGCAATGACGTTATAATTTCCTCATTGCAAGTTCTTATTGGATCACTTGAACTTCTCTGATGGCTGATTTTGGGGAAAAAAGGTCAAGAATGTTAGTTTTAAACTGTAAACAGATACTGATATCTCTCCATTGGAAGCATGCTTGACCAAGTTGACAAAATTTTTTTCTCCAAAAATCTCAGCAATGTTTGGAGTGTACAGTTAAAATAAGACACATTCTTTCATTTACAGTCTCTCCTAGAAACATATAAAATGCTATGGCTAGCACTATCCACATAAAAATCTATCAGGGCGCCATTACAGCTACTCAGACTCATCATTGTAAAAAAGAACTTACCCATACAGTCATTATTATGAGTAAGCTCAAATCCAGGGTAGCAGAGACAGTTATATGATCCCACGGTGTTTTTACAAGTTCCGTTTCCGCATGGCTGACGCTCACATTCATCAATATCTGCCAAAGAGATACACTTGAAACAAGAGGAAACATTTTTCCTGCTTTGGGTAAAGTTAGTGCGTTGTCAGCTGGAAAATGTTTTTCAGAAATACTGGTTGGATAACATGAAGGCAGTTGTAGTCCAATGATAACTCACTCTCTACAAAATGTCTTCCGCTACTAAACTGCTGCAGGGGGCTTGTAAAGTGTCAATAGTCACAAATTCACTTACTTATAAAGAAATGGATGATAGCACAATTTTTGCTCCTCTATGAGCCCAGCAATATACTATAAGAAGCAGATAGAAAATTACCCATGCACATTGTCCGATCCTGAGAGGCTTTGAAGCCATTGTTGCATATGCAGCGATAACTGCCAAGCGTGTCTTCACATGTGCCATGACTGCAAACATTGGGAATTTCCAGACATTCATTGCGATCTGTAAAATGGATTTACATGAAAATTACATGCTAAAAAAACAATGGGATACTGGTACAACCCTCAGGGTTACGTGAGCTAACGGAAACAAAAATTCCCTTTGCAAATAAATTGAATGCTGAATTTGTCTTGAATCCTTTCTACAAAGACATGAGCTGTGTGAGAAGCTAAAACCTAGGATTGATTCTATGAGCACGACAATTTCTCTCTTAATTTTTAATAGCTGCTTTACATTTATAAATCTGTATTTGAGTATCTATCTATCTATCTATCTATCTATCTATCTATCTATCTATCTATCTATCTATCTATCTATCTATCTATCTATCTATATGTAAATACACAAGTATACAGTGGCTTGTGAAATTATTTACCCCCTCTTTCCCTTGGCATTTTTGTGCTTTGCTACCTCACATCCTGGATTTTTGTTTAGGGTTTGCATTAGTTTATGCCTACAAGTGTGAACATGAGGTTTTCTTTTTTTTGTGAAGCAAACAACTTATAGGACAAAATTACTGAAAACTTCAGTGTGCATAAGTATTCACCCCCATCCCAAAAGTCAGTACTTTCTAGAGCCACATTTTGTGGCAATTACAGCTGTAAGCTGCTTACGACAAGTCTCTCTGAGATTTCCACATCTTGCCACTGGGATTTTTGCTCATTCATCAAGGCAAAAATGATCCAGCTGCCTCATATTAGATGGTGTTCTCTGGTGAACATGAATCTTGAAGTTTGACCACGGATTCTCAATTGGATTAAGGTCTAAGCTTTGACTAGGCTACTCCAAAACATTTACATGTTTCCCCTCAAATCACTCGAGTGTTGCATTATCAGTATGTTTGAGTCATTGTCATGCTGGAAGGTGAACCTCTGTCCCAGTCTCAAATCCCTGACAGACTGAATCAGGTTTTGCTTAATAATATCCCTGTATTTCATATCATCCATCTTCCCCTCGACTCTGACTATTTTCCCTGTCCCTGCTGCTGAAAAACTTCCCTGCAGCATGATGCTGCCACCACCATGTTTGACTGTGGGGGATAGTGTTCTTGGGGTGATGAGCTGTGCTGGTTTGGTGCCAGACAGTATTTACCTTGGTGGCCAAAAATTCAATTTTGGTCTCATCTCACCACATCACCTTCCTCCGTACATTTGTGGGAGTCTTCCACATGTCTTTAGGCAAACTCAAAATGAGCCTTTAATTTTTTTATGTAAGTAAACGCTTTTTTTTCTGCCCACTCTTCCATAAAGACCACCTCTATGGCATGTATGGCTTAGGCCTGTTTCACACTTCAGTTTTTTGTGTCAGTTAAAATCCGCCAAAAAGGCGGAAAGCGGATCCATTCCTAACTGATGTGAATGGATGGCACCGGATCCGTTTTTTTTGACTGATCTGCCGAATGAAGAATTTTAAAGGAACCGCTGCTCGGGAAGGAGAGACAGAGAGAGAGAGATTTTTTTTCCTCTGTCCGCCAGAAATGATTTCAGGGTTAAATTTCCTCCTGACTTCATTCCTCCGGGCATGCTCTCTATAAAAATGCGGATCCTGCAGTACAAAAAAAGTTACATGGTCCATCCAGGCATCTCGGTGGACGCAAAAAAATTGACGGATCCGCAAAAAAACGGATCCAACGGTTGGACATCCGTCAAGATCCGCCGGTAATGCAAGTCAATGGGGAAAAAACGGATCCGCCAAAAAAAATGGCTGATCCTTTTTTTGCAAAAACGGCGGATTTTGACTGATGGTCAAAAACGGAAGTGTGAAACAGGTCTTATTGTGGTCATATGCACAGATACTCCAGTCTGTGCTTGGGAACTCCATAGCTCCTTCAGGGTTACCTTTCGTCTCTGTGCTGGTTATTATTATTATTATTATTTATTGTTCTAGTGCCATTTATTCCATGGCGCTTTACATGTGAGGAGCGGTATACATAAAAACAAGTACAATAATCTTAAACAATACAAGTCATAACTGGTACAGGAGGAGAGAGGACCCTGCCCGCGAGGGCTCACAATCTTCAAGGGATGGGTGATAATACAGTAGGCGAGGGTAGAGCTGGTCGTGCAGCGGTTTGGTCGATCGGTGGTTACTGCAGGTTATAGGCTTGTCGGAAGAGGTGGGTCTTCAGGCTCTTTTTGAAGGTTTCGATGGTAGGTGAGAGTCTGATATGTTGTGGTAGAGAGTTCCAGAGTAGGGGTGATGCGCGAGAGAAATCTTGTATGCGATTGTGGGAAGAGGAGATAAGACGGGAGTAGAGAAGGAGATCTTGTGAGGATCGGAGGTTGCGTGCAGGAAAGTACCGGGAGACGAGGTCACAGATGTATGGAGGAGACAAGTTGTGGATGGCTTTATATGTCATGGTTAGGGTTTTGTAATGGAGTCTCTGGGCAATTGGGAGCCAGTGAAGGGATTGACAGAGGGGAGAAGCTGGGGAATAGCGGGGGGACAGGTGGATTAGTCGGGCAGCAGAGTTTAGAATAGATTGGAGGGGTGCGAGAGTGTTTGAGGGGAGGCCACAGAGCATGAGGTTGCAGTAGTCAAGGCGAGAGATGATGAGGGCATGGACTAGGGTTTTTGCAGATTCTTGGGTGAGGAATGAACGGATGCGTGAAATATTTTTGAGTTGAAGTCGGCAGGAAGTGGAAAGGGTTTGGATATGTGGTTTGAAGGAGAGATCAGCGTCAAGGATTACTCCGAGGCAGCGAGCTTGTGGGACTGGGGAGAGTGGGCAGTCATTTACTGTAATTGATAGGTTCGTAGGGGGGGTCACGTGAGATGGGGGAAAGATGATGAATTCTGTTTTGTCCATGTTGAGTTTCAGATATCTAGTGGAGAAGAAGGATGAAATAGTGGACAGACATTGAGGGATTCTGGTTAGTAGGGAGGTGATATCTGGTCCAGAGATGTAGATCTGTGTGTCATCAGCATAAAGATGATACTGAAAGCCATGAGATTCTATGAGCTGTCCCAGGCCAAAGGTGTAAATAGAGAACAGCAGGGGCCCAAGGACTGAACCTTGTGGGACTCCGACAGATAGGGGGCGAGGTGAGGAGGTGGTGTGTGAGTGGGAGACGCTGAATGTCCGGTCTGTTAGGTATGATGAGATCCAGGAGAGGGCCAAGTCTGTGATGCCGAGGGATGAGAGGGTCTGTAATAATAGGGAATGGTCCACTGTGTCAAAGGCAGCCGACAGGTCCAGGAGGAGGAGGACAGAGTAGTGTCGCTTGCTCTGGTTCTCTGAGTAATACCCTCCTTGCCCAGACTGAGAGATTTGGCGGGTGGCTCTCTCTTGGCAGGTTTGTTGTGGTACCATTTTCTTTCCATTTGATGATAATGGATTGATGGTGCTCCAGGGGATCATCAGAGATTGGGATTTTTTTTATAACCCATACTGACTTATACTTCTCAACAACTTTGTCCCTGACTTGTTTGGAGAGCTTCTTGGTCTTCATGATGTTGTTTGTTTAGTGGTGCCTTTGCTTAATGGTGTTGCAGCTTTTGTGGCCTTTCAGAATAGGTGTGTATACTGGCAGACCTTGTGACACTTAAATTGCACACAGTTGGACTTTCTTTCGCTAAGCATGCGACTTATGAAGGTAGTTGCTTGCACGATAAATTTTTAAGGGCTTCATAGCAAAAGGTGTGAATACATATGAACATTAAATTTTGTAGTTATTTTTTTCCATAAATTTACATTTTGTCTATATTTTTCTCACTTTACTTCACCAACTTAGACTATTTAGGGCTGAGGCATCACACTCAAATTGGATTATGAAAATATTTAAACATAGGTTGTAATGAAAAAAAAGGTAAAAATCTAAGGGGTTAAATACTTTCACAAGCCACTGTAGTTTTATATATACTCATATATACATGTATATGTGGTGCCCCCAGGAGTACAGTTGCCACAGTGGCTTTGCCTTCCTCCAGGGGAGAGTAATGCCAGGCTTGGAGGCAATGATGGGTCTCTCTCACAGTCAATCCATACATGCAACACAGTTCCACTCCAGACCAGCAGGGGGAACTCTGAACCAGGATTAAGGGGAGGAGTGCTCTCTGAGGGCCAGGAGGAAGGGGTAGTCAGTTAGTCTGCGGAGGGTGAAGTGTGCAGACGTGGAGAGTGAAGCTGGAGGTTGAGCTGCGGAAGGAGAGCTCCCTCAGCTTGAGAGCGCATGAACTGGATCCTGGTCTCCACGGCTGTATGGATACTAACGGTCCTACAGCAGATACCAGAGGAGTAGGAGGCTGTAAATGCCCTACTCCCATCTAAGACTTGAGGCACAACAACAGCTTGGATAGAGAGCCAGGACTCAGAGAGGGAGAAGAGTCCCCGAGAGAGGCTACAGCTGTCTGCCGTGCAAGTAAGGTTGTTGGGAACATCTGACAGGAGGAACTTCAGATTAACTTAGTACTGAAGTGCTTCATTCAAACCAGCGTTAGGAAGGAGACTGCACAGCCCATCTGCTGAGAGAGAATCCCTGAGTTGCTTCCAGGCTAGCCTGCTCCGTTACCATCTGTAATCAGGACCCTGGACTGCAGTTATCAAGTAAAGGTACAGAAATTGCACCCGCTGTGTCTTGTCTGCTTCCTACCCTTACGGCACTGCTACATCCCCGTGCCCACCACTTCTACACTGCCCTGGGACTATAGCTTCACCTGTGGAAGCTTTTACATCCTTGCTGCACCCTACCATCAGTCCCAGTGGATCTGCATGCAGCGTTGGCTTAACACCTCCCTTGCCGAGCACCACAGGTGGCGTCACAAACTATTCCATTCCATGAACTACATTCCCCCATTACTTTGGCGCCCAGGACCACGGACAGGGTCACCGCTGCTGTGACACATTCCCCAGACACCGGCCCGGTACCGAGTACCCCACCCATATATATTAAAAGAGGCTTTTAAAATTACAATCATATACATATATTTATACATGTATACACTATATGTCTACAGTTTTGCAAGAGAATAAAAATGCTTTAAAAATAAAAGAGTTAATACTTTATTTTAAAATGAATGAAAAAATTAGTGAAAAAGCTAAATCAAATCAACATTTGGTTTGTCCCATCCTTGTCTTTGCTGGGGTCATATCATCATTTTCAGCTCTCTTTCTAATTCTTTACATTAAAAACATTAAAGAAAGTTGTTAATGACAATGGCAGTATATTTGAAGCTATTGCAGAATATATGTGGAGCTAATTATATGCTTTCATGATGGTATTGCATGATGTATAAGTATCTGATTATATTCCTCAGCATTGAAGACACCAAGAAATGGTGGAAGATGGCCAGCAGTGCCATCATCTCAGAACAGCCAGTGTGGCCCAGCTACAACCATCCACTATTCAGAGAAGTTTGGCTAAAGGAGGTCTTCATGTATGAATTGGTGTCAAAAAGCCATAACTTTAACATGGAAACTGTGATGGACACCGCACTGCACTTGCTCACTGAGCCAGTGCATGTGTCCTGAGGAAGACAGACTGTACTCAGAGATACCTGTGGAGCAGGGAAGCAGCAGAGAAGATTCGTGCTTCAGACCAACAGGACCTGAAGCACGTGACTGCTGGGGGCATGGCCTAAGCTCCAGAGAGCTAGGAGCTGTAGGAAAACTCCTAGAAGGGTAACTCCGGGATAAAGTTACCAAGGGGCATAGACAGAGACATAAACAGATCAGGCTGGGGTCAAAACACGAGATAGCACGACAGTACCAAAGGATGAGACAGAATGGATAGTCAGGACGTAGCAAGAAATCAGTAAAGCAGAACAGGCAAATACACTGTACCAAAACAGCAGACAAAATCACAACGAAGAGACGGACTGGGTCAAAACCAAACAAGCAACAAGATAACAGGCACAAGGCACACGTACGCAAGGGGTCAACTAACTCAGCTGAGGGCAGGAGTATAACTGACACCAGACCTAGGTCGAGTGGCAACTAAATAGCTGCCCTCTGCCAGAGAGAGGCAGAAACAATTAACCCCTGTCTGACCAGGATGGGCCAAAGACAAAACCCCATCCTGGATCATGACAGAAACAAAGCAAAGGTACCCAACTACACACAAAAATATAAGAATCGAGGTACATAAAAATGGCAGTATGTGCTTTAGAGTGATGAGTTAAACTTTGAAATGGCTGTAACAGAAGGCGGTTGTTCACAAAAAGGCTGGAGAATAATGAGTGTCTGTAGGCAACAGCGAAACATGGTGGAGGTTCCTTGTAAGTTTGGGGATGCATTTCTGGCAATGTAGCTAGGGATTTGGCTGAGATTAAAGTGTCCTGAATGCTGAAATATATAGTTAGATACTTATTTATCATATAAGAAAGGTGCCTGATTGGTTCATAATTTGTTCTACAGAGTGACAATGACCCTCAACATACAGCAAATTTCATACAGCGAAGAACTGTCTTCAGCTTAAAAAAGAACTGGGAGTCCAGGAAGTGATGATATGCCCCCCACAGTGCCCCGATATCAACATCACCGAGTCTGTCTGGGATTACATAAAGTGACAGAAGGATTTTCACAAGAGGACATCCACAGAAGATCTATGGTTAGTTCTTCAAGATGTCTGGAATAACCTCCATACTGAGTTCCTTCAAAAACTTTAGCAAGCGTATATAGAAAAAATGATGCTGTTTTGAAGGCAAAGAGTGGTCACACCAAATATTGGTTTCATTTAGATTTCTCTCTTGTTTGTTCAATTTGCATTTTGTTGATAAAAAAACTACTAAGACTTTCATTTTAATAAAACACTCTTTGCAGCATTCCTTTACACTTGACTATGCATGAACCGCCAAGCTCATTAATTGGCTTCAGCAGTGATGTGAGGTGTCAACATTATGTCACCACTGCAGCCAAAACAGAGCAGAGGCAGAAAACCGGCTCTAAATCTAGGGAAGATAATTTGTTTTCTATATTATGTGTATAAAAACATTTGGAGTCAATTCATTTCAATTATTTAGGGAATAATAAGGATCCTGATATATTTTATTCTAACAAAATACAAATTAAGACCCATTTGTCATGGCAGTTGCATACAAACAATGAGCAGACAATTTAACCCCTTAACGACCGCCGATATGCCTTTTAACGACGGTAGTTAAGGGTACTTAAACCACAGCGCCGTTAATTAACAGTGCTGTGGAAAAGGTGTATAACGCCCCCCAGAGTCGGATTTTCTGAGGGGTCTCGCCTGCCTTTTAGGTAGTTTTGATGTAAAAGGAAAATGCAGTTAGCAAGACTGGCATTACCTATCAATGCTATCTATCAGAATTTGACTAGTATATGACGGAAATATATCCAGCAGAGCAGTACTGGCTTCCATATACCCAGAAACCATTGTACTGATGTGAATATGGTTTTAAGGGGGTTCTCGAAGAAGGTAATCAAATTGTTCTTGCTGCATAATTTAAAATGCAGCCCATTTTAGTCATGTGTTAGAATGGAGGCTGGAGTCTGAAAAACACAGATCAAGATTTGTGCCCCAACTAACAGAAGAGTGGTATCATAAACACCTCATTAAGCCATCGCTGTAGGGCTGTTACGTGATAAGAAATAAATCTTCTTGCTAACTGAGAACAAAGGATTTTTTTCTTCAGGCTCAGACCTCCGTGCACACTTAACAGAAAAGGAAAAATAATTATTTCTTCCCCAGTCACAGCCCTAAAGGGGCCTTTACACATAGCGATATCGCTAGCGATATCGCTAAAGCGTCACAGATTTTGTGGCGCAGCAGCGATATCACTAGCGATATCACTATGTGTGATACTTACCTCCGACCAGCTCCCCCGCCGTCTGTCGCTGATCGCGCGAGATCGGCCGTGTCCATTTCTCGTCGGGCGCTTCCTGCTGGCGCCGACGAGTGACGCATGGACGCGGACGGAGGACGTCAGGATCGCCACGTCTGAAAGGTAAGTAACAACCCCTGCTGCGTCGCTACATCGCTGTGAGATCTACCTGTGTGGCAGCTCACTAGCGACCATTTAGTGATGCACCAGCGATCCTGACCGGGTCGTATCGTGGTCGGGATCGCTGGTGCATCGCTAAATGTAAAGGGGCCTTTACTCTGCTTTGTTTGCTCACTGAGATAAGTGTGTTTCCAATACTTCTCTTCTGTCAGTTGAGGCACATCGTGAACTGCGTTTCTTCAGACTACAACCCATCCTGACTCATGACTAGGATGGGTTGCAGTTTGAATTATCTGATGGGGCTAAGTTATCACAGTCTTGGATAACCCTTTTAAAATGGGTATATTTGAGACCCGTATGAATCATTTTGTCTCTAAGTACGACATTAGACAAAGTTGCATTATAAGATATGGTAATTAGAACGTGTTCACTTTTCCCTTTCTATTTCAAGTACTCTTAATTAAAATATTCAACAAAGGATAAGAATAAAATGGTTCTGAAAATATAATATACAATGTGTCCTTGTGAAATGTGTACTTGAACATAAACTGTATACAAAGTAATGAGTACCTTACCAATGCAAGCACCGTTGGGCAGAAGCTTAAACCCAGCTGAACATTCACAGCGGTAACTCCCAGGGCTGTTTAAGCAATCTGCATTTCTCTGGCAGAAATAATCACCGCTGGAGCATTCATCAATGTCTAAAATTTCAAGTAATACCACATTTAGTACAGACACAAATACAAAGGTTCTTTAATGACAAAGTCCAGATTTTTACTAAATAGAAAGGCTAATGAATAGTGTTGAGCATTCCGATACCGCAAGTATCGGGTATCGGCCGATACTTGCTGTATCGGAATTCCGATACCGACTTCCGATATTTTTTCAATATCGGAATTCGGCATCGGAATCGGAAGTTCAAAGTTGATTGACGGCCTGACGTCATCATGATGCGCGGTGTGTGCGCATCATGATGCGCCGTCATTTCGGGCCTTCCGGGGGTCTCTGCCGGCCTGCCGGGGGGCTGTGTGGACTGCCCGGGGTCGGTACCGGCCTGCCGGGGGGCTGTGCCGGCCTGCCGGTGGTCTGTGCACCCTGTGGGGGTCTGTACCGGCCTGCCGGGGGGCTGTGCCGGCCTGCCGGTGGTCTGTGCACCCTGTGGGGGTCTGTACCGGCCTGCCGGGGGGGCTGTGCAAGCATCGTCCGATGGGACTACAAGTCCCATCTGGCGATGCCTGCTACCATGACAGTGATTGACACATTAGCCAATGATGGGACAGTAGTAGTCCCATCATCCGGCTAATGTGTTAAATGTTAAAAAAAAAAAAAAAAAAAAAAAATACTACATACATACTACATACATACTACATGCTACATACATACTACATATATACTACATGCATGCTACATACATACTACATGCCACATACATACTACATATATACTACATGCATGCTACATACATACTACATGCTACATACATACTACATATATACTACATGCATGCTACATACATACTACATGCTACATACATACTACATATATACTACATGCATGCTACATACATACTACATGCTACATATATACTACATACATACTACATACATGCTACATACATGCTACATACATACTGCATGCTACATACATACTACATACATACTACATACATACTACATGCATGCTACATACATACTACATACATACATACTACATGCATGCTACATACATACTACATGCATGCTACATGCATGCTATATGCTACATACATACCACATACATACTACATACATACTACATACATACTACATGCTACATACATACTACATATATACTACATGCATGCTACATACATACTACATGCTACATACATACCACATACATACTACATACATACTACATACATGCTACATGCTACATACATACTACATATATACTACATGCATGCTACATACATACTACATATATACTACATGCATGCTACATACATACTGCATGCTACATGCATGCTACATACATACTACATACATACTACATGCTACATACATACCACATATATACTACATACATACAATACATTCATACAATACATACATAGACATACAGTACATATAACATAGAGTAACATACTTACCAATACTTGTCACATTGTTCCCCGAAGCCATTGTCTTTTCCGGAATAAATATTAACATAACAAACCACAAAAATACTCACCCACGATCCGAAGCAGTCCACGAGTGTGTCCCACGACGATCTTGGGTAGAGAACTGCAGCATCAGATGATGCTGCCGTTCTCTATGGGCTGCAGGAATCCAATGACGGAAGGTAGGTATCCTTCCGCACTGTATTCCTCCGCCACTTAAAAAAAAAAAAGTCCCTAGTCTCACTTTATGCCATTGCTGCGTGGGAAATTCCCACACAGCAATGGCATAAAGTGAGACTAGGGACTTTTTTTTTTTTAAGTGGCGGAGGAATACAGTGCGGAAGGATACCTACCTTCCGTCATTGGATTCCTGCAGCCCATAGAGAACGGCAGCATCATCTGATGCTGCAGTTCTCTACCCAAGATCGTCGTGGGACACACTCGTGGACTGCTTCGGATCGTGGGTGAGTATTTTTGTGGTTTGTTATGTTAATATTTATTCCGGAAAAGACAATGGCTTCGGGGAACAATGTGACAAGTATTGGTAAGTATGTTACTCTATGTTATATGTACTGTATGTCTATGTATGTATTGTATGAATGTATTGTATGTATGTAGTATATATGTGGTATGTATGTAGCATGTAGTATGTATGTAGTATGTATGTAGCATGCATGTAGTATATATGTAGTATGTATGTAGCATGTAGTATGTATGTAGTATGTATGTAGCATGCATGTAGTATGTATGTAGTATGTATGAAGTATTTTTTTTTTTTTTTAACATTTAACACATTAGCCGGATGATGGGACTACTACTGTCCCATCATTGGCTAATGTGTCAATCACTGTCATGGTAGCAGGCATCGCCCGATGGGACTTGTAGTCCCATCGGACGATGCCTGCACAGACCCCCGAAGCCTGCACAGACCACCGGCAGGCCGGCACAGCCCCCTGGAGCCTGCACAGACCACCGGCAGGCCGGCACAGCCCCCCGGCAGGCCGGCACAGCCCACCGGAGCCTGCACAGACCACCGGCAGGCCGGCACAGACCACCGGAGCCTGCACAGACCCCCTGGTAGGCCGGCACAGCCCCCCGAAAGGCCCGTACAGACCCCAGAGAGGCTGTACAAGGCAAAAACAGGGTTTTTCTTATTCCGATACCGGAAGTCCCATAGACTTGAATGGGACTTCCGGTATCGGAATCGGCGATACCGATACTTTTTTTAAAGATCGGCCGATCCATTCCGATCCGATACTTTGAAGTATCGGACGGTATCGCTCAACTCTACTAATGAATATAAAATAGATGGCTCATGCACCATTGGAAACCCTGTTATGGCTATTCATGAAAATGAAGTCTACAGTCAAATTACAGATGTGACTTTATCAGTTTCCACATATTGCTTTTTTGCAGTGTCATATGTCTGGTAAAACAACAGAATTATCTACACACATACTAACATTTATCCTTCCTATACCATGAAAGTTTCATTGCTGGACTCACCTTCGCAAACTAAAAGTAAATCATTATAGCTAAATCCTGTTGGGCATTCACAGCGGAAGCTGCCTATCTGGTTGATGCATACTCCATTGGCGCAAATTCCAGGAATCTCTTTACATTCATCAATGTCTAGAAAATAATTGGAGAAATAAATAAAGAAATTGCAACTGGATTATGATAACTTGTTTCAAACTAGTTTCTATATAATCCATTTTAATGTCTTACCTACAGCTTTACCAGTGTGTATATCAAAGGTGAATCCAGGGATTGTTCCACAAAGGTTTCTAAAATTAACTAGTTACATCAAAAGAAAGAGAAAAATTACATATATGATTATATTTTTGGCAGTTTTTATACAATAACAACTAGAAGTGTAGAAAACATTTAAGTTGTGTTCCACAGTTTCCTAATTGGTAAATTCCTAAACTATGAATATAGCCAAGATTGCGCATTCATTTTTGTCTTTAAGCTTTCTTCATAGAACTATACACTTGGTGCTAAATGCTTATTTGGCGCAAAAATATTCAGAATTGAGTTCTCAGTGGTTGATACCTTTTATGGGCTAGCTGAAAAGATGGTAACACATTGCAATATTTGGCTCAATAATTTTTTTCTGCATCAACCACAAACGTATACGCTTGGCTTTGCCGGTGTGGAGAGAGAAACAAAAGATTGGGAATGTTGAAATCCAGAATGCTCAATTCCTCTCTCCCCAACAGTTATTGTCTTAAGACAATTTTAAAATCAAGTATATGACCCACTTTAAAGAGGTTGTGTTGTGCGGGATTGAGATATTGATGACCTTTCTGTAGGATAGATTGTATTATGAGATCGGTAGGGTCCAACCCACGGTGCCTGCACTGATCAGATAAGAACTGCTCCTTCAACAGGCAGCGCATAGATATACCCATGTACTGCTATTTGGCTGCTGCCAGAGAGGTTTAGTGGTTTTCAGTTGATCTTGGGGGTGCCGGGTATTGGACCCCCACCAAGATCATATTAATGATCTATCCCACAGATATGCCATCAATATGTCAGTCCTGGACACCACTTTTAAATGAAATGGGGTTGTCTAGGACTGACATAATATTAAGTTACTTATAAAATGAAACATCAATTTAACAAGCATATTCAATATTTAGTGTTAAAACTCCCAGAGAAGTGATATGGCTAACCATTTTGATAGCCACACAATTTTCACAGAATTATGCAATAAAAAAATAAGTAAAATAAATCTCTTTGGTACAATAAAAGTTTGGACCTCTTCTTGTAACAGATGGAATTTTCTAGTTAATTTCACTGTTTCATCACGACTATTCCCATGTGGTGTAATAGAGAGGATCAGGCCATGCTATAGAATTCTTGTGCTTATAGTAAAGGACACTTTAAAAATGAAAAAATGTATTGGAAACTTTCTCTCTTTCATGAAATTAATCCTTCTTTATGCATCTTAAATCATCTTCGTAGACTAATAAACAGGCCTCTTGAAGTGGTATGACAGAATGAAGTAGTGTCTGCCCCATGGGAATTTTTAAGACTTCAACAGAAAAATCAGAAAATTTCTTGGCAGACTTGGCATATAGCTTGCTTCGGAACATTGCAACTTCCGAAACACTCCCTTTCTCCATGCTGATAATTAATTTACAAAGTCCATTACTGTAATTACAGAGTTATGTCTTAATCTCAATTGCATGAAGAATGCGCTTCCTATAAAGAGGTATTTTTCCAATTTGTAAGGATGCCTGCAACAGCTCGGAGTTTACTGCCAGCCACACAGTCATTGCTGTGGAATGTTAATAGATTCAATGTACAGTATGTGTACATGTGCGGAAACGATGACCATAAATGCAATCATTTGGACTAGAATTAGACTAAATAAAAATGAACTGTACTGCTATTAGAAATAAAAGGATCAGATGTTTTCGAAAGCTGAAAGCAATGGAAATTATATTCTCATCTACTATATATTACATATTCCCAGCAAATTTTGCTTGTCATTAAATTTCCTTATGCATAACATATACAGTATGTCTAAATACAATATTGAGGTATATGGATATCATCAAAGAGGGTCTTCAGCTTGGAACCCCCTCTATAAGTCAGAATGGACAGACAATCTAGCAGACCTTCATAACATGAAGAGCCATTATTTTAGTGACCGGACCAAATTTTTCAAATCTAATCACTGTCACTTTATGTGCTAGTACCTCTAGGACACTTCAACAGATCTAATTGATTTTGAGACTGTTTTTTCGTGACACATTTTTCGTGACACATTGTATGTTAATAGTCAATTTATATTGATATTGTCTGTGTTAATTTATAAAAATATCAAATTTGTCAAAAAAGTCCAAAAATTAGCAATTTTCAAACTTCAAATGATTATTCTATTAATCCAGACAGTTATACCACATAAAATAGTCATTAAATAACATTTCCCTTATGTCTGCTTTACATCAGCACCATTTTTAAAATATCCTTTTATTTTGTTAGGATGTTAGAAGGTTTAAAACTGTAGCAGTAATTTTTCATTTTTTCAAGGAAATTTGCAAAACTTACTTTTTTAAGGACCTATTAAGTTTTAGTGTGACTTTGGTGGACCTATATGTTGTAAAATCCCCAAAAGTGAGACCGTTTTAAAATCAGCACCCTTCAACGTATTCAAAACTGCTGTTATGTAGTTTATTAACCATTCGGCTGCATTTCAGGAATTAATACAAAATGGCATGACGGGAAGGAAAAATGTTATTTTTAACACTTAAATGTCGCTAACTTCGGAACAGGTCACTATAGCTGGCAGTCTCTAAGGCCATTATTTGTCTGGGAATTGGCATGGCAAACATCAGGACCACACAATCATTATCTCATGTTGTCAATAGGGTTAAAGAGGAAGCCCTCACACTCTGTTAACCATTTAGATTACATAGTCACTATTGACAGCAGCATCTAAGGGGTTAAAAAGCTATGGTTGGTGCCAACACTAATCAAGGCTGATGGAGCAAGGTGTCAGCTATAGTGTACAGTCAACAGCTGATGCATTTTCACCCGGCAGGGAATGCCATTGTCTGATATGTGAGGTCAGTAAAAAGATGTATTGGTGGTCACTAAGGCGTTCAAATGGTGAAATATATAGTTAGAATTGGATTGGATCAGCTAATTATGGGTATTTTACTTACAGTGGCATGTAAAAGTTTTGGCATCCCTGGTCAAAATTACTGTGAACAGTTAAGCAAGTTGAAGATGAAATGATCTCTAAAAGGCCTAAAGTTAAAAATGACACATTTCCTTTGTATTTAAGTCCAACAAAATATATTGTAATTTTTTGCATTTAAAAAATTACAAAAAGGACAATGGTCCTATGCGAAAGTTTGGGCACCCTTGGATATTTGTGCGTATTCACTATCATCGTTAGGAAAGGCCAGGTGATGCAAATTTCCCAGCTTTCTAAAAACCCAGCCTCCTCTAACCTTGTGCCAAAAAACATAAGCTATGGGTTCTTTTAAGGAGTTGACTAGCTGACTAGTGGAGGTCCACTAAGCAGGTGAAGGCTATAAGAAAGCAAAGTGTTTTCATGCTGCCCTTTCATCAGTTTGAAATGTAATTATGAAAATGGCAGCTAACCGAAACAGTGAAGGTCAAGATAAGGTCTGGAAGACCAAATACAATTTCAGTGATAGCTACTCGCAGGATTTCTAGGGAGGCCGGCTTGACTGTAAAAGACCTTCAGAAAGATTTAGCATACAATTTACCACATTTGTGGTAAATTGTTCTATTGTTCAGAGACACCTTGCAAATATGGTCTTCATGGAAGGGTCATCAGAAGAAAACCTCTCTGGCATCCTCACCATAAAATTCAGTGTCAGAAGTATGCAGAAGAACAACTAAACAAACCTGATGCATTTTGGAAACAAGTCTTGTGGACCAATGAGATTAAAATAGAACTCTTTGGCCATAATGATCAAAGGTACGTGTGGAGAAAAAAAGGCTCAGAATTTCAGGAAAAGAACATCTCTCCAACTATTATCCATTGGGGGAGGATAAATTAGGCTTTGGGTTTCTGTTGCAGCCAATAACATGGGGAATATTTCACGGATAGAGGGAAGAATGGATTCAATGAAATTTCAACAAATTCTTGATGCAAACATAACATTATCTGAAAAAAGCTGAAGTTGAAAAGATGTCTTCTACAAATGTATAATGATCCTAAACACACATCAAAATCCACAATAAACTACCTCAAAAGGTGCAAGCTGAAGGTTTACAATGGCCCTCACAGTCCCCTGATCTGAACATCATTGAAAATCTGTTGCTAGACCTCAAAATAGCAGTGCATTTAAGATATCCCAGGAATCTCACAGAACTGGAAGAATTTTCCAAGAAAGAATAGATGAAAATCCCTAAAAAAAATTGAAAGACTATTGGCAAGCTACAAAAAGCGTTTAAAAGCTGTGATACTTTCAAAAGGGGGTGCTACTAGGTACTAACCAAGTAGGGTGCCTACACTTTTGCATCAGGCCATTTTCCTTTTTGTAATTTTTAAAATGTTAAAGATGAAAATATATATTTGCCTAAAATACAAAGGAAGTGTGTCATCTTGAGCTTTAGGCTTTTTAGAGATTATTTAATTTTCAACTTGCTTAACTGCTCACAATAAGATAAGATAAGATAATCCTTTAATCGTCCCACCATGGGGAGATTCAGAGCATTACGGGAGCAAGGCAGGACCAAGTACAGATACAGATGCATAAAGGCATTACATTGACAGTAGGTAGGTACATATACGAAAAAAAAAGAAAATAACAGTAATTTTGATCAGGGACGCCCAAATGTTTACATGCCATTTTAGGTATGTATAACATTAGAGAGAAGAAGGTTCTAGGTGTCTATTTTCTACTGAGTTCATAAAGTCTGTCTAAGAATCACATACTTGCAAAACACCAGCCGTGGAGACACCATCACATGTTTCTCAACGCAAGCAATGACTAGCCAGGTCTTTCCCCGGGAGGGAACAACCACGGGAAGGGCAGTCACCAATGAAGGAAACCACCTATGCCAAAACATGGTATCCATCCACAGACAGCTGTTTCGGGGTATTGCCCCTCATCAGTGTGGAGTAGGAAACTGGCCAGTAGGAGCAATGCCTAGTAGAAGACTGTGAAAAATGAGGATGAATGAACTCATGGAGATCAACATCCAACACTGCGGAGACACCATCACATGTTTCTCAACGCAGTGATTCTAGGGCAATGCCCCCACCCTTATGGGAAATATGTAAATATATGCAAAACACAAGCTGCGGAGACACCATCGCATGTTTCTCAATGCAAGCAATGACTAGCCAGGTCTTTCCCCGGGAGGGAACAACCACGGGAAGGGCAGTCTCCAATGAAGGAAACCACCTATGCCAAAACATGGTATCCATCCACAGGGAAAATTGCACAACAACTTTTGGTGTCCAATTTCTCCTGTTACCCTTGGGAAAATAAAAAAATTGGGGCAAAAATATAATTTTTGTGGAAATAAATATGATTTTTTTTATTTTTAGGGCTCTACGTTATAAACTTCTGGGAAGCACTTGGGGGTTCAAAGTGCTCACCACACATCTAGATAAGTTCATTGGGAGGTCTAGTTTCCAAAATGGGGTCACTTGTGGGGGTTTCCACAGTTTATGCACATCAGGGGCTCTCCAAACACGACATGACACCCGCAGACCATTCCATCAAAGTCTGCATTCCAAAATGTCACTACTTCCCTTCCGAGCCACGATGTGTGCCCATCCAGTAGTTTTCTCCCAAATATGCAGTATCAGCATACTCAGGACAAATTGGACAACAACATTTGGGGTCCACTTTCTCATGTTACCCTTGAGAAAATAAAAAAATTGGGGACTAAAAAATCATATTTGTGGAAAAAATCTGATTTTTTTATTTTTACACCCGGGCGTTATAAACTTCTGTGAAGCCCTTGGGGGGGTTCAAAGTTCTCACCACATATCTAGGTAGGTTCCTTGGGGTGTCTAGTTTCCAAAATGGGGTCACTTGTGGGGAAAATTGGACCTGAAGTAATTTTTTGTGGAAAAAAAGTTAAATGTTCATTTTTTTTAAACATTCAAAAAATTCCTGTGAAGCACCTGAAGGGTTAATAAACATCTTGAATGTGTTTTTTTTGAGTACTGTCAGGGGTGCAGTTTTTAGAATGGTGTCACTTTTGGGTATTTTCTATTATATAGAGCCCTCAAAGTGACTTCAAATGTGATGTGGTCCTTAAAAAAATGGTGTTGTAAAAATGAGAAATCGCTGGTCAACTTTTAACCCTTATAACTGCCTAACAAAAATTGTTGCAAAATTGTTCTGATGTGTAAAGTAAACATGTGGTAAATATTACTTATTAAGTCTTTTGTGTGCCATATCTCTGTGATTTAAGGGCATAAAAATTCAAAGTTGGAAAATTGCGACATTTTCAAAATTTTCATCAAATTTCCATTTTTTCACAATTAAACGCAAGTTATATGAGTGAAATTTTACCACTAACATGAAGTACAATGTGTCAGGAGAAAACAAAGTCAGAATCACCGGGTTCCTTGGAAACGTTCCCGAGTTATTACCTCTTAAAGGGACAGTGGTCAGAATTGTAAAAATTGGCCCGGTCATTAACATGCAAACCACCCTTGGGGGTAAATGATTTAAGGCAGCCACTCCTAAAGCTCATGCACAAAAAAGTTTGCCTACTATATTCCAGGGCCCATTCTGAAAACTTTGAAGACTATTGGGATTCTATACTCTGGAGAGATGAGACCAAGATAAATGTTTTTAGAACTGTTGGCTTCAAAACTGTATGGCGTCACAAAGGAAGGGAGTACAAAGAAAAATGCTGCATTTTATTGATGGTATCGGGAATTCACAGATGTACTGCTCTTTATTGAAAGAGAAGATGCACCTTTCTAACATGACTATAAACCAAAATACACATCTAATACCACTTTTGCATTTCTGAAGAATAGGTTGAAGGTAATTTAGTGGTCAAGTATGTCTAGAATATTATCCACATTATAATCTATATAAATAAATCAGAAATCTTGAAATGTTCACATTGGCCAAAAACTGAAAGCTGTAATTATAGTGACCAATCCCATCAGATTCTCACGTTAACGACCTATTGTTCATGATAATTGTGCAATGTGAATGGGTTAAGCATCAGAACGATGTGTCCAAATATGTTCAGTAATCACATGTGAAATCATTTAGGCTAGAAATAAAATTCTCGTTCAACTTTTAAAAATTCTGTAATGTAAATGGAGATTGTTTGCTCATTCAACAATTAGAAAAACAGAGGAAAGGACATTCAAGTTCTAAATAGGTATGGATTTTGGTGATTGTTTCATTTGTTGGTTGATTGTGCTCCAAGGCAATAAACAGTTCAGTAGCAGTTGGAATATTGAAACAAGTAAATATTCATGAATGTTAAAAATGTTTTCACTTTAGAAGCGATATGCAAAAGGCTCCGGAAGGGTTCTGGGCGGGATATAGAACTTCTACTACCCTTCTCTCACACTCTCAGCCTGACTCCGCCCTGCATTTTGTGATTGACATGTGCACCAGTGCTATCTAACCACAATCACATAGCGGAGGGTGGAGTTTTGCAGAAAATGGACCTGGGAGCTCTAGTAGCAGAAATGCTCCATCCCACCCAGAGGACCTTACAGCTTCATTTGCAGATCACTTACGAAGTGGCTTGTATGCAACAGAGCAGCTTTTTTAACCCCTTAATGACAGCCAATACGTCTTTTTACTGACCTGAGATATAAGAGAATATCATCCCCACACAGGTGACAATCCAGCAGCTGTCAGCGGTCCACTATAGCTGACAACTTGCTGTATCACAAACGATCAGTGATGGCACTGTCCATATCTGTTTAACCCCTTAGTTGCTGCTGTCAAAAGTGACTACATCGGAATAATGGTTAAAAGATTGTGGGGGCTTCCGTTTTAATCTAATTGACACAACGAGATTATGATTGTGTGGTCCTGATGTTTGCCATAGCAGTTCATGGCCAAATAGCGGCCTTAGAGTCTCCCGGCTATAGTGGTCAGTTCAGAAGTTAGCGACATTTAGGTGGTAAACAAACATTTTTTCATTCCTGCTATACCACTTTGCATTAATTCCTGAAGATCACCTGAAGGGTTAATAAGCTATTTGACAGAAGTTTTCAATATGTCGGGGGGTGCTGTTTTAAAAATGGTATCACTTTTTTGGTGTTTTCCAATATATAGCACCCCCAAAGTCACTTCAAACCTGGATAGGTCCCTCAAAAAATAAATTTTGTAACTTTCCTTGAAAAAATGAAAAATTACTGCTACATTTTCAAACCTACTAAAAGCCTAACAAAATGAATTATCATTTTAAAAATGGTGCTGATGTAGAGCTGACATGTGGGAAATGTTATTTATTAATGTTTTTGTGTGGTATGACTATCTGGATTAAACGGATAATCATTCAAAGTTTGAAAATTGTAATTTTTTTTACATTTTTGTCAAGTTTCTGATACTTTTTATAAATAAACACAAAACATATCAACCTAAATTTACCATTATCATAAATTATAATGTGCCACGAAAAAAACAGTCTCAGAATCAGTGGGATTTGTTGAAGCGTTCCAGCGTTATCACCACATTAAGTGATATTGGTCAGAATTTTAAAAATTGGCTCCGTCACTAAGGGGTTAAATAAAGTTATGTATTGACTTGCATTCTTATAACCTACACCCACATTCGGTTTGGGAGGTTAGAATGAACTGACCTTATCAATGGAAGTTTAGAAGATATGTTGTCAAGTGACATTGTCATAATTTTTCTCCTTAAAATTTCTTTAAACACAGCTATAATGACTATATAGACCTGCCGAAAAGGTCAATGGTCAAGTATCTACTGTACCCCTATGCTTTCCATTTCACACTGAGGGTTTTCTGTACAAATGTGAATACAATTAAGATTTCTTTCCCGTAGACACAGTCGGCAGCACTGCACAGAGGCCATGTGGTAACTGTACCAAGGAGTCAGATAGCCTCCATGCAATAGTTTTTGTCTTTTACGTGAGCCCAATGGCGACTTGTTTACAACATCATCATAATCAATATATATAGGCACAGTGTCTGCCATAAAGATAGTATTTGATTCCACATAGTCCATATAACATGAATAATAAACATCTGAAGGGGAGAGGAGATTTCACAGGCGTCAGAACAGCAAAGATGAAGAGAGGAAATATTAGCAACAGGCAAAGATTGCAATGACATCATATTCTGTACCTGTTCCAGGCGTTGGACATGGTTCACAAGGTTTACTCCAGGCTTTGCCGATATTATATGTGCAGCAGCACATCTTTTTAGTGACATTAAAAGGCAGTTCATTCTCACACATGGTTCCATTGTAAGTCCTGTAACAATAACTCTTCCTCATATCTGTAGTAAAAGACAATTTACAAATGTCATGGAAACAAATACTGAAGTTAAGAACAGTTCATAAACTTGTCTTACAATGAATCAAAATAACTAGATTTTAGCTACACTTTTCACTCCTGTAAATCTTGCTTTTTTAAGAGTTTACATTCTTCTTCTGTGTGCATATATACTTTTAAGGTATATATACCCTTTAATATGCAAATTTACACAAATATAAATATAAATGATCAAGTTCAAATTAATTAAACATTTTAGTTAATGGGAATCTGTCAGCAGGTTTTGGTATGTAATCTGAGAGCAGCATAATATGAACACTGATTGGAATGAGACTACAACACACAGACCAGTAAGTGACACTTCCGTGGAATCAGGCTCACTTGTCCTATATTTTGCTGCTCTCAGATTAAATAGCAAAAAACTGCTGATACAGTCCCTTAAAAGTCATAGAATAAGTTAACTGTGGGTTATGTAGTTAGAGAAATGTGTCATTAGTGGACCAAGGATACATAAAAGTGCAAAGTGATGTAAATTTCGCCAAATGTATTAAAATTTGGTAGCAACTTGTCAGACATGGTTTATAACATGGTCTCCTGAGGTTTATTTCACATATCCGTGTTTTACAGTCTGAGTATGAACAATGATATATTGGCTGACTGCGGGTCTTCAGATCCAAACTGAAAAACTATACATACAGTATATATATAAAGTGTATATATATATACCTACTAGTCCGTATGCCATGATCTGTACTAAGACTGTGAATTATGGATTTGGTACACATTTTTCATTTATCTGTAACATTTTAAGACTCATTTTGCCAATACTAAATTTTTTATTCTCAAAAATTGGCCGATCCCTACCAAAGCCCCATTACTTTTTATTTTTTATTCATTGCCCATCTTCAGCTGTTTGTAGAGAAAGCTTCTGGAGATTACTTGTAATGAGATACAGGTAAAATACTTATAACTCTAAACTTCAATTTCTTCTTCATATACATTTTAGTAAATTTGGACAATTTCTCAGTCACTTACCCATACATGTGTGACCACCATTGATCTGCATGTACTCTGGAGGGCATATGCACGTAAAGTTTCCCAAAGTATTATAGCAAACTCCTGGACCACAGACTCCTGGACTGGTGATGCATTCATCAATATCTAAAAGTTAATACAAGAGACATTTAATATAAAGAAAAAATATGAGACGTCAAACAAAAATAACAACTTCTACACATAAATAAGTTTCATGCAAATAATTCTGTGCAAAAATTGACATTTTATGAATATTGTTTTAGCCTTATGTTCACTGTATTGTATATTACACAAAAAAAACAATGAGATGTAAATGTTCCTAAAAGATGCCAAAAGGACTATAACAAAGATCTCCAGGATTGACATCATCAATCATTTTCAATCGTTTACCTTCACATATTCGAGTTTCTTCACTGAGGTAATAACCTTGAGGACATTCACACTGGAAGCTTCCAAATGTATTTATACAATTGCCACCTTGGCAGAGTCCTGGCAATTCTTGGCACTCATCAATATCTAAAGTGATAGAATATGTTTTGTTAAAATCGTTAAGTTCTGTTAGATTAATGTGCATAAAAGTTATTTAAATGCTTAACAGATTATTTTCAATTTTTAGAACAACTTGTCTTTTTTTCCATTTCCAACAGTACACTTGGCGTTTCAGCTGATTCTCTATTTAATTGAATGGATTTGAGCTGAAATACCAGACAATGTCCTCGGATAAAAAATGTGAAGATTTTTTTTCTGGAGAACAGAAATTCCCCTTTTTCTCATCACAAGCAATAATTTTGTAAGCCTTATGATGGTTGTCCCACAATCAAAACTTATCAGCTATCCACCAGTGTACCATTTAAATGGGGGGCACAGAGGACCCCATTTATGGATTAGCGGGGGAACTTGCAGATAGGTAGTCGGTTTTGCTTGTGTGAAAAAAACCCTTTACTTTTCTATTCAATAATCTAGTACTAATAGTCATATTAAATAATTACTTGATTTTTGTAAAGATAGATTTTTTCTCATTTATCTACTTTTTAAAATATTTCCACATAGTCACTTATTGCATGAAAACGTTTGTAAATGAAGCAAATTGTTTAATAAGACAATTAATTTTCTCATATTTTCATATTCTTGTACTCTCCCAGTATACAGTAGAAGATTCTGAGGAATGAGGGTAGCCTTAACTTATTTGTACAATGTGCAGTTTCCTTCTGTGTTTTTGTAAAAAATGCAAAAATTAAAAAAAATTAAAGATATACCGTTTACAAACATTCTGACATTTGATGAGCTCGTCTAAGCAATGATCAAACACATGTAATATACGGGCAATGGACTGAATGTTATCAACTCGCTGCGCAGAGAAAAGTCCTACATTCAGTACAGCAAATGTATATGTATTTCAGCTACGGGTAATTGATATTTTATTTTGCCGGAATAGAAACATGAGTCTTTGAGAACAAGGCTGTACTGTGCAGCTTTTTTGGATCATCTTTTCTTTTCACAGATCTGACAATTACAATCCAATAAGTCTAGTTAAAGGGAATCTGTCACCCTTTTTTTGCCCTGTCAGCTGCCAGCATTAACATCAGGGGCTTATCAACAGCATTCTGTAATGCTGTAGATAAGCCCCCGATGGAACCTGTAAGATAAGAAAAAAGAGTTAGATTATACTCACCGGAGGGGGTGGTCCGGTCCAATGGGTGTCGCAAACCGGCTCCTCCCATCTTCATATGATGCCGTCCTCTTCTTCCCTTCCTGTAGTAGCTCCGGCGCAGGCGCACTGCTCTGCTCTGTTGAGGGCAGAGCAAAATACTGCAGTGCGCAGGCACCCGACCTCTCCCGATGTCTGCGCACTGCAGTGTTCTGCTCTGCCCTCAACAGGGCAGAGCATTGCACCTGTGTCGGAGCTACTAGAGGAAGGGAAGAAGAGGACTGCATCATATGAAGATGGGAGGAGCCGAACCGGACCGCGACACCCATCAGACTGGACTGCCCCTCCGGTGAGTATAATCTAACTAATTTTTCTTATCTTTCAGGTTACATCGGGGGCTTATCTACAGCATTACAGAATGCTGTAGATAAGCCCCTGAGTTCAATGCTGGCATCTGATAGGGCAAAAAAAGAGTGACAGATTCCCTTTAAGTTTTAGGTTATCAATCATGCCTCATAGAACTTAGCTTTAGTTTCTAGTTTTTGAGACAGAGCCATTACACAGTACACAGCAGGGGCACATTTATAAGATTATCTCAGCACAGGAACATTTTATTTAACCACATCCACTTGTGGTACTTATTTTGATTATATGATTTATTAACTAAAATGTACTTGGAAACCCCTTTAATTTGATATTACAGTTTTAAAAAACATGACCACACGTTAGTGATAATTTCATTAGAAGTCAATCATTCATCTATGCCTTAAAAACATTGTTTTTTGCTTTTTTTTAAAAAAATCCTTACCTTCTAACAAAATAGTGATAGGGTTGGGTCTAAATCCTTCTCCGCCAGGGCACAGTGTATTATATTCGGCTGGAAGCCAAAAAAACTGAGCTTTAGTATAAAGATTAGTGTTTCAAGGTAATATAAATGTATCTTATATATTATATCACTACTACAATGATACCTTTACTTTTGACTAAGGCAAAGTTATATACTAAATTTATTATTTAATCAACAGACCCAAGAGGTCAAATTGATTCCATATACATTAGCAATCTTTGTGTGAAAAACATAGACTTGAAGATATATAGCTACATAGTTACACAGGTTGAAAATGGACCATCAAGTTCAACTTTTTTCCACCAGATACATTCTAGATTATTTATAACCCACAATGTCAGTCCCTTTGACCATGATTGTACATCCGCGTTTACTGTACTACAAAAACTGGTCAATATTACGTATGTGTTTACTGTTCAAAAAATAAAGAATTATTAAAAAGATGATTCTTACTATCTGTTATCGCAAACTTTTTGAGGTAGGGAATTCCAGTCTGACTGCTCTATCTGTAAAGAACCCTTTCCTATTTAGTTGCTGAATTTGCTTTTTGTTCACTCGTAATGAATGTCCCAGCCCTGTTCTGAAAACGATCTCAAAGAAAATCTGTCTGTTGCCCATTGGAACCAATATCAACACAACTTTATTTTTAAAGAATACTACAATAAATGCAAACTTGTTATGGGCAATAAAGAGAGTTTCATAAATTTCCCTCATTTCATATAAAGAAGTCAAGATAATAAGTATAAACATATTTATAACAAATAATATAATACATTAAAAAATAAGCATGAGATCAGTTCTTACAAGTGTTAACTGGTGGACATATCTCACAAGGGTTTCCCCAAGCCCTTCCAAGAGAGCAACAGCATGAAGACCTGCTAACGCCGACACCAATCTCTGTACTACAGGAGATGGTCCCATCACCACGAGGTCCATGGTTCCGATAGCAATTACCCACTCTTGTATCTTAGAGGAAATACAAAGGATGTAAGTGTACAATGTATCAAGAATTACAGAGCTTATGGTGTATGAATGCTCCACCATGTTTATAAATGACTACCTCCTTATTGCAGATATTATTTGGCACCTACATCACTTCAGGATTAGAAGAACATTTTATTATTTATTTAGACACTATATTGAATGAATAGATGTGATTGTCTACAAGCTCTACTTACTGTATGACTTGCTTGCAAACCTTAATACTTGAAAGTACAAGTACAAATAATATTACTGTACTAGAGTATTTGTCATAGTTTGGTTTCACTCCAGGTCAACTTCTGAACAATGTTCTCATTAAATTTTAAGCTTTCAAAGGATGCCAAATGCGTCTGCTTCCATGCAGATTGAAACCAGTTAGTATAAAAATCATGACATCTGGACTGGTCAAGAGATCAGTCATTAAGAGAAAACACTTCCAAATACAGAGCTGGCAAAAGAGAGAGACTGAGTTTAAGAAGACAAACATATTGGCTACAATGTGATTCCTCAAGAGTTGGAAAGTTTTTGTATGTCGTGGCATTGCAGAATGCCTGGTTAAACAAAAGCAGGTGTGCATGCTTTCTTTTAATAGAAGCAGCAATTTAATATCATTTTTTCTATCAGTTTCACTAGATATTAGTAATGCAAATTGTATACTGTATTATATTTAGAATTAGACTTACGGAAGGCTGAGACTACACTTCTAGTTACAGTAGATATAACTTCTGACCATCACAACTATTCTTAAAGCGAACCTGTCACCAGGTATGGTCAATATGAGTTACGACCACTGTCTTTCAGGGCCTATCTACAGCATTCTATAATGCTGTATATAAGCTCCTGATCTGACCTGCAAGAAAAGAAAAATAACTTTTATTATAGTCACCTGTGGGGCAGTCTCGTCCGGTGGGTGTCACAGGTCCGAGTCCGGCGCCTCCCATCTTCTTGCAGTGTCACCATTCTGCTTCTTTCATGGCTCCCCGGCATCACGCTCCTGTGCAGGAGTACTTATCTGCCCTGTTGAGGGCAGAGAAAATTCCTCAATTCCTGTAGTGCACAGGCGCTGAACCTCTCTGATATTTTTCGGCTCCTGTGCACTGCAGTCTTTTGCTCTGCCCTCAACAGGGCAGATAAGTACATCTGAGCAGGAGCGCAATGCCAGGGAGCCTGGGTGGATGATGCAGGGATGTGACATCCACCTGAAGCAAGCAGGATCATAAGAAGATGGGAGGCGCCGGACCAGGACCAGCGACACTTATTGGACCGGACCACTCCGCAGGTAAACATAATTAAAGTTATTTTTCTTCTCTTGCAGGTTGGATCGGGGGATTATCAACAGCATTATAGAATGCTGTATATAAGCCCTGAAAGGCAGTGGCCATAACTCATATCGGCCAAACTTGGTGACAGGTTCCCTTTAAATGTTCCATAATGCATTGGATAATATTTATGATTCAGTTTATGACTAATTTTGGTGTAAACTGCACAGTTTAAAAATATAACACATCAAAGCAGACAGAAGGGGGCCACTGTGCAGATTAAGGGCCCTTTGCAGTCCAATATCTCATAATAATGCACACTTACACATTTGGAGCTGGACATGGGCCCCATTTCCCATCTACACCCCTGCTCTCAAGATGAAGCCAACAATTGCAACATTTGATTTCTTGTAATATACAGGTGAATAAGCAAGAAACAAGGCCAGGGCAAGCTTTAAGCTTACGTTTAGTCTTATTTATCAACCGTAAAGAAAGTTTACTAAATATACAGAGCAAACTACTACTGTACATGTACAATATAACGTTCATATCAGGTGTAAAAAAAAATTAGACACTGGTAAATGCATCAGGTATTATTAAGGGGTGTGCAGCTATTTATAAGTTCTGCATAATTTTTGCCAACTATCAATTGCAATGACATTGAGGCAAAATGTGTTTTTATTAATATTCGGTCCTAGCATACTGTATATTATATTGCACGGTATTTTATCTTTGTTGTGAAGAAGTTAGATAAAAGATAAATGAAAGCAGCACAAGCATTTTCACCTGTCTTGTATGAAGCCCTGCCCTTGACATGAGTGCTAAATATGTCACCTAAGGGGCCGAGAGTTTATTTCACATTATGTGTTAAAGCTTTCATGCAGAGACATGAGAATGCTCATGCACACAGACTGATCTAAGAAAAAAAGTCAATATTGTCGATCATTTCTATTCTCTGAAATCAAACTCTACAACTAAGCTTTCAGCTACACTGGCAATTGCAGCTTTCTTCATGGCTTCATCTTACCTACACAGCCCACACCGGTGGGGTTAAGCTGAAAGTCAGGTGGACAGTTACACTCATATCTCCCAGGAATATTAACACAGAAGCCATTAACACAGTTGATTGGATCTGCACATTCATCCACATCTGTAGAAAACAATATTAAAGGTATATTATTTAGTACTGGAATTATAAACGATATAATGGATTTGTAGCATTTGTCAAGTTTCTAAAGTGTAATAATAATTTGACAGTTTATAAGAGTTTTTGCAAGGATGAAAACCTTTTGACCCATTGGCTGTTTTTTTTCTACACTATCTGCCTGTAGGGAAAAGTAACTCATAGCATAACTAAGATAATTTGTGTGTCCAACTAAGCTATGGCTTCATGTTACTGGAGCTGGATCCCTGAGCTGTAAGTTCCCAAGGTCCAAGAGTTTGTGTATAAGCAGTTTGTGTGCAGGCCAAGTTCTGTATTCTGTGTTTTTGTGTTCTTCAAGCTCTATATTTATATAGCTATGTACATAAGGCTATGTGCACACGTTGCGGATTCTGCTGCGTTTCCGCAGCTGTTTTGGCCCTGCGGAAACGCAGCAGTTCTGCTGACCATGTACTGTACAATGAAACCCTATGGGGTTTCAAAAACGCTTTGCTGATGGTGCGGTTTTTTCTGCGCAGTTTTGCTGCGGTTTACAAACCGCAGTATGTCAATTGTTTGGGCGGTTTCCGCAGCGGTTTCATACCTTTACCATAGTAGAGGTGTGAAACCGGGCAAAACCGCAGGAAAACCGCAGGTCACTTTACCTGCGGTTTTACCTGTGTTTCTGCGCGGAAAAACCCCACAGCGGAATCCGCAACGTGTGCACATAGCCGAAAACATCATGTTCTGTTTTGTTTTTCTGTGCTGGTATTTTTTAAGCTTCTTTGTTATAGCTCTGCTACTTGTGTTTCATGTGTTTCTGTTGTATGCTGAATATCTTTGGTATTTGATGAAATCTTGACCCAAATATCATTAACATTAAGTCTCCACTGCTATACTGTGAATAGTCATCTGTCAACATTCTGGTCAATAATAACCATTAGATTATCTCATAAAATTGTAATGGAAACATATAAAAGTACATGACACATAGAACATTGCTGTATTCTGTAGATATGCCACAAATGTATAGCACATGTGGGCTCTATCAATACCCTTATCTACCACAAGAATGGGGCCCTGAAGAGCATTACTGTCAGAGGTTTGGGGATCCTATTCATTTGCCTCTGAATTATGACAGTCTCATCAGTGACACATTGCTCAGAATCATATTTACTATGTATTATATGTATATACAGTAGAGTTGAGCGACTTTTGTTTTTTTAGGGTCGCGTTTCGTTTCGTGAAACCCGACTTTTCCAAAAGTCGGGTCGAGCAAGATCGTCCGATTATAGGGAAAAGTCGGGGTCGTCCCGAAACACGAAACCCAATGTAAGTCAATGGGGAATAAAAGTCGGCAGTGAGAGGAGGACAGGAAACACACCTACAGTGCCCATTTGAATGCCAAAAGCATCAATTCTTCTTACTTAAGCTTGTCAACCTTAATTAACTTCATAATACAAGTTACGCACTGAAAAATGGGGGTTATTTGGCTAAAGTTGTGGGGGGGGAGGGCTGGCTGCAGGTTTTCATGTGCCCTGGGTGAAAGAGCGCCCCTTTAACACATACCACAACTCATCATGCTCCGATACGGCAGATAAATAGCGGTATAGTACAATGAAAAATACCTCACTTTTTACATCTCATGACGAGGCCCATCTATTTCTCCATACAGAATCATTGGTCCCATATAATGTTTGAAACAGTATATGATGAGCTCCACATAATGCTACAGTATATATTGGTCCCCATGGATGAAGCTCCACTGTCTTATGGGCCCAAATAATGCTCCAAACATAATGGGCCCCATTTCTAATGCTCTAGTGTATAATGGGCCCTGTAAATGCTGCTCCAGTGTCTGATGTCCACCTTTGGAATGTTCCAGTGTATGGTGGGCCCCACCTATCATTCTCCAGAGTATAGTGCTCCCCAAAAATTGCTGTCCCAACATTGAAAACAATCAAATAAGTCTCCTCGCTAGGGAATCCCTGTACTTGTCTGGACAGGTGCTGTAGCTTGCTTAACAGCTCGCCAGCCGTTCTCACACCCAGTATGGATTGCACGTGATTGCACAAAGGTTAGAAAGGGTACCGTATTCCTGGATAACATGTATGGATAGCGTACACATTCAAAATATATGTCTCAGGAGGCAGGCTCAGACGGTGTCAGGCCCAGTATGGATTGCACGTGATTGCACAAAGGTTAGAAAGGGTACCGTATCCCTGGATAACATGTATGGATAGCGTACACATTCAAAATATATGTCTCAGGAGGCAGGCTCAGACGGTGTTAGGCCCAGTATGGATTGCACGTGATTGCACAAAGGTTAGAAAGGGTACCATATCCCCGGATAACATGTATGGATAGCGTACACATTCAAAATATATGTCTCAGGAGGCAGGCTCAGACGGTGTTAGGCCCAGTATGGATTGCACGTGATTGCACAAAGGTTAGAAAGGGTACCGTATCCCCGGATAACATGTATGGATAGCGTACACATTCAAAATATATGTCTCAGGAGGCAGGCTCAGACGGTGTTAGGCCCAGTATGGATTGCACGTGATTGCACAAAGGTTAGAAAGGGTACCGTATCCCTGGATAACATGTATGGATAGCGTACACATTCAAAATATATGTCTCAGGAGGCAGGCTCAGACGGTGTCAGGCACAGTATGGATTGCACGTGATTGCACAAAGGTTAGAAAGGGTACCGTATCCCTGGATAACATGTATGGATAGCGTACACATTCAAAATATATGTCTCAGGAGGCAGGCTCAGACGGTGTTAGGCTCAGTATGGATTGCACGTGATTGCACAAAGGTTAGAAAGGGTACCGTATCCCCAGATAACATGTATGGATAGCGTACACATTCAAAATATATGTCTCAGGAGGCAGGCTCAGACGGTGTTAGGCCCAGTATGGATTGCACGTGATTGCACAAAGGTTAGAAAGGGTACCGTATCCCTGGATAACATGTATGGATAGCGTACACATTCAAAATATATGTCTCAGGAGGCAGGCTCAGACGGTGTCAGGCCCAGTATGGACTGCACGTGATTGCACAAAGGTTAGAAAGGGTACCGTATCCCTGGATAACATGTATGGATAGCGTACACATTCAAAATATATGTCTCAGGAGGCAGGCTCAGACGGTGTTAGGCACAGTATGGATTGCACGTGATTGCACAAAGGTTAGAAAGGGTACCGTATCCCCGGATAACATGTATGGATAGCGTACACATTCAAAATATATGTCTCAGGAGGCAGGCTCAGACGGTGTCAGGCCCAGTATGGATTGCACGTGATTGCACAAAGGTTAGAAAGGGTACCGTATCCCTGGATAACATGTATGGATAGCGTACACATTCAAAATATATGTCTCAGGAGGCAGGCTCAGACGGTGTCAGGCCCAGTATGGACTGCACGTGATTGCACAAAGTTTAGAAAGGGTACCGTATCCCTGGATAACATGTATGGATAGCATACACATTCAAAATATATGTCTCAGGAGGCAGGCACAGACGGTGTTAGGCCCAGTATGGATTGCACGTGATTGCACAAAGGTTAGAAAGGGTACCGTATCCCCGGATAACATGTATGGATAGCGTACATATTAAAAATATATGTCTCAGGAGGCAGGCTCAGACGGTGTCAGGCACAGTATGGATTTGACGGCCCAGATTACACAGCGGAGGAGCAGGGAGAGGTAAAGATTGCAAATGCTGGGGCCCTGCCCAAGCAAGGGGGGCCCACTCGTGGGCGTCGGTACTGGCACTGGGCCCCTCATAGTACAGCGGTGTGTCTGACGGCGGGTGTGCACCACCACCGTCAGAGACACTTGATTGCACTATGAGGGACCCTGTGCCAGTGCCCGCGCCCAAGAGTCGGCCTACCCACCTGTCCAGGGCAACGGCACTCGCACGGTGTCATGCGGTAGGTGGTGACCCCGGCCATGGGGGGGAGGCAGCACAGTTAGGGAGTTTTAGAAAGTGACATATGTTGATGTTGGACATTCAGCTGATGCAAAAGGCGAAATAGGTGAAGTACCAGGAAGAGGTGGACCAAAGCAAGCCATTTTTCTGTCACCCTATGTGTCATCAGGGGAAGGTGGGACAAAATCCTTGGAAACCCATGCGTGGTTCATTTTAATGAAGGTTAGATCATCCACATTTTGGGTTGACAGACGGGTCCTTTTTTCTGTCAGGATTGATCCAGCTGCACTGAAGACTCTTTCCGATAGCACACTTGCAGCTGGTCAAGCGAGCTCCTGTAAGGCATATTGGGCCAATTCAGGCCAGGTGTCCAGTTTAGCGGCCCAATAGTCAAAGGGGAATGACCTGTGTGGGAGAACATCGATATGGGAGGAAAAGTAGTTTGTAACCATAGTTGACAACTGCTGTCTCCTGTCACTTTCCATCGATGCAGTATTACCAGTTGTGTGAGCGGTATTTGAAAAATCAGTCCACAACATTGTCATGAAACCCCTGTCTCCAACGCCACTTCTGCTGTGTGCACCACGAACACCTCTGCCAAGCTGCCCCCGGCCCGTACGGTTCGTGTGAGAACCATCACCGCTGCTGTGTGCTGGGAATGCCTCAAGCAACCGATTTACCAGAGTTGCTTGTTTATTAGCCAATATTAGGTCAAGGTTCTCCTGTGGCATGATGTTTTGTAATTTGCCTTTATAGCGTGGATCCAGGATGCTGGCCAACCAGTAGTCGTCATCATTCATCATTTTGGCAATGCGGGGGTCCCTTTTTAGGATCCGCAAGGCATAATCTGACATGTGGGCCAATGTTCCCGGTGTCAATGATGCACTGCGAGTGCTGGGTGGAGGAGCACTTTCTGGCAAATCCACATCCCTCCAGTCACGCACAAACCCTGTACCAGACCTTGCCACGCCAACATTTTCACTTGCCCCACGAGATGCATCCTCCTCCCCTAAGTAATCATCCCCATCATCCTCCTCCTCCTCCTCTTCTTCCTCCACCTCGTCCAGGAAAGGTCCCTGAGCAGACAATGGCTGAATGTCATCAAGGATTCCCTCCTCCTCTTCCTCCTCATCAACATTGGCTGCAGACGCCTGCTCCTTAAGGTGCGTCAAAGTTTGCATGAGCAGACGCATAAGTGGGATGCTCATGCTTAGGATGGCGTCGTCTGCGCTTACCAGCCGTGTGCATTCCTCAAAACACTGAAGGACTTTACAAAGGTCTTTCAGCTTCGACCACTGCACGCCTGTAAACTCCATGTCTGCTCTCAAAGTGCCTGGCCGTGTATCCTCCCACAAATGCATTATGGCCTGCCTCTGCTCGCACAGCCGCTCCACCATGTGCAGGGTGGAGTTCCACCTTGTTGCAATGTCGATAATGAGGCGGTGGTTGGGAAGGTGGAGCAATCGCTGCAGCTTCTGCATACGAACGGAGTGTACAGGCGACCGGCGGATGTGCGCGCACAGTCTTCGCACCTTCTGGAGCAGGGCTGTTAACTCCGGATAATTTTTGAGGAAGCACTGCACCACCAGGTTCAAGGTGTAAGCCAAGCAAGGTATGTGGCTGAGTTTTGAAAGGGCTATGGCTGCCACAAAATTACGGCCGTTATCACTAACTACCTTGCCTGCCTCAAGATGTACACTGCCCAGCCATGACTCAGTTTGTCGCTTCAAGTACTCGGCCAGCACCTCGGCGGTGTGTCTGTCGCCCAAACACATCATCTGCAACACAGCCTGCTGACGCTTTCCACTAGCTGCTCGATAGGGGGACACATCGTGTGCAACAGTGGCAGCTGCAGATGGAGTGCTCGTACGACTGCGCTCTGTGGACGAGCTTTCGCTTCTGGAGGAGGAGGAGGAGGAGGAGGGTCGAACGCCTACAGCCAACTGTTTCCTATACAGTGGGCTAGGCAGCACTGTCCCACCACCGCTGTCCCCTGTGGACCCTGCATCCAACACATTAACCCAGTGCGCAGTGATGGACACGTAACGGCCCTGGCCATGCCGACTGGACCATGCATCAGTTGTGAGGTGCACCTTTCCGCTCACTGACTGCTTGAGTGCATGGACAATGCGGTCTTTCACATGATGGTGGAGGGCTGGGATGGCTTTGCGAGAGAAGAAGTGGCGACTGGGTAGGTCATAGCGTGGTACTGCATAGGCCATGAGTTCGCGGAAAGCTGTGCTTTCCACCAACCGAAAGGGCATCATCTCAAACGAGATTAGTTTGGCAATGTGGGCGTTCAAACCCAGTGTACGCAGATGAGAGACTGAGTACTTTCTTGACCTACTCATAGTGTCTGGGAGGGTGAGCTGGTCTTGAGAGCTGCATATGGTGGAAGTAGCGGTGGACAGGGTGGACTGAGAGAGGGTTGATGATGGTGATGGAGTTGGTGTTCTTTCTGATGGCCTAGAATCAGTCTTTCGTTGATATAACAGTGGGATTCCCTGACTGCTGTGGTCTTGCAACGACACCTCAACATTTGCTGCTGTGCTAAACGGTGGGCTTACAGTGGGGGAAACAATGTAGCGTTGCTGACTACCTTCGTTGTGATCAGTTGCACATGTGGCACTTGAGGTTTGGTGTTGTGTCCACGCTTGCAAATGCATGCTGGTTAAATGTCTAAGCATGCAACTGGTATTCAAATTTTTCAGATTTTTCCCTCGGCTAAAGGTCTTTGCGCACTTCTTACAGATAACCTTGGCCTGATCATGAGGATTTTGTTCAAAAAAGTGCCACACTGCACTCTTCCTACTTTGGCAGACATTTTGCGGCCTAGCACGCTGTGATCTTTTGACCCTCTGGACAAGCTGTCCAGCAACTCTTTTGATGTTTGGAACCTGTCTTTGGAGTGCTCCGGGCCTGCCAGATAACAGCTGTTGCGATGTCGATGTCTGCTGTGGATGCTCCTCATCTGAGCTATTGGAAGCAGCACCCTCTTCCCCCAATGGATGCCAATCTGGGTCAACAACTGGGTCATCCATCACCTCCTCTTCTATGTCATGTGCACCTTTCTCTGTGTCACCGTGTATGGTGGTATAGTGTGCGGGAAGGGGCACCTGAGTCTCATCAGGGTCAAAATCTGGCTCTGTACACTGCGAGGACAATGTAGTGCTCTGAGTGAATGTACCAGCAGAATCATCCATCAGCGGCTGTGCATCAGTGCACTCCATGTCAGATTCATCTTGGCCTGGGTAATTCACCATTTCACTTGATAATCCAGGCATGGTATGTGAAAACGGCTCCATGGAGTAATCAGTAGTATGGCCTGCGTCATCCTTCAATCTTGGTTGGGGTGAAGGACACAAGGAAAGGTGTGGTTCATGAACATGAGCCTCCAATGACGACTCAGTGCTTTTGCTTTTTACAACTGAAGAAGAGGAGGCGATAGAGCTGGAGGCTGAGTCAGCAATGTAAGACAAAACTTTTTCCTGATGCTCTGCCTTTAAAAGCGGTTTGCCAACTCCTAGAAAACTAAGCGTTCGAGGCCTTATGTAGCCAGACGATGACGCAGGGTCAGCACCTCCTGCATTCGGTCCTATTTTGCTCTTGCCACTACCAGCAGATCCACCACCAACACCATCATTACCAGCTGCCAACCCCCGCCCAATTCCACGGCCTCTTCCACCAGCCTTCCTCATTTTTGGTAGAAATGTAGACAAAATCCAACAAACTATATAGTAATGTAAAACAAGGTACAAGGTGTCTATAGGACAGGGGAGATTTAGAATTTCTGCACACACTTGTGGACAGTGGACACTTTTGGATTGTGTGAGGCCCACTGATATCTGAGCGCTATGTGACAGGCTCGATGGCACAGCTGCCTGTGACCAAAGTGACGAGAGGATAATGGAGATTTTGAATCTCTGCGCACACTTTTGGACACTGGACACTTGTGGATTGTGTGAGGCCCACTGATATCTGAGCGCTATGTGACAGGCTCGATGGCACAGCTGCCTGTGACCAAAGTGACGAGAGAATAATGGAGATTTTGAATCTCTGCGCACACTTTTGGACACTGGACACTTGTGGATTGTGTGAGGCCCAATGATATCTGAGCGCTATGTGACACGCTCGATGGCACAGCTGCCTGTGACCAAAGTGACGAGAGGATAATGGAGATTTTGAATCTCTGCGCACACTTTTGGACACTGGACACTTGTGGATTGTGTGAGGCCCACTGATATCTGAGCGCTATGTGACAGGCTCGATGGCACAGCTGTGACCAAAGTGACGAGAGGATAATGGAGATTTTGAATCTCTGCGCACACTTTTGGACACTGGACACTTGTGGATTGTGTGAGGCCCACTGATATCTGAGCGCTATGTGACAGGCTCGATGGCACAGCTGCCTGTGACAAAAGTGACGAGAGGATAATGGAGATTTTGAATCTCTGCGCACACTTTTGGACACTGGACACTTGTGGATTGTGTGAGGCCCACTGATATCTGAGCGCTATGTGACAGGCTCGATGGCACAGCTGTGACCAAAGTGACGAGAGGATAATGGAGATTTTGAATCTCTGCGCACACTTTTGGACACTGGACACTTGTGGATTGTGTGAGGCCCACTGATATCTGAGCGCTATGTGACACGCTCGATGGCACAGCTGCCCGTGACCAACGTGACGAGAGGATAATGGAGATTTTGAATCTCTGCGCACACTTTTGGACACTGGACACTTGTGGATTGTGTGAGGCCCACTGATATCTGAGCGCTATGTGACACGCTCGATGGCACAGCTGCCTGTGACCAAAGTGACGAGAGGATAATGGAGATTTTGAATCTCTGCGCACACTTTTGGACACTGGACACTTGTGGATTGTGTGAGGCCCACTGATATCTGAGCGCTATGTGACAGGCTCGATGGCACAGCTGTGACAAAAGTGACTAGAGGATAAGGGAGATTGGATTGCTTTTAAAAAAGCAGTTTGCAGAGCAGTGGGTAAACAGCAATGCCAGCGTGTCAGGAAGCCTTAAAAGGCAGCCCAACAACCAACACCACTGATACACCACAATATAGCCTCCCCTTGCACTGCACACACAGTGACTTGTGTGTTGTGCAGGCCAAATCGCTAGCAGCAGAAGCAGTTTTTTTGTCTTCTTCCCTGCCTAACGCTCTCCCTACAGAATCAGCAGCAACCTCTCCCTATACTAAGATCGGCAGAAGTAAGATGGCGGTCGGCGTGCACGCCCTTTTATACCCCCTGTGACGCCCACCAAAGCAAGCCAATCACTTGCATGCCCTTCTGAAAGATGGTGGTGACCCGTGCCTAGGTCATCACGTTGCCCACAGTGTCCGTGGATCCTGATTGGCTGAAAAAGAGCGCAAAACAAACTTTTGAAACGCGACTTTGGCGCGTAAGTCGCCGACCTCGTGGCCGACCTCATCCTAGGGTCGGGTTTCGTTTCATGAAACCCGACTTTGCCAAAAGTCGGTGACTTTTGAATTTTTTCGACCCGTTTCGCTCAACTCTAATATACAGTATATATATACACTCACTGGCCACTTTATTAGGTACACCATGCTAGTAAGGGTTTGAACCCCCTTTTGCCTTCAGAACTGCCTCAATTCTTCGTGGCAGAGATTCAACAAGGTGCTGGAAGCATTCCTCAGAGATTTTGGACCATATTGACATGATGGCATCACACAGTTGGCGCAGATTTGTCGGCTGCACATCCCTGATGCGAATCTCCCGTTCCACCACATCCCAAAGATGCTCTATTGGATTGAGATCTGGTGACTGAGGAGGCCATTTGAGTACAGTAAACTCATTGTCATGTTCAAGAAACCAATCTGAGATGATTCGAGCTTTATGACATGGCGCATTATCCTGCTGAAAGTAGCCATCAGATGTTGGGTACATTGTGGTCATAAAGGGATGGACATGGTCAGCAACAATACTCAGGTAGGCTGTGGCGTTGCAACGATGCTCAATTGGTACCAAGGGGCCCAAAGAGTGCCCAGAAAAAATTCCCCACACCATGACACCGCCACCACCAGCCTGAACCGTTGATACAAGGCAGGATGGATCCATGCTTTCATGTTGTTTACGCCAAATTCTGACCCTACCATCCGAATGTCGCAGCAGAAATCGAGACTCATCAGACCAGGCAACGTTTTTCCAATCTTCTACTGTCCAATTTCGATGAGCTTGTGCAAATTGTAGCCTCAGTTTCCTGTTCTTAGCTGAGAGGAGTGGTACCCAGTGTGGTCTTCTGCTGCTGTAGCCCATCTGCCTCAAAGTTCGACGCACTGTGCGTTCAGAGATGCTCTTCTGCCTACCTTGGTTGTAACGGGTGGCAATTTGAGTCACTGTTGCCTTTCTATCAGCTCGAACCAGTATGCCCATTCTCCTCTGACCTCTGGCATCAACATGGCATTTCCGGCCACAGAACTGCCGCTCACTGGATTTTTTTTCTTTTTCGGACCATTCTCTGTAAACCCTAGAGATGGTTGTGCGTGAAAATCCCAGTAGATCAGCAGTTTCTGAAATTCTCAGACCAGCCCTTCTGGCACCAACAATCATGCCACGTTCAAAGGCACTCAAATCACCTTTCTTCCCCATACTGATGCTCGGTTTGAACTGCAGGAGATTGTCTTGACCATGTCTACATGCCTAAATGCACTGAGTTGCCGCCATGTGATTGGCTGATTAGAAATTAAGTCTTAACACACAGTTGGACAGGTGTACCTAATAAAGTGGCCAGTGAGTGTATATATATATATATACACTATATATATATGTACAGCTCTGGCAAAAATTAAGAGACCACTGCAAAATTTTCAGTTTGTCTGATTTTTCTCTATAGGTATATTTTTGAGTAAAATGTAAATTGCTCTTTTATTCTATAAACTACTGACAACGTCTTTGAATTTCCAAGCAATACATTTTGTATTTATTTTCAGAAAATGAGAAATGGTCAAAATAGCAAAAAAATGCAGTGCTTGCAGACCTCAAATAATGCTAAGTAAACAAGTTTATAATCATTTAGAAAAAACAATACTAATGTTTTAACCCAGGAAGAGTTCAGAAAGCAATATTTTGTGGAATAGCCATGATTTTTATTCACAGCTTTCATGCGTCTTGTCATGCTTTCCACCAGTCTTTCACACTGCTTTTGAGTGACCTTATGCCATTCCTGGTACTAAAATTTAAGCAGTTCTTCTTTGTTTGATGGCTTGTGACTATCCATCTCCCTCTTGATTACATTCCAGAGGTTTTCAATAGGGTTTGGGTCTGGAGATTGTGCTGGCCATGACAGGGATTTGATATGGTGGTCCTTCATCCACATGTTTATTGACCAAGCTGTGTGGCATGGCTCATTGTCCTGCTGTAAAAACCAGTCCTCAGAGTTGGGGAACATTACCTGAGCAGAAGCAATCAACTGTTTTTCCAGGTTAACCTTGTATGCGGCTTGATTCATACGGCCTTCAGAAAGATTAACCTGCCCAATTCCAGCCTTGCTGAAGCATCCCCAGATCACCACCGATCCTCCAGCAAATTTCATAGTGGGTGCAAGATACTGTGGCTTGTACGCCTTTCCAGGTCTCCGTCTAACCATTAGATGACCAGGTGTTGGGCAAAGCTGAAAGTTAGACTCATCAGAGAAGATTACCTTACCCCAGTCCTCTATGATCCAATCCTTATGGTCTTTGGCAAACTTCAGCCTGGCTCTCCTTTGCTTCTCATTGATGAAAGGCTTTTTTCTAGCTTTACATGACTTGAGTCCTGCCTCTAGGAGCCTGTTATGAACTGTTCTTGCCATGCACTTCACCCGAGCTGCCATTTGCCATTCCTTTTATAGGTCACTTGATGTTATCCTGCGGTTGCTGAGTGACATTCGAATAAGATGACGGTCATCCCGGTCAGTGGAGAGTCGTTTTCGCCCTCTGCTGGTCTGTACCTTTGGTTGTCCTCAATGTCTGTTGCTTGACCTTGTTGTAATGGACTGACACCTTAGAAATTTTAAGGATGGAGGCAACATAACGCTCACTGCACTGTATCCCTCTGCTAGTAAAGCCAGAATTGAGCCCTTCTTTTTGTCACAATGTGACTTGGCCCTGTGTGACGTGACCCAACGATCGGTCGGTCACCAAACAACAAGACAAAACAAGGGGACACCGGGGACACAATCACAACGGTGGACCCTTCAATAGGGAACGGGGAAGTGGACACCTAATGCACTCTCCTAAGGAAGAGCCCTGAACTCTCCTCATGTTCCCTATACAGGTTCTTTCAACTTGTCGCTGACCAGGATACCTCAGCCCTCATCACCCTGCACCTATCCCTCAGTAGGGAATTGGTAAGTGCGGAAACTGATCCCACCGCTGCTCTAATGCAACACAAGGGAAAATAATGGTCAGGGAAAAACAAACAACTTAGCTTTCTCTGCTGCCAATGCTGCGAGGCAGCAGAGTAAGGCACCAGAACTCAGCTTTCAGCAGACTCACCACTGCTCCAGATAGCACCTCTCTTCTCAAAGGTTGGTTTGCAAAGGACCTGCTATTACCAACAGTCAGCTGGTGTACCAGGTGACCTTATATAGGAAGCATCCACAGACTATCAAAACATGCAGTAACACTAGCGGCCACCGGGAGCAAAAACTGATATTAACCCCCAATGGCCTGAAAGGAAAAAAGTTTATATCAGAGAATGCAGATTCTGACAGATCCAAAAATGGATCGTGACACTTTTCCTCACTCAAACTTTTCTTTTCATCTCTTTTGGCATGGTTAAAAGTTATTTTTTCATTCCTATTACTTTTGGGATATTACTAGCACTTGTTTTGCCATACAGCTTGTCCTATTACAAGAGGATTATGAACACCACAGCAGGGTTTTTTTTTATACTTTCCTTTGTTAAATAAGATTTGGTTCAGGTGATCACCTAATCAGAAGCACATTAAGTAGAATGAGGTGTACTCTGGTTGGAACTCAACGGACACTGGAATGGAATGGCCATCAGGCATGTAGAGAAGCTGTGCAGTGGTCTCTTAATTTTTGCTAGAGCTGTATATATATATATATATATATATATATATATATAAATCAAAAAAAGGGCAGCACTACCAAAATTAAATAGTTGGTGCAAAACCTATTCAGCAGTGTCCCAACAGCCAAATTAACAAAAGTAAAAAAAATAGGCAGCACTCAAATTAAATGTGAAAAAAAGTGGATACTTTACTGATCCTCAAGTGGCAACGTTTCAACGGTGACCCGTCTTTATCAAGCCTGATAAAGACGGGTCACCGTCTAATATATAAAGCTCAAGTGTGTGTGTGTATGTGTATGTGTGTGTGCGTGTGTATGTCCGGGATAGGCATCCGCACCGTCGTAGCTACAGCCACAAAATTTGGCACAGTCACACGTCTGGACCCCGAGAGTGTCCTAAGCTATGTTGTGAGGTGAAATTTTAACCCCGCGTGTTCCAATTCACCAAACAATTTTGCCTCTATCTACATAATGGGGAAAAAGTGTGTGTGCATCAAGCCCCGTCCTTCATTATGATGTCACAATGGTTGCCATGGCGACACTGATTCATCATAGGTTGCAAGCCCCGCCGCTCATTATGATTTCATAATGGTTGACTATGGGATGGAGGATGTGTGATGTGTGATGGGTATATGGGCATGGGACTATGGGATGGAGGATGTGTGATGGGTATATGGGCACTCGACTATAGGATGGAGGATATGTATGATGGGTATATGGGCACAGGACTATGGGATGGAGGATGTGTTATGGGTATATGGGCACTCGACTATGGGATGGAGGTTATGTATGATGGGTATATGGGCATGGAACTATGGGATGGTGGATATGTATGATGGGTATATGGACATGGGACTATGGGATGGAGGATAATTATAATTTGTTATAACTAACCACAGTTAGTTACTATGCCCGGGCATTGCCAGGCTCTTCAGCTAGTATACATATATATATATATATATATATATACACCTGATGGTGGCCCAGTTCTAACACATCGGGTATTCTAGAATATGTATGCAGTTTATTTTTGAAGATTTAATAATAATGCAATAATGCACCCCCCAATCCTGATATGTATGGTTTTCTCACCCCCAATCCTGATATGTATGGTTCTCTCACCCCCAATCCTGATGTGCATGCTACCTCTCAACCCCCTATCCTGGTATGCATGGTCCCCTAACCCCCCTTTCTTGGTATACATGGTCCCCTCACCCCCCTTTGCTGGTATGCATGGTCCTCTCACACCCCAATCCTGGTATGTATGCTCACCATCACCCCCTTTCCTGGTATGCATGGTCCCCTCACTCCCCAATCCTGGTATGCATGGTGCCCTCACCCCCCTTTCCTGGTATGCATGGTCCCCTCACCCCCCTTTCCTGATATGCATGGTCCCCTCACCCCCCTCACCAATAAGCAACGCGGCCCTGTATACCCGACCAATCACTGGCGCAGGCCTCTGTCTGCGACCAATCAGCAATATAATAATAATAATAATCTTTATTTTTATATAGCGCTAACATATTCCGCAGCGCTTTACAGTTTGCACACATTTTCATCACTGTCCCTGATGAGGCTCACAATCTAAATTCCCTATCAGTATGTCTTTAGAGTGTGAGAGTAAACCGGAGTACCCGGAGGAAACCCACGCAAACACGGGGAGAACATACAAGCTCCTTGCAGATGTTGTCCTTGGTGGGATTCGAACCCAGGACCCCAGCGCTTCAAGGCTGCAGCGCTAACCACTGAGCCACCGTGCTGCCCAGCAGCAATGCGGGTTGGTTGCAGACAGAGGCCTGCGCCAGTGATTGGTCGTGTATACAAGGCCTCGTTGCTTATTCCTCCTCTCCACGCGGCCGGCATCGTGGTGTCAGTAATGTTTAGCGCTAAAGACCGTAGATGACGTAACTCTCGCGAGAGGGGACGTCATCAGCGATATAAGCCACGAAGCATTACTGGGACCACTATGCCAGGCGCATTGGAGAGAGAAGGAAAATAGTCTGAGGGCCGCCGGAAGGTGAGTATGTTTGTGTTTTTGTTACCCATGGCCACCTTCCGACGTCCTCCGATGTCCTTTCCACGCTCCCGGCCTCGCGTTCCCAGTAATGCTTTGCAGCTTATACCGCTGGTAACGTTGCGCTCTCGCGAGAGTGACGTCATCGCGGGTCTAAGTCGCAAAGCATTACTGGGACCACGAGGCCAGGCGGGTGGAAAGGACATTGGAGGCCGTTGGTGATGCTAATTTTTTTTTCTTTTTAACGGAATAATCCCTGCGGCTGATTGAGCGCTGTCCCCGACTGCGCTGGCCGCTGATTGGTCATGGCCTGGCGGCCGCGACCAATCAGCAGCAGGTGCAGCTTACCGTTAGAAACAGCTGCGCCTGTCGCTGATTGGTTGCGGTCTAGCGGGGGCCTGGTGGCCGCGACCAATCAGCGGCCCGCGATTTCGGTTACAGACAGACACGATAAGGCGTTTATATATATAGATATATATCTCTGGTAAAAATTAAGAGACCATTGTACAGTTTCATAAAAATCAGTTTGAGGAAGCAGACATTCCTCAAAAAAGAATTGAAAGACTCTTGGCTGGCTGCAAAAAGCATTTACAAGCTGTGATTGCTTAACTGTTCACAATAACAGTAATTTTGACCAGGAGTGCCAAAACTTTTTGAAGCCACTGCATATATATGTATAAATATATATTTTTTACATAATATATGGACATGCTGTAAATGTACAAGATGAGGAAAATATATAAAGAAAAAAGGAATATTTATCGTAGGTTCTCAACAGGAAATTAGACAAAAAAGGCCTGTGACTTTCTATAGTTGTTTGTCCCTTAGCTACTACCTTTCTATCTGACCATGCTATCTGATGCCGTTTGAATTTCATAATTTTAATTATATTACTAAGTTAAATGGGAATACTGAAATAGAATAATTAGGAAGCCCAACCGGTACTGAAACATACCATATGTGTTAAAAATATAATAGCTACACAGTCAGCAACAAAACAACGGAAAACAATTGCAATGTTTTGTGTATAGTCTATAGAAAACTAGTAGACTAAGTTTTTTTCTTAGCCTATAAAGTTGAACCATTTTGTATCATAAATACCTGTGCAATTTCCTCCTGAACGGTCCAACTCATAACCATCATCACAGACACACTGAAACATCCCTGGAAGATTCCGACAGGTTCCAAATACACAAATATTCTCAAAATAACACTCATTAATGTCTAAAAGAAAAAAAATAAAATTGTTACTTTTGTGCCACTATGGGCATGCTTGCCAGCACTGCTCTTGCAATTTAACCTTTTTATCCATATTCAGAAATACTGATTATATAATTTATCATTCAAAATTTATTAAAAAACAGTGTTTAATCTGTAAAGCAACATAAATATTATTGACTAGTCTATAAAACCATGTTGTGACAAGCCCGTAATGTAAATATGTGTATGGCATTTCAATCCAATTCAGGTCACCACCAGTTCCGGAGAAGAAATAAATATAAATTCTATAGGAAGATTCTACTAAGTACTCTCATCTCCCAGTTATGCTATGGAACCCAAGATGTTTCCTAGAAGACTAGACGTGTTGACATAGAAATCTAATCTAGTGGAAACGATGTGAACACAAGGTGTATCACTTAAAAAAATTATCAAATTCAGAAAATGATGTTAGTGACCAGATGTTATTTGCTGTCCATTTGTACATATCTTAATGAATATAGTCAATCAAGAAGGATCAGATATTGTATTACACTACTGACGGCCGCCCAGGTTAATGTTCTACCAAGCTTTTCGTATACTTTCTGTTTAACAAAGTCAATCCAAATGTTAAGTGGTTGAAATAAAACAAAAAGTTGTGGCCTTACCTTGGCAGGATTTACTGTCTGGAGCTGGAGAGAAGCCCATCTCACATTCACATCGGAACGAGCTGGGGATATTCAAACATTGTCCGTTCTCACACAGATTAACATTTTCCGCACACTCGTCGACATCTGTACGTGACAAGAAGAAATGGTGACTTGCTACATTCCACTCTCAAACACCGTTTCATAATAAAGGAAATGTATCAGTGGTCGGACACCATAACCTGAAGCACAACACCTCTCACTGTTATGCAAAACTATATAGCTTTCCATATGTATAGTAAATCTGATCTTCAACAATAATTTTTCTTTGGCAGCCTGTTTGGCTCTGGTTTTTACATAAGGAAGGTTAGTATAACACCTTATCCTTTTATTTAAAAATGTTTTTTTAGTGATATCAGGTAAAGTTCTCTATTATACTTTAAAATATAAGTGACAATTCTCTAGTGATTACATTGACTATATTGTCAATTAAATGACCAATCTTATGCCTTCATTACTATGGGAGATTTGTTATTTTAAATCTGTAGTGTGGAAGAAAAATCTCTTATTGCTATCCGGTAACCATAACCAGTAGTGATGAGCGAGTATCCTCGGTGCTCGGGTGTCCTCCGAGTATTTTGGCGTGCTCGGAGATTTAGTTTCTGTCGACGCAGCTGCATGATTCGCGACTGCTGGACAGGCTGAATACATGTGAGGATTGCTTGTATGTTAGGGAATTCCCACATGTATTCAGGTTGTCCAGCAGCCGCAAATTATGCAGCTGAGGCGACGAAAACTAAATCTCCGAGCACACCAAAATGCTCGGATGACACCCGAACATGCTTGGGAAAACCCAAGCAACGAGTAGACTCGCTCATCACTAATAACCAGGTAGGATAGTTAAAATTGACTGACAATATTTGTGTTATTATGATGTTTTCGTTGAATTAGATTCAGCAAATTGAATGAATAATGGTATACTGGTATTTTAAGGCTTATGATTCTCAAATGACTACTAACTGTACAAAATAGTTATTGGGGCACTATACTATGGAGCTTAGAATTAGGCACTACATGATAAAGCTATTTATACTTTGCATCACAAGACAAATAAATTGGTTGGTGGGGTGCCAACACATTATAAAGCATAGAGCAATGTAAGACTATCAATCTGAATATAATCCTAAATACCTTTAATTAACAAACTGCACTTATTTTTTCAAGGGATGTAATTACTGTCTTGTTACATTGACTGAAAACAGTTATAGAATGCTAATAGGACACAAGAGTATAAGTATGGGCAATAAGAAGCTCCACTGCTTTGACCGGGAGATAGCTTGACAATTTGCAGTATATATTATCTCCAGGACACAACAGGCACTTAGCAGTTAGAAAGAAAATGAGACATCAATGTGTACAGCTTCTTCTTACCACACTTCTGGTATCTCCTGTATTTGTTTAGAAAGACAAGCTAGACAATAGTGTGGGCAGCCTCTTCCAACCTCATCACCACTGGTATCTTCAGTAATAGATAAGAAAGACAGGGTTGGCCAGAGTTTGCACAGCCTCTTTTTATCTCAGCACGCCTGGTATCTCTAGTATTAGATCAGACAGGGTTGACAGCAGTGTGAGCTGTCTCTTAATACCTCAGCACCACTAGTATCTCTAGTATTAGATGAGAAAGGCAGGGTGGACAGCAGTGTGAGCAGTATCTTCTTACCTCAGTATCACTGGTATCTCCAGTATTAGATAGGAAAGACAGGGTGAGCTACAGACTCAACAGCTTATTCTTACTTCAGCACTCATCCTTAATATTTTCATTATTAGGTCAGAAAAACAAGGAAAACAGCAGCATGAGCAGCCTCTTCTTCTGTTAGCACCTGTGGTATCTCCAGTATTAGATCAGAAAAACAGAGTGGACAGTAGTGTCATCAGCTTCCTCTTACCTCAGGTTTTGGCAGTATTAGATAAGAAAAAATGATGGACCACAGTCTGAGCAGCCTCTTCTTATCTCAGCACTTCTGGTATCTTCAGTATTAGATCAAAAAGACAGGCTGGACAGCAGTGTGAGTGACCTGTTTCTACCTCAGGACCCCTGGCCTATCCAGTATTAGATCAGAAAAACAGGATAGCAGTGTGTGTGGCCTCGTCTGCATGAGTGGACTCTGGTATCTTCAGTATTAGATCAGATAGACATGGTGGACAGCAGTGTGAGTAGCCACTTCTTGTTTCAGCTTCCCTGTGACTTCCAGTATTGTATGAGAAAGTCATAACACACAGCAGTGTGAACAGCCTCTTTTTACAATCTTCCCTGTTATCTCCAGTATTAGATCAGATAGACATGGTGGATTGCAATGAGAGCAGCCGCTTCTTGTTTCAGTTTCCCTGTGACTTCCAGTAATGTATGAGAAAGTCATAACGCCCAGCAGTGTGAACAGCCTCTTTTTACCTCATCTTCCTTGTTATCTCCAGTATTAGATCAGAAAGACATGGTGGACTGCAGTGTGAGCAACCTCTCCTTACCTCAGCACCTCTGGTCTCTCCAGTATGAGATCAGAATATCCACTGTTAGTATATCTTCCTCCACATGAAGGGAAGCAGTGGAACCTCCTATTGTACGTGATCACAGGCTCCTGTGCTTTTAACTCTCTAGGACAGTTTTCTGGCAATCTAATAAGATGGAGGCCATTTTAATTTACTATAGCTATTACCTCCCTAGACAAGATGAATATGACATGCTAATTAAAGGTATTTAAGATTTCCTTTATAATGACATTTTATTTCTTTATTTTTTTATTTGGGAAAACACTTTTAACAAAATTCAGCTTTTGAATGATCATCCATTGGACCACAAACGCTACTCAAATGAGTGAAATGGTGGTCTACTTTTGGGAGGAAAAGAAATCAACTAAACTTCTTTCCCATTCTTTGTAAAATTAGATCTCTCCATTTTCTAAAATTTTCTATTAGTTTCATGAATCATAATATAAATTGTGCCTGTTAAGAAAAGCCTTCAATATATTACAATAAAGTTGATATAGCTTTACCTGAACATGTAAATCCATCCCCAGAATATCCTTCAATGCATGAGCATCTGTATGAGCCAGGGGTGTTTAAACAATGGGCAGAAATGCTGCAGCTATGAGTTCCATTAAGGCATTCATCAAGGTCTGCACATAGAAATTATTAGTTAGACAGTGTAGAACAAATACCTTCATGATTACATACTGAGATTGGCATCGATATATTATTATAGCATTATATCTTGATCTTTAGGCCTCCATATTACTTCTATGCATATTAGATAAATGCTTTCAATGATGTTTGATTATTATATTGATACTCTTTCATGTTAGCTTCCAATTTGTGACACCAGTTATGATGAATAATGAACATCAGTGACTTTGGACGTCTATCTCAGAATCTCTCCTGATAAATCCAAATGAAGCTGAATTTCTAGCTGTAGTGGCGATACCAATGGGGATACTGACATGGGGCACTTTTGACTCCAACTTTAGGACCTTTACTTACTGTGGTTCTAGCTGGCACTTTCATTAGATATCACATTATTTGTCATACTTTTATACTGTAGAACTATTGCACTTGCAGTTTTAGCACTTCATTATTTATGTATGATTAACTATACTTTGTAGTCCGTTCTCTACCTTCTGCTAAAATTATTAAAATCTCTATAGAGTTTGGATTCTTGGTGTATCATAGTTGGCCACTCCGTGAGAGGTCTTTGAATCTCATTTGCCAGGCACAAACTATTCATATGTGGCTGGCTGGACTTTTATGTGTGGCTTTAGATGGTTTGAAATGTATAGGGTGTAAGTCTTTTTTTTGTTCATTTTGGGTTCAAACAACCTTTCATAGATCACTTTTTCATGCCTTTGCCTCAGCATCTGTTATAACTATGGTACTGAGTAACATTTCTACAGTATGTTTAAGATTCTCTGAGTCTATATAATCTATAGATATGTATAGATCAAGAGGAGGAGGAAAATTAAAAGTGTAGAGTGTAGCTATGGGTAAGGGCTCATACTCACTTGCGAGAGACTCGCACGATTCTATGCAGCCGCATTTGCTGGCAGCAGTGCCAGGTTTTCATTCAAGAGACTCGCACGAGAATCGTGCGAGTATCTCGCAAGTGAGTATGAGCCCTAAGGCTAAGGCTTCATGTTGCTTGCCTATCATTGGACAATCCTGATATTGTCATAAAATAGAGCGATCTCAATGTTTCCTTACAAAGTTACAGTAGAATAAAAGAATTCCCACCTTTAGAGTTCTTATTAAAAGTTGATATAAAGAAACACTACAGATCTGCACAATCCGCAATTATACCATGACCTGTCGGCAACCAGATGTCAACATGGAGCTACAGCCACCTTGGAGATAGCAATTAACTTTTGAAAAATTTATGCATTGCTTAACATAAACCTATTATCTTTGTTTGAAACTTAAAATTATGCCTACCATGACACATGATGCCGCTCCCAACCCAGCCTTCCTGGCAAAAACATTTAAAGCTTCCTGGTACATTGAGACATGTAGCATGTAGATCACAATTGTGAGCACCAATCTCACACTCATCCACATCTGAAAAGAATATTGAAATAAGAACAAATATGAAATTCTGAAATTAGAGTTTCACTACATTATGGATAAGTTTATGTCACGAAGACAATGGGTCAAGCACCCAAACGGATGTAACCGTATGTTTTTAGAGATTCTTTACATTTCTGAGATATATGATATGATGACCAGTGATACGATATTACCAGTACTTTTATGCTAAAGGGAAACATCATCTTGTTAGGAGGGTGGATAGAAAGTGAATATAATGTTTCCTATTTCCCTGCAGAGTACATGTAGAGGATGCCATTACTGTGTAAAAAAATGCTGGGGAAAAAAAATGAACAAAATGTCCACACGTGAGCCATAAGTAGGCTGGAGAATCATTTTCCGTACATTTCTAATGTTTTTTCCAAATGCACTGTTTGGATAGATTTCATTTAGTTACTAGGCTACTCTTTCTGCTAACTTTATAGTTTTTTCAGGCAATGGCTAAAATACATTCTAGATTCAGTAAGAATAGTGGCAGGTGTGGCAGCATACTCCTACTTTATAGATACAATGAAAGTCATATGGGGAATATAACATACTGCTTCCTGAAAGAAACTTTACTACCTTTATCTACATAACGATTATGTATTAATTACAGAGTTAAAGTGTTACATATGCTCCATTATAGTTTAGAACTTCAGCAAAATATATGTAGCCCCTTTAAGGCTACCAATTTAATATACTAATATCCGCATAATCTAGGTTTCGGATTAGAAAAAAGAAAAAATACAGCCACTATTATCCATGGCATGACAGCTTATCCTCATTCAGGCTGTGTAGTCAGTGTTCAGTCACATAGCTGCATCTTTCACCACACAAAAGTGACAGTGCGATTGGTAGTTATAAGGATAAAAAGGTTCTAAGACAAATTGGCTTCTACAGTTCTTCAGGACAATTTGCTTGTAATTCTTCCCAATCCTAGCGCCAATATTTCTAAAAATGTATGAAACACAGCAACATACTGCGGCAAGTAATAAAGAAGAAATGTATTTGTATATACTCAAAAATACTGTTAAAAATGTGAGTTGTATAAATATTTATATAGATACACAGTGAAGAGCAAAAGGGTAACAATCAATGTTTTGAACTTTTGACTTTCAGGCTCCATATTTCAATTTTCATTTCTGCATTGAACGTGAGACTACCATCATTTTATAGACAATTATCTTGGATATCTCATATTTAAACTTGACTTGCAACTATTTGGCATATGATTAGTTATGCAGATTTTTGGCAAGTCACTGCATTGTTACTGTTTTGCTCCTAAAGATCTAAATGTTATTTTTTATTATTTTGTTAGTATATTGTAAATCCACCTTTGGCTTTCAATGCTGTCTGAATCCTTCTGGGCATGCTCTCGACCAGATTCAAACATGTGTCGATGGAAATTGGATCTCAAGTCTCTTCTACACGTTCCCAAAGTTGGTGCATAGTGGTCGACTCACTTGAGTATGCATACAGTTTTTTCTTCAACCCTACCCATAAGTGTTTGATTGGGTTGATGTCTGGGGACTGTGGGGGTCACTTCAGCACCTCTACTAAATGTCATTGAAGCATTTCTTCACCAATCTCAATGCATGCTTCGTGTTGTCTTGTTGGAACACTATGTCGTCCTTTTCACACCCATAGTACTTAAGTGTAAGAAGTAACTCATCTTGTAGGATACTCACATATACCTTTTTTCTTTCAATGTTCTTTTTATTAAGTTTAAATTGAACAAGAGTTTAACACGTTTTTACAAAAGAAGTTTTTACAAAACAAAAATAAGCTTTCCATCTAACAAGCGACGAATAGTAAAAAATTAGATGGTTGCTCAGACAGTCAAACTGACAACAAGAGGAAACCAAGTCTATTCAGTAAAACTTGAAGGCAAAGATATGTCTAACGGTTAAAGAAGATGTGAGTTAAATAAAGTCTGACAGTCATTCATCAGACAGGATGGTCGGTACATCTACTGAGGGGATGATGGAAAGTTGCATAATTAGAGGGGGTGAGAATAAGGGTGGAGAAAGATATAGTAGGAATTATGTGGTGGATTTTTTTTTGGGAGGGTGATAAAAGAGTTGGAGGAGGGAGGGAGAGAGAATAACCAGAAAGGAAGATAGCCAGTCTGTGGGAGGTTGGCATCTGAGAGATAATGTTAAACAGAGGTTCTGTGTGAGAGAAAGGCGTCCAATGCCTCACTAATGGTGTATATATTAGGAAAGTGTACGTCTAGCTCCATCTAGGTCTGTAATGCTCAGAATAATTCCAGGCGTGGGTCTAATTTGGATCCAAGTCGCCGAAATCTTCCAAAATGTGACATATGACCCTTGTGAAGCAGCCACTATTTCGGCGGAATGATGCAATAAGTCTGTTTCCCTGAGGATCTGCTTTTTGGTGGGAATTTGGGCTGATCTCCACATTGTGGGAATTAAGATTTTTCCGGCTGCTAGTATGTTGTCGGCCAGTTTTGAAGCTAACATTTACTTTGGCCAAACAGACAGATTGAGGAGCGTATTCTGTGACAGCAGAGTTGTCTAAGTTGTCTTTAAACATTCACTTTTCGTACTTGTTTGTAAACTCAAACCAACACTTCTTATGACAATATTGAAGTTGAGGCTTCTTCCCCTTTTTTTTCGGGCCACCATTCCAGACTTGTGTAATATATGTTGTATGGTGTTTGCATCGACGTCTGATCTCACTTTTATGAATCATACGAGCCACCTCCACTGCCGTGTTTGTCAGGCCAGAACTGATAGACCTTGGGATGAGCCGGAGTGTTAACTCTGATATTTTGCCTGGACATAGACATTTTGGCTTCTGAATAGATGGACTTCATTTCATATTCTTCCAAATGTCATGGCACTCACATTATGCAGTTTGGCAATTTTTTTGACTGAGAGCTGGGTGATGCTGTTTATCTTTTCTTGGAAAATCATCTTCAAGGCAGGTTCTCGATTGGAACCAGTGACCTTTCGCTTTGGAATCAACCTAATAATACACTGAGCTATTAGGTAAATTGAGAACAGGTGTATTCTGTAATATTCAGGAAGAAAAATATTTTTCAACCACCTGGAGCAAAACAGTAACAATGCAGTGACATGACAAGAATCATATGCTAAATAATTGCAAGTCAAATTTCTGCATGATCTAGCCAAGAAGATTGTCTATAAATGATGGTAGTCTCACTATCAAAGCAGTAGTGGATAGTGAGATATGAAGCCTGAAAATCAAAAGTTCAGAACATTGTTACCCTTTTGCTTTTCCCTGTGTATACTGTAACTTGTGGCATGTTAGTCTTAAGTCTGACCCTTGGTTTCGCACTTCACAGCTTCTTCAGGGGGCTCTTGCTGTGAACTACAAAACACATTGGCTGAAGTCCATCATAACCCAAGAAGTAAGAATGGGTGAAACACAGGGTTGGGCTGAAACTATACAAATATATTTTTATGCAATGCTCATTTTTAACAGTCTATATACAGATTTATTTCTTCTTTGTCATTCATAAAGGAAATTGCTGTCCTATGTTTTTTGTGCTTTATACACCTTTATAAATATCAGAGCTGGGATTAGGAAAGACAAAATGGTAAGTCTACTAGAATGCTACACGTGTCAGCAAATTATCAGCACAGAAAGGCCAACTTGGATTGGGAACCTTTTTTAACCCTACATATTAATAAACTGTATGTGGTGAGAAGAAGCCTCTGATTTAACTGTGACTACTGTATGTTGAGTGATTTTAGATGTGCTAGTCATTTCAGCTGCCATAATCACATATGTTCAGCTGCTCTGTGCAGGAAGAAAGCATATGTAGCCAAATGTAGCGCTAATGCTTTTGTCTTTCGTGTTGCATTTAAAATTACCTAGCGAATTTGCCCATAGCCATGCAAACCAGTAAGTAGTTAATCCCACCATCATGCACATGCAAGCCACAAATATCACAGAAAACCTTCTTCCCCTCCTTACATGCCCATTTCATGCAACCACATGCTTGGAAGAAAAAAATGAGCAAAACACAAAAGTCATGTTAGAAAGACTTTATTACACTGACGAAAAACAGAGTATGGCAAAGAAAATGCTTGTGTCCAAAGGCGTGGAGTGATTGGAGTTACAGAAAGCTGTAGACTCATGGTGTACCTGTACATCCAGTTGTCCCCTTTTTCACTGCATACCCCACCTGACAATGACATACAAATGATCCTTTGGTGTTCTCACATTCACCAAACATGCAGATGTTTGAGTTGATGTCACATTCATTAACATCTGCAGAGAGAAGAAAAATGACATTGGCAAAGATACTAATTATTCGAAAAAATCATCATACTATAGACTGGGAATGGAAAACACATTTGGGTCACAGCATGAACTAGACAGTAATAGTGCCTCACCTCATTTACACATAGGAAGTCACTAATTGTATATCAATAAATGTGCAGTAAATCCTGATAATACAGTAATGACTATTTGACTATCGCTCTCCATGATATTAATGTGTCAATGAACAAGCAGACGTGTGATTTGGATGGGCAGACTGACTGTTTCCATATATCTACTGTTTGGAGAAGCATGGATATATAGGTTGGCTTTTTACCTGTCCAATACCTTGCTGCCCTGGGTAATGACACCAGAGGTGTCTGAGGGCACTTCACCTTCCTAACGTAACTTATAGAAATCATATCCTGAGCTGAGCACACTGAGTTGGGAAAGATATCTGTCTTAATCTAAAGCCATCTGTAAAGGGGATTTGTCCGTAAGATCAACTAACCTAAACTGCACATATGGCCAGGCAGATCTTTGAAATATAAATCTTTGACTCCTTTCATATTTTCTATTTGTTGTTGCACAACTAAGAAATTAGTGTTTTACATCACATGAAAATTCGGCATTAAGTTTTCTGGGCATGACAGAGCACTTTCCAAGCCTCTGCCTCCAGATGTTGTTTCCTTGTCCAATCAAGCTACAGAGGCTAATGCTGGGCGTGAAAACAAGATCATGAGGCAAAGGCTAGTTAAGAGCTTTTCATGCACAAAGCACTTAACACCAAATTTTCACATGAATTAAAGGGCTTATTCCTCAGTATTATAGCAAATGGTAGAAGATATAAAGGGGTCAATAATTTATATTTCAAAGTCCTGCATGCACACATATGAGGCTTTTGCGGGGATAAACTTACTGGCAGACTCCTTTTAAATAACAGAAATATTAAAATGGCATTTTGCTTACATGCAATTTTTTACTCAGCAAGTCAGCATTTGTTATGCTTTTCCTGAATCTTGCTATTAAACAGATAAATGAGACCTAGAGAAATTAGCTCTTCTAGTATAGATGACTTAGTTTAAAAGTAAAGGTGATATCTACTTTACATTTACAGTTCTGAGGATGGGGCTAAAACATAGTAATACATATAAAATGGGGATTGAAAGGACTAGAAAAGATTTACATCTCATCTTGAGAAACACAGTTAACGATATGGCTCTTCTCAAGTCTTTGTAATGTCAACCTCATACTATATGACTCAATTAAAACTTTAAAATATATGGTCACATTCAGTACTTTCAGGGGTATATTTTTTTACTTACTGAATTGCATATATTTAGAGCTAGGAATAATTTTTACTAGTAGTTTTTTGTAAATTGCTGTCTATAACATGTGTTGTACTGTCTATTGCTGACTACAGAATGAATTAACTAAAACTTGGTCAGTCAGCTGTTAAGACAGAGATTTTATGACTGTTTTATTTGTCTTTTAGAGACTTTTTTTCGGCCTATTTATGATAGCATAAAAGTTCAGCTATGCTTTCATGTGGTTTTTGGTCATACAGTAAATCAGTTAAGGGAAGAGTTACAAATCCTGCAGCCAGCAATTATCAGGGAAACAAACAGTCTTAAAAGCCAAATGATGCAAATATTAACCTCTTCAAGACATTTGACATAAGTTTACATCATGATGGGGAAGGGGTTCCCGCAAAATGACTTAAATTTATGTCATGGTGATCATGCAGGCAGAGAAGCAGAGTACGCATGATCGCCACCATAAGCTCAGCTTAGGCCTGTTTCACACTTCTGTTTGTGACCATCAGTCAAGATCCGCCGATTTGAAAAAAAACGGATCCGCCATTTTTCTTGGCGGATCTGTTTTTTTCCTCATAGACTTGCATTATCAGCGGATCTTGACGGATGGTCATCCGTTCAATCCGCTTTTGTACGGATCCGCCAAGAGTTTGGCGTCCGCTCAGCGGCCCGGACGGAGCATGTAACGTTTTTTTGCTGTCCGGATCCACTATTTCCTGATTAAACTCGCATTTCTGTTTGGCTGCTGGTTAAAAAAAAATTCTCTCTCTCTTTCTCTCTCCCCCCCAGGCGTGGTTCCTTTAAATTTTTACCTTCGGCGGATCCGTACATCCGCCGATCCGCTAACCTCCGTTTCTGTCAGTCCACCTGCGGATCCGTTTTCCGCCATTTTGGCGGATTTTAACTGACAGAAAAAACTGAAGTGTGAAACAGGCCTTAAGTGAAAGCTAAGCCTTGACTGTCACTGTCAGGAGTGGTGCCTGCATTGGCCCAGGTCATTTAACACAGGGTGGGCCATTTAGCTGTCTAACCGCTTATGCCGCATGAGAAATGGCATCAAATATAAATAAAACCAATTCTTCACCTGCTGTTAATTAGTTATTCTGCCTCCCAAAGATCACAGTAAGACTTGGCTGACATTTCTCCTGGGCTCTACGCTGAGTGCTTACACCACTGTTTCCATGTAAATTTCTAAAATACATGATTTAGACATAATCCTTAGCGGAAGATTCCCTATAATTAGGCAGATGGAGGCACTGTGGACGTAGTCTGGTCTATGATATGGCTGTCTCCATCTTTTTAAGCATGCACAAAAGTGTGATCGACCACAGTTTTGTGCACCTCTGAAAAGAAGGAAACCACTGAACAGAGGCCAGTTGAAATCCAGAGTAACTCTTCTGCTTCATTATAGCAAATGGATTCCTCAGGGACTTCATCTGAATCACGTCATTCTGAGATTTAGATGGAAACCCCGATGTAAGTGTTCAGCATAGGATATACAGTTGTACTCAAAAGTTTAATACCCCGGCAGAATTTTTGCTTTTCTGGACTTTTTTCAGAGAATATGAATGATAACACAAAATTGTTTTCTTCACTCATGGTTAGTGGTTGGGTGAAGCCATTTATTGTCAAACTACTGTGTTTTCTCTTTTTAAATCATAATGACAACCCAAAAGATCCAAATGACCCTAATCAAAAGTTCACATATCCTGGTGATTTTTACCTGATAACATGTACAGAAGTTGATTTAAATGGGTTTGAATTGCTACTAAAGGTAACCTGTGACCTGTTTGCTTGTAATCAGTGTGTGTGCATAAAAGTTGAGTGATTTTCTGGAATCCAGACACACCCTTGCATTTTTCATTCAGCCACTGACATTTCTGAATTGTGAGTCATGGGGAAAGCCAAAGAATTGTCAACGGATCTACAGGAAAAGCTAGTTGAACTGTATAAAACAGGAAATTTAATATGCAAATTGCCTCTTCAGAGAGAAAGAGGACTTGAACTCTATAGCGCCACCTGTTGAAAGTAGTGATCCTACAAGTCACAATCAACCCTTTAACGAGTCTTGCAATATCACTTAGGATTAAAGCCAAATCAGAATCTCAATTTGCAGACACGGTGTTTCGGACTATTGGCCCTCATCAGTGCAAAGTACGAGAACTGATTTGGCTAGGTGAGAGGCTCTGGACTGGGGTCTAAGGGGTAAGGTTTCTCCTTGTGGAGAGTTACATACCAGCTCTGGCTTGTCAAGGTAAGGAGGCTTATTCGCCATGCAATGCTCCTCTGGGAAATTTAATATGCAAATTGTCTCTTCAGAGAGAAAGAAGACTTGAACTCTATAGTGCCACCTGTTGGAAGTAGTGATCCTACAAGTCACAATCGACCCTTTAACGAGTCTCTTTCTCTCTGAAGAGGCAATTTGCATATTCAATTTCCCAGAGGAGCGTTGCATGGCGAATAAGTCTCCTTACCTTGACAAGCCAGAGCTGGTATGTCACTCTCCACAAGGAGAAACCTTACTTCTTAGACCATAAAACAGGAAAGGGATACAAAAAAATCCAAGGAATTGATAATGCCAGTCAGCAGTGTTCAAGCTGTGATTAACAAATGAAAAATCAGGGGCTCTGTACAAACAAAACCACAGTCAGGTAGACCAACAAAAATTTTGTCCACAAGTGAAGGAAAATTGTTCGTGATGCACAGAAAAGCCCACAAATAACATCAGTTGAAATATTGGACTCTCTTAAAGCTAGCAGTGTGGCTGTTTCAAGATGCACAATAAGGAGGCATTTGAAGAAAAATGGGCTGCATAGTCGAGTCGCCAGAAGAAAGCCATTACTGCGCAAATGCCACAAAGTATCTCACCTACAATATGCAAAACAGCATAGAAACAAGCCTCAAGACTTCTGGGACAAGGTAATTTGGAGTGATGAGACCAACATTAAACTTTTTGGCCACAACCATAAACGTTACATTTGGAGAGAGGTCAACAAGGCCTATGATGAAAGGAACACCATTCCTACTGTAAAGCACGGAGATGGATCGCTGATGTTTTGGGGATGTGTGAGCTACCAGGTCACAGGAAATTTGGTCAAAGTTGAAGGAAAGATGGATGCAGCATGTTATCAGCAAATATTGAAGACAAATTTGCAATCATCAGCCCAGAAGTTGCGCATGGGACATACTTGGACGTTACAACATGAAAATGATCCAAAACCCATGGTCAAGTTGACCTGTCATTGGCTACAGCAGAACAAAGTGAAGGTTCTGGAGTGGCCATCTCTGTCTCCTGACCTCAATATCATTGAGCCACTCTGGGAAGATTTCAAACACGCAGTTCATGCTAGACAGCCCAGGAATTTACAGGAACTGGAGGCTTTTTGTCAAGAAGAATGGGCAGCTTTACCATCTGAGAAAATAAAGAACCTCATCCACAACTACCACAAAAGATTTCAAGCTGTCATTGATGTTAAAGGGGGCAATACATGGTATTAAGAAATGGGGTATGTGAAGTTTTTATCAGGGTCATTTGGATGTTTTGGGTTGTCATTATGATTTAAAAAGAGAAGACACAGTAGTTTGACAATAAATGGCTTCAACCAACCACTAACCATGAATGGAGAAAAAGTTTTGGCGTTATTATTCATATTCTCTGAAAAAAGGCAAAGAAAGCAAAAATTCTGCCAGATTATGTAAACTTTTGAGCACAACTCTTTGTAATCCAAAATGTTATGTAGAGTGTTCCCAATAAAAGCTTCAACTAAATCCAGAAAAAAAGCAAGTCCCCATTCAGATTCGTCAACTGTCAATGGAAATATTACTTGTAGTACAAAGACTCGTTCTGAAAAAGGAAAAATGGTTCCTCGCCCTCCAAAAGAAATCTAGCAAATTCTATGCTCTCAAACCAAATGCCCCTCTCCCTTTTGAGCCCCAGTGTGCCTAAACCACATTTAGTGTCCACGTTTGGCATTTTTGTAGCAATAAGAGAGCTTAATTTAAGAAGTCCATTTATCTGCAAGCACAAGCTGGGCACAATGTATGGATGCTACAATGTATGGGCACTAGAATGGCAGATTTGCAATTTTCACTCAGCAACATTCACTGCTGCTTGTTTTTCTTGTTTTAGGCAAACAACCAAGGAGGCAAAATCAACCTTGCATCTGTAGATAAATTCCATGAGGGGTGTAATTTCGATAACGGGGTCACTTGAGTGGAGATTCTGCTCCTATAGCACTTAGGGACTCTTTATATGGAGTCCGCAAACTACTCTATAATAATTCGTTTTCCAAGAGTCAAATAAAGCTCCTTCTGTTACTAGTCTTGCCGTATAGTTAATCAGTACTGCACAGCCACATATGGGGTATTGACAAGTTCAGAAGAAATTGTGTGACAAATGTTGTTGCCATTTTTACCTATTTCCCAGTGTGACAATGTAAAATCTGGGGCTAAAACTATATTTTTGTGATAAAAGTTTATGTTTTCTTCACTGCTCAATGGTATAAAATTCTGTGACATACATGTTGTGTCAATATGATCACTGCACCCCTACCCCTTGATGAATTGATTGAGAGGCATAGCTTGTAAAATGAGGTAATTTTGGGGGGGCTCTGCTGGTCTTGCACCTCAGGGGTTCTGCCAATGTGACAGATCACCCTCAAACCATTCCAGCAAAATGTGCACTAAAATCTGAGCTTTGCACTGTGCATCAGAATTAGTTTTTGACCACATATGAAGTACTAGCGTACTCAAGAGAAATTGTATAACATACTTTGTAGAACATTTGTTCCTGTTTTTACCTTTTGAAAATTGAAAACTTGAGGCCAAAATAACATTTAAGTGGAAAAAATGGTAATTTATCATTGACTCAGCCCAATGTAATAAAATTCTGTGAATTGCTTGAGGGTTTAAAATGCTTACTACACCACTCAATGAATTCCTCAAGAGGTGTAGTTTTGAAAATGGGGTCACTTGTGGGAGTTTCTGCTATTTTGGAATGTCAGGAGCTCGTAAAATGTGGCATGACGTCCCCAACCTATTCCAGCCAAAACATCACTCTATAATTCAATTGGTGCTCCTTCCCTTCTGAGCCCAGCTGGGTGCCCAAACAGTAGTTTTCTAACACATATGGGGTATTGGAGTACTCAGGAGAAATTTCGCAAAAAATTGTATGGTCCATTTTCTCCTGTTACCCTTATGAAAATGAAAAATTTTAGTCTGAAGCAACTTTTTGCAAGAGAAATGTATTTTTTTCATTTTCACGGCTCAATATTCTAAAATTATGTGAAGCACCTGCAGCTTTAAGGTGCTTGCTACACATCTAGATAAGTTCTTTGAGGCATATAGTTTTCAAAATGGGGTCACTTGTGGGAGGTTTTGAATTCTTAGGCACAACAGGGGCTCTCCAAATGTGATATGGCATCCGCTATCTATTAAAGACAATTTTGCCCTCCAAAAGTCAAATGGTGCTCCTTATGTTCTGAGCCCTGTCATGCGTCCATACAGTAGTTTTCTACCACATATGGGGTATCGGCGTACTCATGAAAAAGTGCATAACAAATTCTTTCATCCATTTTCACCTTTTACCCATGTGCAAATGAAATATTGGGGGTCAAAGGAACATGTTTGTGGGAATAATATAATATTTCATTTTCACGGTTTAACTTGATAAAATTCTGTGAAGCACCTGTGAGTTCAATGCTCTCACTACACATCCAGAAGAGTTCCTTGAGGGGTGTAGTATCCAAAATGTGATCACTTGTGGTTGATTTACACTGTTTATGCACATCATGGGCTCTCCATGTTGTGCCCTATCCCAGCCAATTTTGTGATCCAAAAGTCAAATGGGCTTTCAGCGTACTTAGGGGAAATTGATCAACAAATTGTATGGTTCGTTTTTTTTCTGTAACCCTTGTAAAAATGCTAAATATGGGGCTAAATTAACATTTTCGTGGGAAAAATGAAAATGCTAATTTTGTCCTTCCACTTTGATTTAATTTCTGTGAAGCATATAAAGGGTTAATAAACTTCTTGAATGTGGTTTTGAGCAGTTTGAGGGGTGCAGCTTTTAAAATGATGTCACTTTTGGGTATTTTCTGTCATACAGGACCCTCAAAGTCACTTCAAGCGTGATGTGCTCCCAAAAAAAAACAGTTTTGTAAATTTTGCTGGAAAAATGAGAAACTGCTGAAAAACTTTTAACCATTCTAACATAAAATAAATTATGTTTAAAAATGATGCAGATGTAATGTAGACATATGGGAAATTCTATTGATAAATTATTTTGTACAACATGATTGGCTTTTTTTTAAGGATATCAAAATTGAAAGTTGCGAAATTTTCAAAATTTTTGCAAAAAATATGATATTTTTATGAATGCAAAAAAAATTCAACCTAAACTCACCTCTAACATAAAGTACAATGTGCCACAAAAAAAGCAATCTCAGAATACTGGATCACAGGGATTTATTGAAATGATCCATTTCAGCATTATTATTATTATTATTATTGTTATTGATAATTTATATCACCACTCGCCAGAATTGTAAAATTTGGCCTGGTCAGTAAGGTGAAAACAGGCTCAGGTTTGAAGGGGTTAATGAAACCCAATTGTAAATTTCATTTTTAGCCCAAAGTATGTGCACTTCTGTAAAAAAAAATACAACTGAAGAGTCCATATCCTTCGAAGAGTCTTTGCTAATTAAGTTGAATGTGGAGAAATATCTCCTGGGGTGCCAAGTCAGAGATCTGTCTTGCTAAATTTTGAACGGCTCTGAAAAAGTTCTCTGCAATAGTTAAAGCTGCCTGGTTATCCTGTGTACTGATTTTTTTTAAAGGGGTTAAGTACATTCAGTGCTTCTCATAAATCCATGACATCACCAGCATCTGGATTACTGTAAGTTAAAGAACAGAATAAACACTGGGCCGTAGAGGTGACAAGACTTTTTCCAATAAAAGTACTCAAAGGAAAAGATTCAATGTCCAGCAGCTAAGGGATTTCTATACCTGAGCAATTTCAAGTACATCATGCATTTCACAAGGGATAATTTATACCATCCTTTACTTAATACAAAACTGTTGCAATTAAAAACTGTCTAAGGATTTGGGTACACATCAGTGAGACCACTCAAAAGGGCAGCAAGTTAACCCTCCCACAATTAGTGGTAAATTCAAGTGACGACAGTCATAATACACTAATGGTAGATGACTAATAACTGCTTAGCACAACATTCGTTTTCAATTGCAGTTCAACTTTGCTCTAGAAATATCTGGAAGTAATGTAATGTAGAATTGGGTTCTTTTTACAGTGAAAGACTTTCATACTCTGTTTCACCAATTTTTTTAAATTGATGTGAAAATAATAGCTGTAACGGGATGTATTCTTGGAATAAATCGATGAAAGTAAAGACGTAAATTTTTTACAGTATGCACATGATGTTTCTTTACTAAAATCTTCTTAGAAAGATTTACTTGCATCATTGTTTGCCATTATAGCAGAATTGAGGATGATGGGGGCTTTTCACCCCATCTTTGGAACCTGATCCTCACTTGAACCCCAAATGTAGCCTCATGTAGAAAAAGTGGTAATGCTTAATGGAAACCCTGTCCACTCAATAGTATAGAAGTTATAAATACAGTCAACCCAATAACTCTTATAACACGATTTGGGAATTATAAAGTATTGTATTACATTGATTTACTGCTGTGCAATCTGTTTTGCTTTCTCAGTTTGTCCTGCCTATTTAGCTGTAGTCAAGCTCTGATGCAGGTAATCGATCATGTTCCTTGTCTCTAGTTAAGTATTGAGTCAGCCATCATTGTTGGTGTTATCTTCTGCACAACCCTGAAGAAAAACCATCTTTTTACTTGCTGCTGTTGTGCATAACCACAAGAATTTCACCCTGAGAATAAATCTCTCCTGGAATCTCCATACGTGCCTCTGCAGCTAAGGTGACACTGTCTGACAAAGTTCTTGGTGTGCGTACTGGTTCAATAAATACATAGAGGTAATGTTTCAGAAGCCTTACACATACTTTATAGTTATGGAGTCAGAATACTTTTAGACTTTATTGGAAAGACCAGTAAGTAAGCAAAATGACTTTCCCCAAATTTTTTTTTTCATTAGCTAGGGTTGCTGAATGGTCATTAGGAGACGCCCATTTTCTTCAAAGTATTGGTCCTAGACCAGGGCCAGAATTAGTGTCAGGCAAACTAGGCATTTGCTTAGTGTTCCCACTCCCTCAGGGGCACCCAGACTGTGGCGTGCTGCTAATAGTGTCACACCACGTGGCCGCTATAGGGTCCGTGAGCCACAAGTGCCCGGTGCCAGCGTCGGCTCCAGCCCCGCTGCATAGCGTATTGAACTATTTCAGCATCATAGATCCCAATGCAGTTGAAATCAATGATGAAGGAGAGAGCGTCAGGTGATGCTCCCTCTCCCATCATTCCTTCTCTTCTTCTGATGCAGTGGGTGTGATGACTTCACTACATAGTGTCCCACGCTGTGCCGAACAGTGGAGCTGCTGAGAAGACGCGCTGCAGAGACCGGAGCATCGGGGCAATGGGAAGAGACGAGTATTGTATTTATTTTTAAATCAGTGAGTACATGGTGGCCATAATACTGGAGTAATATGGGGGCTACGTTATACTCTAGTGTCTGCATTATACTATATGTGACTGCATTATATTCTATTGGGCTTCATTATACTATATGAGGCTGCCTTATACTATATGGAGCTGAATGATACTGTGTGGGTCTTAATTAAAATTTATGGGGATACATTATTCTATATGAGGCTGCATTAAACCATATAAGACTGCATTATACTCTATCAAGAACTATTGGGAGTGCATTATACTATCTATAATGCTGTCCCCACAGAGAACACTCTATCAAGGACTATTGGGAGTGCATTACACTCTATTGGGTCTGTGTTATACTGTATGGAAGACTATGGGGAATGCATTATACTGTATGGAGGACTATGGGAAACGTATTATACTGTGTGGAGGGCAATAAGGAATGCATTAAACTATGGGGAGTGTGTTGTACTATATGGAGGACTATGGGGTGCATTATACTATATGAATGGCTATAGGATGCATAATACTATATTGAGTATTATGTGAAGTGTATTATACTATATGGAGGACTATAGGGAGTGCATTATACTATAGGAAGCTCTATAGGGTGTGCATTATACTATGTAGAGGTCTATTGGGAGTATATTATGCTATATGAAGGTCTATAGGGAGTGTATTATACTATATGGAGGACTATGGGGAACATTATACTACAGGGTGGGCCATGTATATGGATACATCTAAATAAAATGGAAATGGTTGGTGATATCAACTTCCTGCTTGTGGCACATTAGTATATGGGAGGGGAAAAACTTTTAAAGATGGGTGGTGACCATGGTGGCCATTTTGAAGTCAGCCATTTTGGATCCAACTTTATTTGTCACAAGAAAAACAATGGTGTGCTTGGTTTTAATGTAACTTTATTCTTTCATGAGTTATTTACAAGTTTCTCTTTGTTTACAGCCATTGACATGTCACAGAGGTTAACATGTGAGGAGCGGATAGAAATTGTGTTGATATCTGGTGGACACCCTAAGCAAGAAAACTTTCACCATTCTCATTTTATTTAGGTGTATCCATATAAATGGCCCACCCAAAAAGTTTGCCTCATCACTGAACATAATGTTCTGTGTAAACTGAGGGTACTGTTCCAATTTTAGTTTTGCCTATCCTGCAAATTCATTGTGTCAATCTGGCATCAGTTGAACATCCCTTCGGCGGATATTAGTTACTCACAAATGGAACCCATACAAAATCCAGCTGCTGCAGCATCTCAATGAGGATGACCCAGATCAGCACGCTGAATTTGCAGAATAGGCAAAACAAAAGTAGTTGTCATTACTATTCCAGACTACTGCTCCATCTTAGGAGAGAGAAAACAGAAGAATTTTAATTCACTTACCTATGCATGTTTTCATGTCAATGCTCGCCATAAATCCATCAAAGCACAGACAACGATATTCTCCTGGAATGTTGGTGCACTGTCCTCCGTCACAGATTTCAGGGTTGTCTTCACATTCATCAATATCTGTAAAACATAGATATATGCAGTCACTGTCAATTTTTTGGACAATCTAATGTCTTATAAAAGACATAATAGTCTGATTCATGTATTGCCTAATTGACAATGACAATGAACTTTATTGCACAGAGAACTAGATTTAACTAGGTTAACCATTAACTTGGACAGGTTAATGACAATATATTGTATCTAATGAAATAAACCCTAAACATATAATTAGATTTCTTTTCTATTATTTCACAGTTTTGGTCAAATTGGTTGGCAAGATCACAGTTATCATTAATTGAGCAGTTTGGTGCAGTTGGGTTCTTCTGCATATGGCTTAATTATACATATTGGCCCTAACATTATTGTTAGAGATGATCAGTCATCTAGTAGAGACCAGAATCAATTTGTGGACAGAATATGTATAATTTTACTTCTATTGTTAAATTGGAGTTTCAGCTTTGCACTACTTTACAATTTACACCTTAAAGCCTTTTAAACGCTTCTGTCACACTTGTGTTTATGTGATTATCTAAAAACTACTCTACTTTCACTCAAAATGTCAGAGGATCAGCACTATGTTCCTTACTGAGTAGTAGGTATCTGTCATTAGAGGTGTGTGAGGAAGGCGAAATCGGATGTTTTTAAAACCACTATTGATGGTGCCACTTTTAAGAAAAGCGGGGATGATAATAAAGGAGACAGAAAAGCAGAACACTATATTACACTGAAATAACATAGCCCGGGCTATGGAATGGTGGTGAGCGTTCTGTATTCATTGACCACTTAGGATAGAGATTATATTACGGTGTTGCAGCACAGCAAACTTTTCTATTGTACTTGGCCTCCTACTTTGGATTGGAGGACTTATCCTATATACTCACTGTAGCTCTATGTGGTGATGCGGCACTATATCTATGTTTTCTGGACAAGTAGAGTTTAGTTCAGCATGTCTGAAAACATGGGATAAAATCTAGTTGCCATAGATATAATTGTTTATAACATGGGAAATATCTGTTAATCATGGCCCTTGAAAAAAAATTATTCCGATTAAAACAAAAGAGAAATATATGTGGGTTCATGGTCAGATTAAAGGCAAATCATAAGTTATAAATGTGGCTTGCCATCAAATGTAATGTGCAAAAATGAAATCTGATCGCAATGGAAAAGCATACGGACAAATGTGTGGACAAATGTAAGTTCTTGCAATAAAGATGTCAGCTACAAGCTAGTAATTACTTTCTAGAAAGACTAACAATATGATTCATTCTATAGCCTCTTAGTGTTGCAACCTTTTCCCCAGAAACATAACCGAAAATGATTGTGGTGGATTTGGCTCAGCAATAGCTATTAGGAAATGAGCATGATGAAGTCACTTCTCATAAATCTCACTGAACCTGTCTTGTGCAAGGGAAATAATCTTGCCATAAGAAAACACAATGATTTTTTTTAATTGTCTTGCAAAATATACGATTTGTAGTCTGATGAGTCAGAACACAACTTTATGACTCCCATTCTTACTGGCAAGTGGGGACAGCCTCAAATCTCAGCTCTTATCATAAGATATATTACATTCCTCCTGCTTTATACGCCTAATCTATGCAAGCATATTTGTGTGCATACAGTATGTGAATCAAAGATTATCCCAATTACCTGCACATGTTCTTGAATCCGGCAGTAAAGCATAGCCATCAAGGCAACTGCATAGATAACTTCCATCTGAGTTTTCACAATGTGTGTCACATCCACCATTTATTATCCTACACTCATCAATATCTGAAACAGAAAATTATTTATAAGCTGTGTAACATCAACCTTTATATATTCTACCAGTATAAAAAGTTATCTCCAGTACAAAATACAGACATAGCCCATCATTGAAATAAATTCTTATAAATGAGGTTTCCCCTTGGGAACCAACACCTATCTTGAAAATGGGGACCCTTGATTTCTGTCTCATGGCTGCTGTGATAAAAATGTGGCCACACTTGCAAGGCTCTCTCCGGTCGCCTTGATGAGAATTCCAAAAATAGCCGAACAAGTGGATTGCAAATACTTTACCAGCTTCCAATTCCCAGTAGACATAAGATGTGGTTAAGAAACCTATTATCTTTAGAGAAATGGGGATCCCAGAGGTGAAACTGACAACTTTCAGATATTTATGGCATATCCTGTGCCTGCTCTGACCTTTTTGGGTAGGGTAAGTTTTGTTGGAGCCATTTTTTTTACCATTGTGGCAACGTTGCTGTCGTGCTTCTGCCATGGGTCTTTGTAGCTTGTATTTTGTCTTTGCGTTTTTGGTTGCTACTACTGGAGGTACAGTAGATATTGGGGGTGAAGTGTAAAGTATTACTGTAGTGTGAGAAAGTGTTGTAGGATGTAGGTGGACGTGTTTGAGAATCAAGATGAAATGTTTGAAGATATAACTTCAACCGATATTAGAGAAAATCTGCGCATATAACTAGGAAGAAGTCAATATTGCCCATGATAAGCAGAATATATTGATGTTAACTAAAATAATATGATAAGCAATAATCTGTGTACAGCATGTATATGTGTAACTATATAGTATTGTAGGATACTTCTATATGATGCCATGCTCGAGTATGATTTATTCATGGGTTACAAACTCATTCCATGACTAAGTGCTTTGGCCAGAAACGCGTCAGAATGGGCACGGTTTTTTAACTGTCTGAATATCTTTTTTTAATCATGCGAAAAAAAGATTTGTACATTTTTATTCATTTTTCCTTTTCTTTTGAATTTTTTCCAGTGCTCAACAGACTTGGATCTATGCTGTATTATTTAGCAGCAACCATCTACACATTACATGGTGAGGCTTGTTTCTGTCTTTTGTGTGTTTTTTCCGTCATTCCATGCATATGTCATCTCAACTTACCAGTGCAGCCCAGTCGGTCAGGAGTGGCTTGGTACCCCGGGTTACAGGAACATTGATATGTGCCAATTATATTCACACATTTTCCATTTCTACAGAGATTTTCACTGAGTGAGCACTCATTGACATCTAAATGAGATAGAAATCGTCAGAAAAAAGACATGCATATACGAGGTGCAGAATGCCTCTGTACATTATTTATAGGCTTAGTATTTTTAGGACGAAATTATTAATTCTTCTGACAATTTACTATAATATTTTTGCATTTGCAATCTGCAAAAAAATGAACACAACGAAAGACATTAAAGGGAACCTACCACATAATTCCTGCTGCCCAAACTACAAGCAGCATGAATCATCGACCTGTTCCCTGCTTATTTATGGTTTACACTGAAACACGTTAAAAACAGGTTTGGAAACATATTGGCAGATCACAGACTTATGGTCTTTCAGGCTTCTTCCTTCCCTGCTCAGCCTGATTTACAGGACATTCCCTAACCACCTGGAGGTGAGAAACATCTCAATCAAGCAGAACATGGCAGGGAGAAGCAAAAGGTTATCCGCCTCCATGATTAGTCAACTCATCCCCATCCCTGTTTACAACTATGTTGTTTTCAGAAATGCCGTAGTGTTCCAGAAAAAAATACATATTTGTAATGGATCCGGTCTCTGATTCATGTTGTCCATGGTTCAGGCATCATGAATCGTGACAGGTTCCCTTTATACCACACCAATATCAAAACATGTGGTGGTATAAGGAATCTCAGCATTTGTGTCGAACTGTTACCTTACCATTCACTCTGAGGGCTGATTTGGGCAAAACTGTAGCTAAATTGAGATTGTAAAACTGCATCTCTGTGATATGCTCAATGACCAGACACTACACAATGCCTAATGGCAGTGACTGAAAGGATTAATTGTAGCAAGACTGAAAAATCTATATATTTATATCTATGTAAATTTATATCTTGAACTCTTCTTTTTAATTTTCTGATATAAAATAACAAGTCAGATGGAATCTACCAAGCATTTGAACATACCTACACAGGCATCCCCTGTTGGTGTAAGCTCAAGTCCAGGGGGGCAGTTGCACAGAAAGCTGCCCTCTGTGTTTACACATTCTCCACCCCTGCACAACAGAGGGTTTCGTTCACACTCATCAACGTCTGAAATGAAATATATGAGAGAGATTTGAATTGAAATCATATTACAATTATTTCTAGTTATTCTGGCATCATAAGGTGAGACAACAAATCTAATACTTAACATGCAACTAATGTCAGGGCCGTGTCTATGTTAACAAGACGTGCGTTACAACAGTGCAAGTTACAGTATATGCTAATGATTCAATACAGTTCCATAAAATATAAAAATAAGGATCATAGCAATTAAAAAGGAATTGTTGTGCAAACAAATACAGTGTTTTCACACATCTGTATTTTTCTTATAAGTAAAACAGTCTGCATTTAAAAAAAAATCTGTGTTGTACCCATTCTTAGTTAAGTTAGTTTTTATGATCCTTGTTGCATTCGTATGAAGAAAAAAATATCTTAACCCCTCCTATACATTAAACAGTAACATTTGGAGAGCACATGGATGACATCCTTGTGCTACCTGTTTTTTCTTCACTGGACTATTGACTTGCAATGGCAAGTTTGATCTACAATATTGATCAAAGTAAGATACATCTTTGTTTTTTGCAAACAATTGGTCTGCAAAAAAAGAAACTGGTCTATGATCTTTCCAAAAAAAGGGTGGAGAGCACATGTATATAAAAAACCTGACTTGTGAAAAAGTCCTTAATAGTGATGAGCGAGTATACTCGTTACTCGAGATTTCCCGAGCATGCTCGGGTGGTCTCCGAGTATTTGGATGTGCTCGGAGATTTAGTTTCTGTCACCATAGCTGCATGATTTGCAGCTGCTAGACAGCCTGAATACATGTGGGTGTTGCCTGTTTGTTAAGAAATCCCCACATGTATTCAGGCTGGCTAGCAGCTGCAAATCATGCAGCTATGGCGACAGAAACTAAATCTCCGATCACATCCAAATACTCGGAGACCAACCGAGCATGCTCAGGAAATCTCGAGTAACGAGTATACTCGTTCATTACTAGTCCTTACATGAAGGTGTAGGCCTCCAATGCTTTTTGTAGGGCAAAGTAGATGTCTACTGTAAACATTTCTACTGTATATTGGTAAAACGATTATGTTCTTCACAAAATAATTATGTGAATGGAAAAAAATGTAATAAAATGTAAGCAATGTCTTACCCATACAATTCTTCATCATCATGAAGCCACTCTCAAAGCCTTCAAAGCAGTCACATTCAAAACTGCCAGGGGTATTCACACAAGTGCCACTACCGCATAGATCAGGGGAAATTCGGCATTCGTCAATATCTGAGCACAGAGATATGAATATAGGAATTAACCATTGGTCTATTCAATGACATTTACACTTTTAATGTATAAACAGTGTATAAATAATGGAATGTTACCTGTGCAGTTCCTTTCTTCCATATCCAAAGCAAAGCCGTTGTTACATTTACATTTGAAGCTTCCAATTGTATTTCTACATTTTCCATTTGTACATATCCCGGGGAAAGCCTTACATTCATTTATATCTGGTAAGAGGAAAATATGTCATATTATTATAAACTCCATATACAGTATACAAAGAAAAAGCCATATGAAATCTCTTCCTCCACTAATCCAATGTGTCAGGAAAATCATCTAGTACTCTTTGTAGGATAGAGAAGATGAACAATATATAGACAACAGAAAAAATGTAGGTTTGTGTATGTGCATGTGTGTTGGGCTTTAAAAATATTCTCGGAGATTAGAGTGAAGGTATTTCGGCACCAGGCTTTCCTTTTGGCATTAATTATTTCCACGTATGGAGGAGTTTGCCAAGTGCAGAAGCTATTGGTGGTGCACGCATTAGCAATAAATCAGTGTAATTCAAGCAAAAGTAGAAATGTGGCACTCACCAGATTCTGAGATAAAAACATCAGACATGCAAACACATGATTGGGACGATTTTGACCCGAAGAAACGGCTTGACAGCGCAAAATAACCATCATCTTAAACAGTCTCCCCTCTCACTCCCTGCCCGCTGAAGAGTTTGCATGTCTGATGGAATAAGGGAGGCTTTATAAAGGCTGATGCAAAAGCAACTGAACTAAGATGCACCAAATTGGTTAAGAGGTGGACATATTTAAATAAATTTGAGGCATTTTGGAGCTGTCTATGCATAAGACAATGGGGGAAAATGAAAATAAAATATGGGGTAAATGTTCCAAATTTTAAAACTGAATGACACCAGGAAACCGGCACAATGGAAATGATAAAGTAGAATGGTTGTCAACTATTGATGCCTTCAAAGTATCAAAATTACATATTATGGGAAAAAGAAGCTCCAGAGCCAGCATGCCAAAAGTAAATTACAATTTACTTATATTATTTATATATATATATATATATATATATTTATTTATATAATAGACAATTATAATAGGATGAATAATGTGTGAGTTTGCATTTCATCAAAGGGAGTAGGGTCACTCAACATTTTGGCTAAGAAGATTGCCATAAATAAAGCATAGATCTAAACATCCTCCAAGAGCAACGTCTTGCAATGATCCAAGAGCATTTTGGTGGTGATGAACAATGCTTTTTTTTTCAGGATGATGAAGCACCAAGTCGTAAGGAAAAAGTTGAAAAGTAAGTGGCCTGGGTAAGAAAACATTTACACTTTTTATCCACAGCCAGGAAACTCTCCAGATCTCAATTCCATTGAAAACTTGTGGTCTATTGTCAACAAATGGGAGGACATACAGAAAGACAGAAATTGTGATAGACTCCAGGCACTGACTAGGAAAGAATGAGTTGCCATCAGGCAGGATTTTGCCCAGAAACTGATATCCAGCATGGTCCAATTGATGAAGTCTTGAAATATAAGGCTCAAAACTGTAAAAATTGAGTCTTTATCTAATTTTGTTGTATTTCTCAAAAAAAGTTATCAAAACTTATGGAATGCTTATAACTGGACATTAGTAGCCATAGAAATATCTGACTAAGATTCCTAAAAACATTGAAGCAGCAAACTTTGTGAAAATCAGAATTAGTGTCTGTCTTAAAACTTTTGGCCACAACTGTAATTCTTTATGTATTTGACAAAATTATTGCATTAAACTTTGACATGATCATAGTTTTATATATTAATATACAATCAACACTTTGATAAATCATGTATGAATTAAGATCTTTGCATTTGTAGAAATGATTTTTCCAATGCAGAGTTTATATAGTTATATCAACTAATTTTTTCCCAGAATAATGTTTATTGGGTGCAAGATCTAACCTTGTTATTTGCAGAAAAAAATAACCCTACATGTTATAATAATAGGAACATCAGATATAAATTTATGCTTAATGGTTGACTGTTGCAAACAAGATGTTACCTTTATAGAAAGGTCTCCCCGATAAAACATCTCCCCTATTTGTAAAGCCAGGACCTCTTGGACACAGGATGTCGTATTCGGCAGTACCAGATTTTGGACACTCTTCGCATTCACTGCCCCATGCTTGCCCTATAGTACAACAGCAGGCATCTAGCCGAAACCTGCCAGGAACTTGCTGAACACATTCATCTTCATCCCATTTTAGGAAACACTGTTCCATACGCAGATCTGCAAAGGAGTAATACGATGTCAATTATATAATTTGCTACCAAAATGGATCCAAAAATTCTGGGCTGAAAAATAAGATAAGGTATAGGATCACCGGTCAAATGACCATTAAGGTGTTGCATATAACATGTCCCCAAGGGTTTCCAGACTATTACTTACCCTAAAATCACTAAATCAATTCTTACCTAGACAAATTCTGCCTGTTCCATCCAAAGTTAGACCATCATGACATTTACAGGAAAAGGATCCCATAGAATTGACACAAACACCATTGGGACATACACCAGGAAAGACTTCACATTCATTGACATCTAAATAACAATACAATAGTAATAATACTCAGTACTTATTAAAATACAGTATTTTGTATGAAAAAACTGATACTGTCATTTCAAAAAGATTTCCTAAGGACAAGGCTAAATAAAATGTTGTAGCCCTACATGGCAGCAGGTTTACTAATCTTCTAGTGATCATCTCCTGCTGCTAAAAAAAAGTAATTCTATCAAAACTATAGCAAGCAGCTTTGAAAGTGACACATTGTAGGCACATCGGCCTCACCAATCAAGGCAGGAGAGCCGGAGAGTGCGGGGACGAAGGAGGCGCTGACCAGCGACACTCATCCGACTGGACCACACTGATTAACATACAGCGTTGGCAACTTATAAAAAGTTTGGGTCTTATAAACGTATGCAGGACTGAAGCAACAAGGTGGATTTAGTGCATATAGGGAAAAACCTGGTGACAGGTTTCCCTTAATGTGGCTCTATAGGTTGGGAAGTCTTTCAGTCTTAGCTAACATGTGGCAGTAATATTGTGCTGGTCGAGTTCTACATTGCTTGCTGTAGTCGTGAGGTTGTTACACAGCTTCAGTACAGTATCCAAGTGCCAGCTATGTGGCGTTTAGCATGGTAAGATCAGCCAATAATAAAGCTTTTATCCAGGTGCCAAAAGTCAGTAATGCTACAACATCTCTGATATCATTAATACCCAACAGTATTTTTTGCAAACATGAAAAAACGTAGAAAGGCTGCTCTCACTGTTTCCTGTGGGGAAAAGAAGTCCTTTAATTCAATTCATATGGACATCTAAAGCAGCACAGCAGCATGTGAAGGGAGATATGTGGGGAGATGGAAGGAAGGACGATGGCCACTTCGCGCACAGGTGGCGCTTCTACGAGCCCACGATTGGACCCTTAGAAGCACCACCTATGTGCAAAACGGCTGTCGTCTTTCCATCTCCCCACATATCTCCAATCACATGCCACTTTGGATGTCCGTATGAATAAAAAAATAAAAGGATTTCTTTTCACCACAGGAAACAGTGAGTGCTGCCTTGCTATATTTTTTCATGCTTGCATACTACCTGTTGGCTACTGCACCACAAGCATCAAAAGTTTCCTGTATGGCTGTTATTGGTTTTTACAACAGTTCCTCCACTGATGCCTAAATATTCCTCACCTGTTCTGAACCAATAGTATTTTTACCTGCCAAAAGAGGTAGCCGTGTGCACAGAACCTGAGGGATTTGTGGGGCTCACTAGCTAATACTGGGGCGAGTGCTGATACGCATCAAATCAGGCACGTTATAATGCACATAAAAACAAAAAATGAAACATAGACATGCTGCCACCTTCACATGTAACTCCCATCACTCTTGCATATCCACGTGGACAGGTTGGATCTAGAATGAAATAAAGTAAATTTAATAATTTTTATATTTTTAATAAGTAGAGCATAATAGTTAAAATAGTTAAAAAATTGAACAAAACTGGGACCATACAGTTTGCTTCATGTCCAAGAACACTCTTAATTATTAAAGTTATCATGTTAGTCCAACATTAGCTTAGAAGAACCTGTATACCGCTAGTACCTCAATTCATGAAATTAGGTTGGCTTTTCCACCCAAGCAGACCTTCAGCACTTTCTATTCAAAGCTATGCTATATCCACCATGACTGCAGTTTAGGGTTGGAAATGCCTCAAACAGAATTTTTATTCACTAGGATTTACATTGGCTTCATTAGTGCTAACTAAAACAATCACATAGCCATCCCAACAAGTTTCACCTCACAGGCTTCCTCAGAGGGTTTGAGCTATACATCATTATTTATTCATTATTCATTATTTTTCATCCCTCTAGCGGGGTATACACTCATTGCTTGAATACATACAAATACCCACAACATACCTATTTCACATTTTTCACAAGGACTTCCCCATGCGGCTCCCAGAGTAGCACAGCATTCCGACTTAAGAGTTGCCCCATTTATGTTGACCTCACAGCGATTATCTTGAACATTGAGCCAGCACGTTCCTTTTAGACTGTCTGAAATATATAAGATTTTCTTGTCTTAATCTTGTCTCTTGATTAATGCACTGGAAATCCATGTTATATCATACCAGCTTTTTGTAGATTGCAAGTCATAAGAACTTTAAACTAGTAAGGCATGCCGGGAATTGTAGTTGCCCAAAAGTGAAAGAGCGACTGCATGAAGGCATGAAAAGCTACAATATAGCTGATATTCATGTATTCTGTCTATTAGCTTGACTTTAACATTTTTAAAATGATACTACTAGAGGAAGTTCTGGACCTGTTGGCAAGAACTGTTCTTAAAAAGGGAAAATCAACTTTTGCCGATGTGATCATTGGCAACAAAGACTTGGTCAGACAAGTATTGAAACTACAGCATCTGTTATGCTGGTGACGCATCCCTGGAATCAGGCTTTCTGCCCTTACATGATATTGCTCTCACATTAAACAGCAAAATCTGCTGTCAGATTCCCTTTAACTATCCTTATTTCATAACATGGGAATACCCCTTTAAGGATTAGGGAAAACCTAATGAATTGTATTTTACCACGCAAGTGAAGATTTGGATCTGATTTTGAGTTATGGTTGGCAGATGCCTAACACAGTGGTTTTATGCAGTCGTGCTGTATATTCTTTGTAAATGATCCTGCCTGTGTTTTCTCTTCCAAAAGTATTTACTAATTTCTGCCTTTTAACTCCCACATTGTCTGTTTTTACATCCAAATGTTTCCGTTTTATATTGTCTGACCAAGTCTTTGTTGCCAATGATCACATCGGCAAAAGTTGATTTTCCCTTTTTAAGAACAGTTCTTGCCAACAGGTCCAGAACCTCTAGTAGTATCATTTTAAAAAGAGACATTTTTTTTAAAGATATCAGTCATGGCTAAAAATGTTAGCACTCTTTAAATTGTTCCAGAAAGTGAAACATTTTTCCCAAAAAATTATTGCAATTACACATGTTTTGTGATACATATGCTGATTTCCGTTGCATGTATTGGAGTAGCATCAAAAAGAAAACAGAGAAAAAAGGAAAACTGGATGTAATTTCACACTAAACCCCCAAAACTGGCGAGACAAAATTGTTGGCATTTTTCCAAAATTTTTGGTAAAGAACTTTGTTTCAAGCATGTAATGCTCGTTCAAACTCACCAGTGGGAAGTAACAACGGTTTGAGCAATTTGAATATCACACCTTAAACATGATAACAAAATGGAAGAAATTGACTCAATCTTTGCATTATATGTCTGTGCAACAGAAAGAGGAGAAGAGAACAGTCTGAGGACTTGGGAACCAAAATTGTTGAAAAATATCAACAAGCTCAAGGTTATAAATCCATCTACAGAGATCTTGTTGTTCCTCTTTACATGGTGAGCAACATAATCAAGAAGTTTATAACCCATGGCATTGTAGCTAATATCACTGGACGTGGACAACAGAGAAAAATTGATGAAAGGTTGCAACATAGGATATTCCAGATGGTGGATAAACTACCCCAATCAAGTTCCAAAGAGATTTAAGCTGTCCAGAAGGCTCAGGGTGCATCAGTATCATCATAAACTATCAGTCAACATTTGAATAAAATTTAACGCTATGGCAGGAGACCTAGAAGTTCCCCACTGCTGACACAGAGACAGAAAAAAGCTAGACTGAATTTTGCCAAAATATACATGAGTAGGCCAAAATATTTATGGGAAAGCATCATGTGGGACCAAGATAGAGCTTTTTGGTTAAGCACATCATTCTACTGTTTACCAAAAACAGTATGAGGCCTACAAAGAAAAAAACACAGTACCTACAGTCAAATATGGTGCAGGTTCAAAGATGTTTTGGATGTGTTTTGCGGCCTCTGGCACTAGGTGCCTTGACTCTGTGCAAGGCATCATGAAATCTGAAGATTACCAAAGGATTTTGGGTGGCAATTTAGTGAGCAGTGTCAGAAAGCTGGGTTTGCATCCTAGGTTATGGATCTTCCAGCAGTACAATGATCCCAAACATACTTGAAGAAGCACCAGGAAATAGATGGAAACAAAGTGCTGGAGAGTTCTGAAGTGGCCAGCAGTGAGTCCGGATCTAAATCCTACTGAAAACCTGTGGAGAAATCTTAACACTAGGACTACTGGACTCGTGACCCCGCCTAGAACTACTGAAAGGAGTCATTTTGACTCCTTGCTTGTTTTTGTTTATTTTTAGAGTTTCATTTGTGGTTATTTATTAATAATTATATTTTTTGTAATGTATTATTATTGTGAGATCCAACAGTAATGCTTTTGATTGTTTTTTTTCTGCTTTTCTTATTTTTCTACAGAAAATAACAATAATTATAATAGACGTTTTTCAAACATTTTTTTTATTCAAGTGCACACATATAAACAACAACTGAAGAACAAAAAGCAGAGAAAATGTAGGTGGAGGAGCATAAAAATGAAAATATGGCGCAGAATTCACCTTCTAAACATTTGGTGTTTCGCATTTTAGGCATTGCCTTTGATTTATGGCAGTAAATTGCCCACACAAAGACTTACCACAAGTCTTACAATTGCCGACAGATCTATTTTTCTTGCACTTTTCTTTGATCTGGCAAAATTTTGTTTGAACCATCACTTCTGAGCATGTAGAAACTTGGGACGTGGAACCCTTTTCCCTATCTGTGACATAAGGACCACTCAACTCTCTCACAAGCGTTTGCAAAAATGCCTTGCGTGACATTTTTTGGTGGGTAATCTCCTTGAATATTATCCATGCATTTATACCCGCAAAGTCTAAGGCATTTTCAAATGCATGAACAGGCCATCTCCTTGTGCATGTTCGTGTGGTATATTTTCGTGCCATCTGATCCACTACATCTACTCCATATTTTGTTTCATTGTAAAACTTTACCATTTCTGGAGTTTTTTTAGCGGAATCAGACGCAACAACAACATCTGGATGGACGGAACTCAAAATGACAACATTTTTGTTGGGCTTTCCTTGATATACTGTAAGTGTAAAATTGTCTTCATTTCTAAACACTTTAGTGTTGTACAATTCCTCTTTCATGGATTTTATTTCTTTAGGCACTTCTCGCCTTATCTTGTTCAGTGTTCCCACGATGGTTGTTCCTTTGCTTTTTAGCTGTTTAGCTAATTTTACTGAAGTAAAATAATTATCGGTTGTAACATTGCGACCTTTTTTCAAAAACGGGTCCAATAACTTCATTACCACATGGTCAGCTAAACGGTCCTCAGCACAGCGTGTGTCATCTTTTGCCTAGATAAGGGAAGCCATTTGCCAGATATTTGCTCTCCTTATCAACAGCTAGCCAATATTTGTGGCCATATTTATCTGGTTTGGAAGGCATGTACTGCGTGAATGGACACCTAGTTTTGCTTGGGAAAAGTTGCTCATCCACCGTTATGTATGGGCCAGGTTTGTAACACGCAATACAATTTTCAATAAACCTGTCCCACACAGTAGAAAATAGAGCAAACTTGTCCGTTTGCAGTCTCTCCGATCGAGTAGATTTCTCATCAAATCTGATAAGATAAGAGCCTAGAGTAAACAAGCTATTTTGTTCAGTATTACACAGTAATACAAGCAGGTAAAACACAAGGAAAATGTGAAAAGTTGACATGTAAATTGAACTACATCTATATGAACATCAGGGTAAATAAGACAGAGTGAAAAAATTATGCACAAAACTTTATAGCAACATTTAGTGACAAAAGGACCTCAAAATATAGTAGGGAGTCAAAATGACTCCCTTCAGTAGTTCTTGGTAAATTTTGAAAAAAACGCGCAAATTTTTCACCAAAATTATTTATTCTCACAAAATCTTTTTTCACATCATATTTGAGGAAAAGTCACCGAGTTTCAAGCCGGAATTCTGAAAAATGTAGTCACAGAAGAGAAATAAAAAACGAAAGGAGTCAAAATGACTCCATCAGTAGTTCTAGTGTTAAAATTGCTATTAGGAGAAGGTACCCTTCAAATATGAGAGACCCAAAGCAGTTTGCAAAAGAAGAGTGGTCCAGAATTCCAGTTGATTGGGGTAAAAAGCTTTTTGATGGTTATAGGAAGCGATTGATTGCAGTTATTTATTCGAAAGGGTGTAGGGAAGGTGACCTGACGGACGGACGGACTAGTCAGAGTGAAGAAAGATAGGTTTGCACAGTGTAGGTAGGAGTCAGTGATTACAGTGGGGAAACAACTAGGAAAGTGTAGTGGACGTGCAGTACCTTGGGATGACCATTAGATGGCAGGGTGGAGTGTGAGCAAAGGACTTTACAGCAGCTTAGGGCTTTAGAAACCGATGGTCATGGGGGGCATGGTGACAGTTAGAGTGACAGTTTCAAGGAACCGGGTGAGCTATAAATTCTGAGGGAGGGTTCCAGAAGATTCCAGTCCCCAGGGGGAGCTCAAGTGACAGGAGGACTACGACAGTCTGTGCACTCTGAGGAGAATCCAGACCAGGGGGACTGAGGAGAGAGGACGTCAGGGGGGTGGCCCTGACAGGAAAGGACCGCAGTTGAGACGAGGTACTGGGTGTAAGACATCGTATGTGACACGACGACTGAGCAGTAGAAGCGCTGTTGGTTAATGGGCCTAAGGCGGCCACAGTGACGGAACTGTCAGGAGCGTCGACAGTAAAGGAGGGGACGGTGTGTGCAGACACGTCTCCAGTGTACGGTGTGAGAAGCGGCTCTGGAAACGGAGGGCCGCAAGGTGTGAGGCCGTCAGTCGGACGGCAAGTGAAGAAATAAACTTGGACCTGTTGCACCCAGAATCTGCCTCCATCGTGTCTCTGTTGTCATCTCTGCGCGGTATAAAAGTAGGACCACCCCCCCCAGCTCGGCACCCCACCACCGACCCTACATTTGGCGTAGTCGGCAGGATCGCCGCCGCTAATACGCTATCTTCTGCGGCAGGCCTGCAACTGAAGGACTGAGGAAAACTTGGACTGCTCTATTTCGGATTATAAACACCTGTGGACTAAAAATTACTGACCTGTGGATTACAAATTGGGACGCTGTGTCGGATCTGTGTTGCTTGCAGAGGATCCAAGGCAGTAGCTGATTCTGCCCAAGATGGCGGTATTACTTCAGCGCAGAGGAGAGGTCCGGGTGTTTGCAGTTGTTCAGAATGGACTGGGACCCCCTCCAACGTACCCCAAAAGGAAGCAATATATGCCCGGAGACCGACGTTTCCATATATTGGACCCTGGCAGATGGATGGAAAGGTCTGCCAACGCCCCACCCAGCAGGAGGAGTGGCACAGAAGAAAAACTTGGCTGCGGCTGTCTGACGCCATTCGAGTGCTGCCCAACGGACGGTATGAGATGCTGTGGGTGTCGGGGCATCGGCCGCCTAGAGTGGCAATGGCGGCGAGAGATGGAGCTGCACCAGAAGTCATCTTCAGATTTACGGGCAGGCAGCGGGATGCTGAGCCGGGGAGCGGAGCCTGAGGGGAGTCAGCGAGAACGGCTGCCACCAATACCAGCAGAGGACTTCTCAGCGGAGCCCCCGAGTCCGGAGGGAAGGCCCGCAGGACAGTGGAGCAAGGAACGGAGGCTGCGGGGGAAACTGCGTGATGATGGAACGGAGGCCGCAGCGCCAGGGAAGGTGAGAGTACCCCCGGCCCTACCAGTGCCTCCGCAAGCGGCCCCCACCATTCTGCTGCAGCACGCGGCCCCCTGCGCACCGGAAGGCCTAGTTACCACGGGCCCCGTGGTGTATGCAGAGCTGAGCGAGGTCCCCGCTCATGTCCCCGAACTACCCCGCCCGGAGTCACCAGTGCAGAGCTCACCCAAAGAAGATGCTGCTGCGCTTTCCCTGCTAATAGCAGCTGCATTGTTGAAATCGGCCGTTTCTGTCTTGCGGTCTTTTTCAGCGGAGTCCCGCCCACCGGACTCCAGGGCCCGTGCTGTTCCCTCCGTGTGGGAAGCGGAGGTGATCAGGAAGAAAAAGGCCCGGGAGCAGGAAGTGTGGAACCTGCTCCACACTCAAGGAGAGGCCGTCATGGAAAAGAAGAGGACTTGAATGGACACCCTCAGTATCCCCGTGGAGCCCTCACCTCTGTCCATTGAGAGTGGTATAGACTGTCAGGAGTTCGATGCACCGTTGTGCAGATTATAAGGACAGTTGCATTTAGAAAAAAGTTTTGTTGTTGTTTATCTGATGCAATTATTTTTCGTTTCTCTCTTTTCTTATGTTTCATGTATGGAAAGCAAACGTAAAGTTGATTGCCTGACAGAGCGGGGATATGTAAAAGAGAGGGAGTGTCCATGTCCAAGGAAGGGGGAGGGAAAAGGAGTACTGGCGATGTTTATTGTTGAACGTTGAGTTTTAAAGCAAAAGAAAATGAAAAAAAAAATAATATAAAAATGGGTACTTGTGCTATTATAAAGTTGTTTATTGTATGATATGCCAAAGTAAAATGCAACAGGTCCGGGTAAGGGAAGGTCTGCGGGACCAAAGGAAAGTGTGAGATCCGGTAGGGATCTAAGAGTTGAGGTCTGGGAGACCGGGACGCCGACCATGACATGTAATTGAAAGAAGGAAAATGAATGGGAAGACGTGAGAAAGACAGCCGTCCTAGGTCAGGTCCCCAACACCACGGACACCCCTGAAGAAGGAAAGGCGGGCACCGGCAATGATCTGGTAGGTGAGTGGCCTCGATCATGGCGTACCGGATAGTGAAAGGTAACAGTAGGGGAGAGTAGGGGAAAGATACACGCCGTAGAGAGAATACGGGTGTACCTTGCCCAATTTGAAAGACGTTGTCATGTGGCGTGCGCGCTGGTGAGTAGCAGTAGGCTGCTCAGAGCATAGTGCTCCCAGTATAGTTCGGCCCCCACAGATAGTGGGTTTGGCTCAACTTCTGGTCCGACAACAGAATGTAGGTGTAGATTCAGAACGACGAAGGCAGGGATGACGATTGTCGAGGACGACAATGGACAAAGGAAGGGGGAGTGTAGGGAAGGTGACCTGACGGACGGACGGACTAGTCAGAGTGAAGAAAGATAGGTTTGCACAGTGTAGGTAGGAGTCAGTGATTACAGTGGGGAAACAACTAGGAAAGTGTAGTGGACGTGCAGTACCTTGGGATGACCATTAGATGGCAGGGTGGAGTGTGAGCAAAGGACTTTACAGCAGCTTAGGGCTTTAGAAACCGTTGGTCATGGGGGGCGTGGTGACAGTTAGAGTGACAGTTTCAAGGAACCGGGTGAGCTATAAATTCTGAGGGAGGGTTCCAGAAGATTCCAGTCCCCAGGGGGGAGCTCAAGTGACAGGAGGACTACGACAGTCTGTGCACTCTGAGGAGAATCCAGACCAGGGGGACTGAGGAGAGAGGACGTCAGGGGGGTGGTCCTGACAGGAAAGGACCGCAGTTGAGACGAGGTACTGGGTGTAAGACATCGTATGTGACACGACGACTGAGCAGTAGAAGCGCTGTTGGTTAATGGGCCTAAGGCGGCCACAGTGACGGAACTGTCAGGAGCGTCGACAGTAAAGGAGGGGATGGTGTGTGCAGACACGTCTCCAGTGTACGGTGTGAGAAGCGGCTCTGGAAACGGAGGGCCGCAAGGTGTGAGGCCGTCAGTCGGACGGCAAGTGAAGAAATAAACTTGGACCTGTTGCACCCAGAATCTGCCTCCATCGTGTCTCTGTTGTCATCTCTGCGCGGTATAAAAGTAGGACCACCCCCCCAGCTCGGCACCCCACCACCGACCCTACAAGGGTATGCAACCAAATATTAAGTTGAGGGTGCCAACAATTTTGTCCATCCCATTTTTGGAATTTTGTGTGAAATTATGTCCTATTTGCCCCTTCTTCTCTGTTTTTTTTATTGTGTTGTTCCAACACACACAAAGGAAATAAACATGTGCATAGCAAAACATCAGTAACTGTAAAATTTTTATGGAAGAAATACTTCATTTTCATTTTCTGAATCAATTTCAAGGCTGCCAACACTTTCATCCATGAATGTATATGCAAATATAGTGGTAACAGTGTAGACTTCAGAACAAGCACTGATGATAATGTGTCACAGTAGCTTAGGTTCAGCAGTAAGTCAAAGCTACAGAACACTACTACTCTTACTCAAGAAGGAGTGCCTTTTCCCACAGCAATAAGATAGTAAAGTGATTGGTAAGGCCTGTTTCACACTTCCATTTGTTTCCATCAGTCAAAATCTGCCGTTTTGCAAAAAAAACGGATCCGCCATTTTTTTGGGCGGATCGGTTTTTTCCCATTGACTTGCATTAGCGGCGGATTTTGACGAATGGTCATCCGTTGGATCCGTTTTTTGATGGATCCGCCAAAACTTTGGCGTCCGCTTACTTGAGTGGACGGACAAGGAAACGTTTTTTGTCTGCACAGATCCGCTTTTTCACAGTGAGCATGCCCGGAAGAATTTCCTGTCCAGAAATTTAACCCTAAATCCCGTTCTGGCGGCAGGAAAAATTCTCTCTCCTTTTCCAGGCTGCAGTTCCTTTAAAATTCTGACTTCGGCGGATCCGTCAAAACAACGGTCCGGTGTCATACGTTGTCTCACAACGGAAACGGATCCGTCTTTGTATTTTTTCACGGATTGCAACTGACCAAAAAATGGAAGTGTGAAAGAGGCCTAAGCTGAGTGCTGCTCAAGACACATATTGAGAATAACCATTTAAATAATGTGTTCTGATGCCACAGTGTGTGACTTAAATGATTCTACTATATAGCAGAAAGTAGAAAAGAGCCAGACGTCCAGCTAAAGGTGTTTCATTCATCTTAGATTATTTAAAGGCTATCATGGTTCAGAGCTGGATGGAAATGGAGGCTGGTATAGAGGTCTATCCAATTGAGTGTTTAGTCCTGATTTTGCATTTGATGCAATGATAGCTTGCTTATTTTCATGCCTGCAGCATCTCTGGACTTGTCTCCCATCAATTACATCTGGGACATCATTTGTCGGCAATTGCAAAGGAAGCTCTCATCAATGGATCTTGATGATTTGTGTGCCCAAGTGCATTCAGCATGGCAGAGCACCCTTCAGACAACCATCAATAATTGGATTGATTGCATGCCGAGGTGTGTAAGTGCAAGTATTTCTGCACATGGTGCTTGTACTTTATACTTAAAAGTCTGAGATGTTTTTTAAAAATGTTCTTCTATTTTTTCATCATTTGCATTTCACTAAAATGTGAATGGATCCTGTAAATTTCATATTTACCCCACTTTTTCTCTTTGGTATTGCAATTTCTATGTATGTTGATGATTATATGTATTGCGATATGAGCAAAGCGACGAGAAAGCTTTCTCGCTTTTCCTGATTTTTAGCAGCTTGTGAGTCTGAGGGGAAATTATTGTTCCTTTACACTAAAAAAATGGCATGAAAAAGTTTCAAAATTTCTTGCAAGTTGTATTTAGAGACATTAATGGGTAAATGAAGTTCACAAATGTGTTTATCTAACTTTGTTAGCTCTATTTTATCAGTCTTTCTATCTTTCTTGTTTCAAGCAAGAGAGAAAGAAATGCTAAATAAGCTATTGAGAAGTATTGCCTTGAGGTGATTTTACATTAGCCGACTTTGCGGCATTAAATGAGTGCCAGATGGTAAACATTTATTGATCAATGTTCATATAAGCCTATTTGTGCAGGCAGACCTTCATTAAGATGTGCACTGAACATATCTGTAATAGCTCGTCTAGTCTGCGTAGGCTGCAATTGTTCTCAGCAGAACAGGTGATGCTTACACAGGACAATGTGCTATGGAGAACATTGATCTTTGGTGCAACACAAAAGATTATTTCACTAGACGAACAAGAGTTTTGCTTGTCCGTTTGGTGATTAGCAACCCGTTTGGACTGCACAATTATAGTGAAACAAGAGTTCCTGGGAACGCTCATACAAGATAATTGTGCAGTTGTCACATCTCCTCTGGGACCTACTCTTGTCATAGATATATGTCATCACATTCATTCTGCAGGCAGCACTGGTGAGGGTGGAAAAGTCAGAAACAAATGCTGTGTCAAGATTGTGGTGTGTGTTGTCCTGCTTCTAGCTGGAGTAATAAGCTCCCTGCTTTGGTCAATCGAATAGCTCAACAGTACCCTATTAAAACTCCCGGCTTACTGCTGGGATTTTCCATATTTAGTATTACTTCCCTGTTTCAGGTCTGTCGTTCAGTTCCTATTTAGCCTGTGTTATTCCTGTTCAGATCTCAGTAGTTTTCCTGGCTATTCTTCTGTCATTCAGTTTTGTTCTTTTCTGTCCTCATTCTCACCTGGCAATCTGGCCATTCCTGACAGCCCACTTCATTGGACAGAAACTAGTTTGAGGGCTAAAACCAAAGACCCTGTTAAAGCCCATAGATAAGTACAGATGTTTATAAGGCCAGGTTCACATAGCGTTATGGCAGTCCATTCAACGCATGTGTTAAACGGACTGCGCTAACGCTACTCTTTTTTCTGATCGCATTATGCGATCGCATTAGCGCAGCTGTTCCATCTGCGCTAGCCGTGACGGACCCTCGAACGCTGTAGGGTCCATCACAGCATGACAGCACATTGCTAACACATGCCGATTATGACATTCGTTAACGATGTGCTACGTTATGGCAGTCTATAGGTGCGTTAATGGATGGTTTACATCGCGTTAATGCCACTTTGTAACGCAATCCGTTAAACGGACTTCCATAACGCTATGTGAACCTAGCCTAAGTGAAGGCACCTCTGGGACCCGATAGTCAAGTAGCCAGCACAAAGCCTGTCTGTGGAAGCCTTATTAAGAGCAACCAAGCAACTACAGGCAAAGCTATGTTATAGCAGTGTAAAGGCAACCAAACAGAAAGAAATGACTAATAGACCAGCAAGGTAATAGAATGAATTAATCACAACAGTGTAACCATCTAGTCTAGAAAGTTTTTAATTAGTAATTGTTTGTGACATGTTACCTTGTCATTTTAATATACATTGTAAAAATCTCTGTACTGCAATTATATTATACAGTAAAGTGCATATGCAGAATTTATTGTAGGGGTTGACAACTACTGGACAACTCTTTAATCTGCTCTGATGGAATAGTAAAGGTTTTAGCTGATCAGTGGCCACTAATTGGCTGCAGTGGTCTCGTGAGAACAATGTCTCACGAATTCTGGGAGACACAGCATCGATAACCCAGAAATGATGACACTCTGAGAGGTAAGCAGTAACAAGTCTTTTCACTTTATGATGACACTAGATTGATTAAGAAGGGCTTTAATGTAATTCTAAAAATTTAATCATGAATTTACTGTTGCAAATTGTAAAATTGTGATAATATCAATGTTATAGGAATCAAACATAAATTAATTTGTCGCAAACTGATGGCCTGTTTATAAAAGTGCTTTAATATTGAGAAAATCCTTACCTTTCTTGTACAAATTCATGTTGTTGTAAAAAAATCCACAATTAAAATTGTATGCTAATGAGTTGCAGCGAGGTGGGCACTGAACTTAGATCACTCAAGTATCAGTGACCTAACAGGAGACAGGCAGCAGGCAGAGAAACAAGAGAGCTGTAAGTGCAGTGCCCAACCCATTGCACTTGCAACTCATTAGCAAACAATTTCAGCTATGGATTTCTCTAAAACAACAAGACAGATTTTAAAAGAAAGTTAAGGATTTGCTCAGCATTGCAGTGCCTTTACATATATGCCAATGCCCATGCCCATAAAATCCTGATGACTGGTTGTTTTTGAGTACACTTGTTATATGGTTCAGAGACGTATAGCCACTACTATAATTTTCATATTTATGTTGCACATTATCTTAGGAATTGCCATAACATAGAAAATCCAAAAATATCCATTTAATATAGATACCTACCAATACATATAAGACCAGTGGAATCCAGCTTACTTCCAGGAGAACACTCACAGTGAAATGAACCGAGAATGTTTCGACATGCCCCATTAACACATGGATTGTTTTCACATTCATTTATGTCTGGAAAACACGCAAAATACTTTTGGTTAGACCAAGATTATGTAAGAAACGAAAGACTTGAAGAAAGAATAAAAAGAAATGCCAATACTTGGTCTTATGTCTGCTCGGTTTTATGTTTCATAAATGTCCTACAATAGAGTAAAATAATAGTTTGTTAAGAGCTAACTCTGAAATGACGCTCACTGACATATCATAAAGTCTTTTGGCAGGGATGTATAGGTTTCCATAAACTGAACTAATTGTCCTAGAGAACTTTTCCTGTTCAGATCTCACATTCAATAGGGCAGCGAATTGTACATTAAAAGGGATGCCTCTTGTTTTTTCTACTGGGTCTACATACATAGGAGGAGTTAAAACTGGTCCTCTCCTTTAGGATACCGTTTTTCCACCATGGCCAGAAAGGCTTGAGATTTGGTTCAATGTCAATTTCTATATAGGACTATTTACCTGTATCTAAGTGCAATTCTCCATCTTCTTGCATCTTAAAAAGGCCTTACCTTAAAGACCAGATTGCTGTATAGGTACTTGGTATCAAAGAACAAAAGAATGGGACTAAATAGGGACTGGCATCATGTATCTCAAATGCCCAAAGTAACCCCATTGGCCTGTCTGCACAAAATAGAAAGGCATTCTCACTTTATTGGGGTATCTGCAAGTTATGTGATACCTCATTTATGGTATTGTACAGTATCTGTAGCCATGCCCTCTTCTCGTCAATAAGTCATATTCCCTTGAATGAGTTGGAAAAACTAACAAAACCAGATAAATAATCTGGTGCAAGCCATGTAATACTTTTTTTTAACCTAGTTAAGCTTAGTTACAGTGGTTGTCCAGTCTTAAACTACAAGTCTGCAGTCACTCAATGTGACTGCAGACTTGTGAATCTTACACATCACGCACATTTTGGAGTGCTGTGAGTATTCTCCGACGCCTACAGCGAGAACAGTGGTCATTTGACTTGTAGTTTTTGACTGGACAACCCCTTTAATTTATTTCCACATTGTTTCAGTCATTACTTAAGCGTTCTTTTAAATTTTGACCTAGATGCATTAGTAAAACCAATCTGTGATTGCAATGTCTGCTGCATACTGTTTTCTCAAACATGCTAATGTAAGTCAGAGGTAAACAATTATTCTCTATTTCTAAGTATCAGCGTAATATGAGATTAATGAACTCCTCATTTGTTTTCCCCACTGTATATGTAACCTTATATTCCTCACTGACTTTGACTTATTGTTAAACGTTTTAAATTAAAGGAATATTCCAGGATTAGAAAATAATTTCAGAAACAGCACGACTCTGGCCCATGGACTTGCAAGTCATCCTCATCGAATTGTGACTTATCGAGACTCAAGTAAACTGGGCAAGACTGCAATACCAGGCACGGTCTATGAGGCAAGAGTGGCACTGTCACAGAAATAAAAGTAACTTATTTTTTCTATTCCTGGACAATCTATAAGGAATGTACTTGAAACGATGACAATAGTGAACATGAAGTACATATGCATATTTACAATAAATGCCAGTTGGGGAAATGCATAATAACAGCACCTTTAATAAAATGTCCATGTTTAAAATTTGCTTAGGCACATGATATGGATATAAGGAGAAGATCTGATATATAATATTTATAAATGTTATGAAAATTCTTTTGTGCCTATAGAGCATAAAAATAATCTACAGAGGTTATTACTCCTGACTCCAAGACTTCTCCCGTGCTGCGCCAATCCTCTGGAATGCTCTACCCCAAGAAATTAGGACTATCCACAATTTGCATTGTTTTAGGCGCTCCCTCAAAACACATTTGTTCAGAGCGGCCTATCACATTCACTAATCAAAGTTATTCTATGTGTAAGTGTGCATGTGTAGCCCATTCACTATCTCCATCCATCCCTCACTCCCTCAAGATGGGTGGACCATCATTGTAAATACACCATTGTAAATACACACCTGTACTTTGTATCTCCCCCACCTCATTGTAGATCGTAAGCTCTCACAAGCAGGATCATCTTATTGTGCTTTAATTATTGGATTGTTAACGTTGTTACTTATGACTTGTGTTTTGAAACTGTTAAACTGTAAAGCGCTGCGGAATATGTTGGCACTATATAAAGATTATTATTATTATTACTTCATTAATATGTATCCTAAACATATATTTACCTTCGCAGGTATCAGTATCAGTCCTGAATAAGTATCCCTTAGGACATGAGCAGGTGAAACTTCCTGGAGTGTTTCGGCAAAGACCATTATCACACAGCAGTCTATTCACCAGGCATTCATCTATATCTGGAACGAAATTATCAAAAGTAAAAATAATTAGAAAAAGTAGAAGTACTAGACTATTCCTTGGGTCCCTTAATATCCCAGCCATTCCAAGGAAAATGGAGTTTTGTTCTGCTCTCTAGAGAACATCTTGGGGAGGAGATCACTTACTATGCCATCCCTCAGCCCCAATAGATGAAGGTTGTGTCATGAGGCTGGTCCTTAGTTTGCACACAGATGACTATATATATATTTATTTATATACATATTAGTAATTATATAATATATGCAGATCATAATTGGTCATAGGCTAACCTAGATCTAATGAAGTAGCAGAACCACATTCAGTGGCAAGAGGGAGATGACTAAGGCAGATAATAAGCACCTACGGGAGAAGCAACAAGAGAAACAAGTGAAAAGTGTTCCGAATCGTTCCAGAGCAAAAGGGAGAAGAGGAAGAAAAAGAAGACTATCGGGGCTTGAGGCAGGAACGAAATGGGATGAAAGAAGAAAGATAAGAGAGATGAAAAATAAATGCCCCGTGAGGTGGTCCAGGGGCATCAATAAAGCGGAAAACTAGGTTTTTGAATAGAAAACTCCCCTAAGGAGAGAAGGGCGAGGAAACGCAGATGGAACTATACGGCTCTTGCTTGCTGAACAGTAGTGCTTTTATTGGAAATGAGGAGGCTCCAATAATAGTGTGCAGGGCTGTTTAAGGCAGAAGAGCTAATCAAAATAGAAAGCAAAGTGACTCTAGAAAAGAGAAGGGAAAGTCTGTGATGATGTTTTAGATCAAAACAGAACTGTCCATTAAGATAAATGCCTACTATGTGCTTTACATAGTTCCTCATAAGTTATTCTTTGGTAAATACATTTGTTTATTAACTATAGTCTTGCTCACTGAACTTTGTAACATCTGGTGATGGCTGGTTAAATATAATGGCATCATGTGGTCTGCAAGGGCGTAATACCATCTCAGCAAAAGTCCACACACCCAACCAGGACCTCCATTTTCATGTAACATGCGTGTGGAAGATGAGTGGTCAAAATTGTTGGTACCCCCTCATTTAATGACAGAAAAACCCACATTGGTCACAGAAATAACTTGAATCTGACAAAAGTAACAAAAAATAAAAAATCTATGAAAATGAACAAATGAAAATCAGATATTGCTTTTCAACCATGCTTCCACAGAATTTTCAAAAAAATAACACTCATGAAATTGGCCTGGACAGAAATGATGGTACCCTAAAAGGGAACCTGTCACCCCCCAGGCGTTTTAACTAAAAGAGCCACCTTGTGCAGCACTAATGCTGCATTTGGTCAAGGTGGTTCTTTTAGTTGGGGTCCCTTCCACCGCTGAAAGAATTGTTTTTATAATTTGTCACTCATACCTCAGACACAGACGCCTCACAGCCATCAGTCATTTCCTCCATTCTTCTGGGCGCCGCCTCCTCAGCGTTCAGTTTTTTACCCGGTGCCTGCGCTGTAATCTTGTTTCTTGGGCATGCGCAGTTAGCGCTGCCCGTCCACTGACATCACATGATGTCTTCCTTCTCGCGCCTGCGTGAACACGCAGCCCGAGATCCCACCCCGCAGTGTCAATAAATCAGAAGAGACTACGGGGTGGGATCTCGGGCCTCGCGTCCACGCAGGCGCGAGAAGGAAGACATGTGATGTCAGTGGACGGGCAGCGCTAACTGCGCATGCCCAAGAAACAAGATGACAGCACAGGTGCCAGGCAGATAACTGAAGGCTGAGGTGGTGGCGCCAAGAAGAATGGAGGAAATGATTGATGACTGTGAGGCATCTGTGTCCAGGGGGAAAGACCTGCCCCCTGGACAAACTAGAGGTATGAGTGACAAACTATAAAAATGATTCTTTCAGCGGTGGAAGGAACCCCAACTAAAAGAGCCACCTTGGCCGAATTAATGCAGCATTAGTGCTGCACACGGTGGCTCTTTTAGTTAAAAATGCTTGGGGGGGTGACAGGTTCCCTTTAACTTAATATTTTGTTGCACAACCTTTTGAGGCAATCACTGCAATCAAATGATTCCTGTAACTGTCAATGAGACTTTTGCACCTCTCGACAGGTATTTTGGCCCACTTCTCAAGAGCAAACTACTCCAGTTGTCTTGTGTTTGAAGGTTGCCTTTTCCAGATGGCATGTTTCAGCTCTTTCCAAAGATGTTCAATAGGATTTAGGTCAGGGCTCATACAAGGCCACCTCAGAATAGTGAAATGTTTTCCTCTTAGCCATCCTTGGGTGTCTTTAGCTGTGTATTTTGGGTCATTATCCTGTTGCAAGACCCATGACCTGCGACTGAGACCAAGTTTTTTGACACTGGGCAGCATATTTCTCTCTAGACTCCCTTGATAGTCTTGAGATTTCATTGCACCCTGCCCAGATTCTAGACGCCCTTTGCCAAATGCAGCAAAGCAGCCCCAGAACGCAACAGAGCCTCCTCCACGTTTCACGTGCTTCATTTTTCCATCTGTGAACATAGAGCTGATGTGCCTTGCCAAAAGTTCCATTTTTGTCTCATCTGTCCTTAGGACATTCTCCCAAAAGCTTTGTGACTTGTTAACATGTAAATTGGCAAATTCCAGTCAGTCTTTTTTATGATTTTTTTCAACAATGGTGTCCTCCTTGGTTCTCTCCCATGAAGTCCACTTTGGCTCGTACAATGACAGATGGTGTGATCCAACACTGATGTTCCTTGAGCTTGAAGTTCACTTTTAATCTGTTTAGAAGTTTTTCTGGGCTCTTTTGTTACCAATCGTATTATCTGTCTCTTTGATTTGTCATCAATTATCCTCCTGCGACCATGTCCAGGAAGATTGGCTACAGTCTCATGGATGTTAAACTTCTGAATAATATGTACAATTGTAGTCACAGGAACATCAAGCTGCTTGGAAATGGTCTTATAACGTTTACCTTTAACTTGTTAGTCTATAATTTTCTTTCTAATCTCCTGAGACAACTCTTTCCTTTGCTTCCTCTGGTCCATGTTGAGTATGATACACACCATGTCACCAAACAACACAGAGAGTATCTGTAGCCATATATACAGGCCCACTCACTGATTCCAAGATTGTAGACACCTGTGATGCTAATTAATGGACGCACTTGATTTCACATGTCCCTTTTGTCACATTATTTTCATGGGTACCATCATTTCTGTCCAGGCCTATTTCATGAGTGTTATTTTTTAAAAAATTCTGCGGAAGCATGGTTGAAAAACAATGTCTGAATTTCATTTGTTCATTTTCATAGATGTATGATTTATTATTACTTTTGCCAGATTCAAGTTATTTCTGTGACCATTGTGGGTTTTTCTGTCATTAATGAAGGGTACCAACAATTTTGACCGTGTGTACATATTTCTAAGTGAAGCAGCATATAGCATCTTCCTCCCAGTAGTTTAAGTAATCTTGGATCTGAATCTTGGCGTTTTAGTTAATCCATTGATACTCGTGATCTTCCTTGTGACTCATGCCATATTCTGTAATATACTGCTAAGGAGAGTAAAACTAATCCCAAGCTGTTCTTCAACTATATCAATAGTAAAAGAATCAAAAGTGAAAGTGTAGGCCCATTAAAAAATTGTGAGGAAAGTATGGTTGTAGATGATGAGGAAAAAGCTAATATATTAAACACCTTCTCTCCACGGTATTCACGGTGGAAAATGAAATGCTAGGTGAAATGCCGAGAGACAAAGAAAACCCTATATTAAGGGTCACCAATCTAACCCAAGAAGAGGTGCAAAACCGGCTAAATAAGATTAAAATAGATAAATCTCCGGGTCCGGATGGCTTACACCCACGAGTACTAAGAGAACTTAGTAATGTAATAGACAAACCATTATTTCTTATATTTAGAGACTCTATAGCGATGGGGTCTGTTCCACAGGACTGGCGCATAGCAAATGTGGTACCAATATTCAAAAAGGGCTCTAAAAGTGAACCTGGAAATTATAGGCCAGTAAGTCTAACCTCTATTGTTGGTAAAATATTTGAAGGGTTTCTGAGGGATGTTATTCTGGATTATCTCAATGAGAATAACTGTTTAACACTATATCAGCATGGGTTTATGAGGAATCGCTCCTGTCAAACCAATCTAATCAGTTTTTTTGAAGAGGTAAGCTATAGACTGGACCAAGGTCCAAGGTCATTGGATGTGGTATATCTTGCTTTTTCCAAAGTGTTTGATACCGTGCCACACAAGAGGTTGGTACACAAAATGAGAATGCTGGGTCTGGGGGAAAATGTGTGTAAATGGGTAAGTAACTGGCTTAGTGATAGAAAGCAGCAGGTGGTTATAAATGGTATATTCTCTAACTGGGTCGCTGTGACCAGTGGGGTACCGCAGGGGTTGGTGTTGGGACCTATTCTCTTCAACATATTTATTAACGATCTGGTAGAAGGTTTGCACAGTAAAATGTCGATATTTGCAGATGATACAAAACTATGTAGAGCAGTCAATACAGGAGAAGATAGTATTCTGCTACAGATGGATCTGGATAAGTTGGGAACTCGGGCCGAAAGGTGGCAGATGCAGTTTAACAATGATAAATGTAAGGTTATACACATGGGAAGAAGGAATCAATATCACCATTACACACTGAATGGTAAACCACTGGGTAAATCTGACATGGAGAAGGTCTTGGGGATCCCAGTTAATGATAAACTTACCTGGAGCAGCCAGTGCCAGGCAGCGGCTGCCAAGGCAAACAGGATCAAGGGGTGCATTAAAAGAGGTCTGGATACACATGATGAGAGCATTATACTGCCTCTGTACAAATTTTGGGCACCGGTGCTCAGGAAGGATATAATGGAACTAGAGCAGGTACAAAGGAGGGCAACAAAATTAATAAAGGGGATGGGGGAACTACAATACCCAGAGAGATTAGCAAAATTAGGATTATTTAGTCTGGAAAAAAGACGACTGAGGGGCGATCCAATAACCATGTGTAAGTATATAAGGGGACAATAAAAATATCTCTCCAAGGATCTGTTTATACCAAGGAAGTTGACGGTCACAAGGGGGCATTCTCTGCGTCTGGAGGAGAAAAGGTTTTTCCACCAACATAGAAGAGGGTTCTTTACTGTTAGGGCAATGAGAATCTAGAATTCCCTGCCTGAGGAGGTGGTGAAGGTAAACTCAGTTGAAGGGTTCAAGAGAGGCCTGGATGTCTTCCTGGAACGTAACACTATTGTATCTTACAGTTATTGTTAGGTTCTTTAGAAGGACGTAGATCTGGGGATTATTCTGACAGAATTTTATAGGCTGAACTGGATGGACTAATGTCTTTTTTCGGCTAATATGTATGTTACTATGTTACTGTGGTAAGATTTTAGAGTGACAACTTAATTAGAAAACACATGGACTTCAGAAGGCAACTAAGATCCAAAGGAATCATTGTTTCTGCTTATGTTGACCACAACTGTTAATAGGACAGATGTCAAAATATGAATGCAGTGGCCGAAGAAGGGTGGAATGCACAAATTTATCATATCAGTCTCTTAGAGGACAAGACTACATTGATTAGCCACATAAAGCAAGTTCTCAGATTTGGTTCAGTGGTTAGCATTGCAGCCTTGCAGCTCAAGGGTTCTGGGTTCTTATCCCACCAAGGACAACATCTGCAAGAAGTTTGCATGTTCTCCCCGGCTTCTCCGGTTTCCTCCCACATTCTAAAGACATACTGATAGGGAATCTAGATTGTGAGCTCCAGTGGGGACAGTGCGAATAATGTCTGTAAAGTGCTGTGGAATTAGTGGCGCTATATAAATGAGTAAAATAAATAAATATAATTGTCTCCTACTATATCCTACAAATTTTAGACTATACTTTCTTTTCTCAATTAATGTGTCTCTGAAGGGTACTGGCTTTCATTGAGAAAATCCAGCTGGTGTATTTTGTGGGAAAAATGTATGTCTCTCATTTAGAAAGAAAACATCTTTCCAGATTTTTCTTCTCTGGAGGCGAGCTGCTTTGCCTATTTTTTTTCCTGCGAAGTGTTGCTTGTAAGCTGGATCTCCTCAATGGAAGGCAGTAGCCTATGTGCTGTGTGTTTTTTTCATGAACTATTCTCATATCTCTGCTTGGTAGGTTTTTCACATTTTATTAGATTTAGTTTGATCGTTTTCCTATTCCTCTGCACTGACCACTATCTAAAGCAGTACCCAAGTCGAAGTTAAACATTATGGCTAAATAGTTTAATTTTCTCAGATGACTTTGATATCACTCTTTGGTGACGGGGCCAAATTTTGAAATCTGACCAATGTCCCTTTATGTGGTAATAACTCTGGAATGCTTCAACAGATGCCAATGATTTTGAGAGTATTTTTTCGTGACATGCTGTACTTTATGTTAATGGTAAATTTATTTCTATATGTTTTGTGTTTATTTATAAAAAATATCAGAAATTTGACAAAAATGGAAAAAAAAATTGCAATTTTCAAACTTTAAATTATTATCCCTTTAATCCAGATAGTCATACCACACAAAAACATTCATAAATAACATTTTCCAAATGTCAGCTTTACATCAGCACCATTTGTAAAATGTTATCTTATTTTGTTAGCCTTTTAAGAGGTTTAAAAATGTAGCAGCAATTTTTCATTTTTTTCAAGGAAATTTACAAAGCTAATTTTTTTGAAGGACCTATTCAGGTTTGAAGTGACTTTTGGAGTCCTAGATATTGGAAAACCTCCAAAAGTGATACTATTTTAAAAACAGCACCCCTTAGCATATTGAAAACTGGTGTCAGGTATTTTATTAAGCCTTCAGGGGATATTAAGGAATGAATGCAAAGTGACATGACAGGATTGAAAAAATGTATTTTTACCACTAAAATGTCGCTGGCTTCTGAACAGACCGCTATTGCCGGCAGACTCTAAGACCGCTATTTGGCTGTGAATTGCCATGGCAAACATCAGGACCACACAACCATGATCTCAGGATGCCAATGGGGTTAAAGAGGGAGAAGTCACACTCGGTTAACCATTTATATGATGTAGCCACTATTGACAGCAGCTTCTAAGGGGTTAAACAGATATGGACAGGGCAAACACTGACAGTGGCTGATGCAGCAAGTTGTCAGCTATTGTCTACAGCCGACAGCTGCTGGATTGTCACCTGTCATCTTATTGACTCTTGAGCATCTGATGAGTGCTGTGTGTCTCTGTACACCAAGCCATAAATCTTACTCTAGTCACTGACTGGACTGACTTAAGTAAGATTTCTGATGCAGGGAATGTGACAGCTTGTCATGAGTTATACAAAGTGCGGTGTCATGGCCTCATCGTGTGCCCCATTCTGTCCTAGCTATGTCCATCTTGGCAGAGCTGAAAGCAATTCTGAGCTCCACCAAAATTATGTGACTTTCAAATCTACAGTTATGGCCGAAAGTGTTGGCACCCTTGAAATTGTTCCAAAAAATGAAGTATTTCTCCTAGAAAATTATTGCAATTACACGTTTTCTTATACACATGTTGTTAGGATTGGCAGAACGCACCAAATAAGAAATTATGATAAAGTGTGTTCGCAACCCGTGGTCCACCGTACAGTGATGGAGAAACCATAGCTTGCACAATGGCTGAGCAAGTCTGCGAGAAAACACTTACATGCGCCATTGAGAGATTTTTATACCTTGCTCAAGTCCAGACAGACAGGACCTTGCCTGTGGACCAATCTGATGCTGCCACATCACAAGAGCACCTGACGTTCGAGCACCAATGGGAAGGCACTATATCATGGACATTCTCAGTAGGGTGAAATCTGGACTTAGGCTCCAGAGCACAGCGCTTCATGTGTAAACTAGTAGTCACCATAGGCTTAGCTGAAAGGCCAGCAATAATTTCACATGCAGCATGAGCCTGGGCAAGGCGCTGGGACCGAAATCTGTGCTGAGCAGTCATCCCAGCCGCTGAGCCTAAATGGGAGAACACAGCACCAGACAAGGCTTGAGAATCCCAGTACTCATATGTGGCAAGTAATAGCTGTGGGCAATATGAAAATCCCACCTGAAACCAAAAAAGGGGAGAAAATTGACTCAATCTTTTCATTGTTTGTCTGTGTGTGCCACCCTAAGCATGGATAACAAAAAGGGGAGAAGAGAACTGTCTGAGGACTAAAGCCCCCGTTACACATAACAATGTCCCAGCGATCCCACCAACGATCCGACATGATGGGATCGCTGGGACATCGTTAGGCTGATGACTGTTGAGCTGTCACATAGACAGCCCCAGCGATCAGGATCAGCAACGCTGGTTTCTAATATAAACATCGGGTATCCAGGAGCAGCGGCTCCTGGATACCCGCTGTTTACCTTGGAGACCAGCGTACAAGCTTGTTTCCAAGGTAAACATCAGGTATCTAAGAGCCACGGCTCCTGGATACCCGATGGTTACATTAGAAACCAGCGTCCAGCATCGCTCATCGCTGGTCTCTCGCTGCCACACACAGCGATGCATGCTGGCCAGCGGGAGACCAGCGATCGAAAAACATCCAAGGCTGATGCTGCATGATCAGCGATAACCGGCAGGGGGGCTGATCCCCGTCACACACAGCGATCTCGCTGGCGAGATCGCTGTAGCATCACAAAATCAGCGATCGCGCTAGCGAGATCGCTGTGTGTGACTGGGCCTTTAAGAACCAAAATTGTTGAACAATATCAATAATCTCAAGGTTACAAGTCCATCTCCTGAGATCTTGTTCTTTTGTCCATGGTGTGCAACATAAATCCAGAAGTTTACAACCTGAGTCAGCGTAGCTAATCTCCCTGGACATAGATGGCAGAGAAAAATTGATGAAAGGTTGCAATGCAGGATAGTCCGAATTGTGGATAAGCAATCAAGTTTCAACGAAATTTAAGCTGTGCTGCAGGCTCAGGGTGTATCAGTGTAAACCCAAGCTATCCATCATCATTTGAATGAAATTAAACTCTATTGCAGGAGACTCAGGAGGACCCCACTGCTGACACAAAGACGTAAAAAGCTAGACTGGAGTTTGCCAAAATGTATGTGAGTAAGACAAAATCTTTCTGGGAAAGCGTCTTGTGGACAGATCAGACCAAGGTAGCATTTTTTGTCAAAGCACAACATTCTACTGTTACCGAAAATGCAAAACACACAAAACACAAATGACACTAGCATGCCGGCGTGCACCTTGGAGGACCTTTTATATGTTCAGGTCATGTCCAGTGGGACAGGATCTTGCTTGTGGACCAATCCGTAACTGCAACATCACCAGAGCAGCTGACGACCGGCCACCAAAGAGACGTCACCACATCACGAGCATGCTCAGTAGGGTAATTTCTTGAATTAGCCTCCAGAGCATCTGTTTGCCGCAGCCTATCGCTGGTTACCATAGACTTGGCTGGAATGCCAGCAGCAGCCAAGCGAACAGCATGAGCCTGAGCAAGATACTGGGAACGACGTCTTTGATCAGCAGAACCCACTATGATTGAAGCAGAATGGGAGACCTCAGAAGCAGACCAGGCTTGGTATCTATCCTCTGCAGTGGGAGAATCCCGGTGCCTAACACATGTTTATAACAAAACATCTAATTGGAATGATTTTCTGGAACAATTTCAAGGGTGCCATAACTGTAAGCCAGAATTCTAGCAAAATTGTTTCGTGAATTGGGCTTTAATGAATAAGAAAAGAGCTGGAGAATGAATTCTAATTCAATTATATTTGTTTCAATACTAAGATTGTATTAAAAGAAAAATAGAATATACAATATTGATAATAATGATATCAATAATAATACAGTCACAATAATAATACACATTTGTGTAAGACATAATTTCGCTCTAAGTGTATCAGAATCATATTAACATCAAGGGCAAAATTTATTTTGTCATTCTCTGAACGGTATGTTTAAAACAACACACTATGACTTGTAAAACACTTTATCATTTTGCAATCATGTACTGATTTTTATTTTTAATAGGATTATTTTTAAATTCTGGAGAATTGGTTTAATGGATTTTTTTCCATGACTAGAAAATATTTTTCTATGATTATCCATTTTTAGGGATTTATACGGTTGTTCTGTCCTATGAGCCTCTAAAAGCACACACAGCTTTTTGTTTTACTAAATCTATGTCTGAAATCTTTGTTTTTAAAAACAGTCATTACTAAATTTTTAAACTGAGAAAGGACAAAAGGACAGAATCGTGTATGGATGTAATATTTCTAAAGTTACAGTAGGAAGAGAGAAACAACCACAAATCTCTCATTTTAATGCTAAAAGAATGATTAATGAACAACGCCCGGTTTCTGGTAAGGTTAACATATTTAGTTTAAGTGAAAAGTTAAGTCTGCTTATTTCATGAGAAAGTGTAACTAATGATTATTGTACACAACAATTTCCTGTGGAGTCTGAGCCAAACTACCCACTTTGGATTAAATCCAGAGTAAACAGATGTTCCATACACTAGCTCTTTGATTAGAGAATAAAGCCTAACTACCCGAATACGAAACCACATTCACTTATTGACACATTTATTTTATTTGCAAGTGGTTTAGTCATAACCATGAATCACCTTTCCCCATTAGAATTCCCTGTTCCACATATCCACAGATTTACTTATTTAACATTATGTGTGCATTTTTGACGTGTACAAGTTAACAATCAGGTGGGCTGCCAAGAGATTCAGCATGGGCTATCCCACAAATAAAACATGTATCACCTATCCATGTGATAGATGATAAATTTATCCTTTGTTGGGGGATTGACTCTTGAGACCTCCAATGATCATAGATGTGTGGTCTCTGACAAAAGTCAATGGAATGATAGCCACTCATGCACACACACTACTACTGCATTGCCATGGTGGTTGGAGGTATCCCATTCTGGTATTTTGTGGGGACCCAGCAATTGGACCTTTACTATGGATAGGTGAGAATGTATTTTGGTTGAATAATCAGTTGCAGCTTTTCAAACGCATGCCACTGAGCTATGTGATGGTGTGGCCAAATATCATAATGTTAGTTAGTGACATCAACTGTCCATCAAATGATACATAGATATTAAATTGCAGAACTCTTCCTATTCTAAGGTTGCAAGAATCAGTGCTTGGCTGCATGATTGTATCTAGGCATATGTTTCTCTAAAATGCCAGATCATTTGACGGTCTGGCCAGGAATCTTACCAGAGACAACACTAGTCCAGCTCCACACATGACCGGGACACCATAGTCATAGACAAGACTAATTCAACTCCTCCCCCAACCTGCTCTTCCCAGTGACACGCTGCAGGTGAGTCCCAGGTCTCTTGCAAAGTGAAAGATATCCATGAATTCAATTGTGCAGCTAGTCTCTTATTCATGCTTCCCTTGGGAAGAGCAGCATGAATCAGTTGACATGTTCCCTTTTATGTCAGAACAGGGGACTCTGTACTGTAGTATTTCATAGGAACCACATCTACTCTGCAAAAATATCCTGACCTAGTGCCATTTAATCTGTAAGTTATTATACAGTATATGATAGAGACATTTTCACAGAAAATTTACTAAAAATCAACATCTAAAATTAATGGTGAGTTTGAAAAAACATTTTAATTAAAATTTTTCAATTCTTTCAACTCATTTACGTTTTAGATCTTCAAAGGTGAACAAAAGAGATTAGTTTGTAGAAAAGTTTTTTTTTATTATAACTACTTTCTACTCCAAGCTCTAGCCCGTGTTGAGCAGTCAGGCTATAGATGAAAATCATTATCCTCCAAAATACTTACATTCTAAATAGGTTGATTCACCTTACATAAGTATAGTGTAACTATCCCTCCCTAGATATGCACACTTGGATTCTGGGAACACAAAAGCAAAGAACATGGAAATTCAACAAGCCAGATACTTCTCCCTGACATGATCTGTAGTGTAAAAGTTTTGAAGGTCCCATACACATTACATAGTCAGCCAATTCTGCCTAAATCCTGGTTTTAGCTGACTTTGATATATATGCGCCTTTAGTCACTTGACTTGCATTTGTTTTATCGGTAAATATTGATGTGGGTAGTGATCTTGATTCACAAAATTGGGGACTTGAATCAACACTGATGCGAAGAAGAAATTACACATAACCAATTAGATTCCACTTTTCAGTTTTTGGAGAGTCTTTGCTAATAATAGCAACAATCTGACTCTTCGCCATGGGCATACAGCTCCCTAAATGCCCATATGATAACACCTCCAGTGTATATGGGGACAGGATATTTTGTCACAGATATACAAAAGCAGAAAAGCAATTCATACATCAAATATTTAATTGTAGACACTGACAAGAAAAAAAACATATATTAAATCATTTACAAGGATGTTCATTACAGAAACCTTTCTATCAAAATATTGTTTGATACCTAAATCAATGCAATTTTCGGTAGTACTGTATTTTGAGAAAAATAGCCTGCAACATCTTTGGAGTTGAGAATTTATTGATTTTCTAAGGTTAGGGTGAGAAAGAATAACCTAGACTCTGAATTTTCTCATCGTTTTGCTTTTATTATACAGATTGCTCTATTTTTTAAGCTTACATACAACTCCTGTTTATGAGCACCTTTCAATAATAACATTTCTACGATAAGTGATTCATTGATGATTTTAAGAACATGCATTATGTAGGTTATAATTTTGAAGATAAAAAAAGAAGAATTTGCAATAACTTACCAATACAATTCCTTCCTGAAGTATCAGATTCATAGCCATTATTGCAAATACAACGGAAGCCACCTCGTAGATTTTCACAAACTCCATTGGAACAGATGTCAGGATCAAGAGCACATTCATTGATGTCTATAAGTTATAAAGCAATTGTTAAAAAGATTCTCAATTGATTCTAAAATTATAAAAAAAACTGGAAAATAGTCTTTAGTAGTAAATTATTGTATTTTTCAAACTATAACATCCTGGAGCGTCTTTTTCTTGTAATTCTCTGATCTGTCATTCCTCTGTTATTTCTCATAGAAATTTTACAATAAAATGATAACTAACTGTTACCAGTTGGAGGTGTTTCAATGCACATTCTGACCAATCAGTGCTGATAATTTGAGATGAGCAGATCTGCTGAAATTCGAACTAGTTTAATGAATTCTCCCAAAAAATTAATTTGTGGCAAATACTGAAAAGCCTTTAATTGACCCAAAAAATTTGTCTACCACTCTAAGCTCTCGTATGACTGTATTGAACATGTTTGGAGGTCTTTAATACAAACACTACCTTATTAAAGTCCAAGCAACCTCAACTATCTGTTTACGGGTAATCAGGTGGTAACAATCAGCAGTGTTTGCGTGGTGTTTACAGTTTTAAGATTGAACTACTATACCAAAGAAGTGTGCGGAAAAAAAACTAATTTTGTGAGATAGACAGTTGTGTTTAAATTTCTGCATCATGGAGATTTTTCTGTTGCATTTAAAAAAAACTATAGATTCTATGCTGCTAATCTCAGAATGCAGAAAGCAAACTTTCCGTGACACACAAGTCTTGGTTACAGGAGTTTTGTTTAGTAGCAAAATTATTACTGAGGGAATTAGTATTGCCCAAATTGTTTACAGTGTATGAAGAATTAAATTATCTGTTATTAAGGTTTTGTTATTGCATGACATAACAGGTCAATAAATTCTCAAGCACGCTGAGTCACTTTACAGCGATTCCTTATATCACTGGAATATTTGGATTGTTATTCACAGACTGAGACTACTACTTCCATTTTCAGTGTGATACCGCAGTGAAGTGCTATACAACAATCAAATTAAGCCTTTTTCTATCTCGATGTGGAATGATCTGAGCACTTTGACTTCCTAACCCTGCACTGCTCAAGCAAAAATTGGTGCTGCTTGGTGAGCCCCAAATTTTATGCTCGCTGTAATAGTCCACACTGATTGACTTGGCTATACATTCTGATGTGATAACTGAAGGGCATTAAGGGCCCGTTACACTAAGCGATATCGTTAGCAATATCGCTATAACGTCACTGGTTTTGTGACGCAGCAGCGATATTGCTAGCGATATCGCTATGTGTGATACTTACCTCCGACCGGCTCCCCCTCTGGTTATCGCTGATCGCGTGAGAATGGCCTGGGCCATTTCTCAGCATCAGCTTCCTGCTAGGCTTCCAGCTGTGGCGACGAGCGACGAGTGGATGCGGGCGGGAGGACGTCTTCATCGCCGACCGCTGCTATGTCGCTGGTGAGATCTGCCTGTTTGGCAGCTCACTAGAGACCACTTAGCAATGCACCAGCGATCCTGACCGGGTCGTATCGTCGGGATCGCTGGTGCATCGCTAAGTGTAACGGTACCCTTATGGGGAAGTCCATGCAGTCCGGCTTGATGTCACTTGTGTGATTAGTCTAATGTCTCAGTCTTAGTCTTATCAGCCTGTTGGGCATGTTTTCTTGGCAATGGGTGTGAATCAAGACGCAGAGTATCAGAATTCTTGGAGACCTGCAGATTTCAGGAAATTCAATTCAAAATCAATCCTCCATGGCTCAATCAGCAGATCCCTACTCATACTGTCAGTCTTGTCAAAGATACACTTCTTTGACATGGAGAATGGTAATATTTTGGTACCTTGAAATAGCTCATCTATGGGGGTGTAATCAGTGGGATCTCCTGCAATCAGATATATATGGCTTATTTTAAAGATAGCCAATCAATATTCTGAACCTGGAAAACCTCTTTAAAGGGAATCTGTCACCTATTTTTAGCCCCATCAGCTGCGGGCACTGCCATCGGGGCTTATCTACAGCATTCTGTAATGCTGTAGATAAGCCCCCGATGAAACCTGAAAGATAAGAAAAACAAGTTAGATTTTACTCACCCGGGTGTCTGGTCCGGTCAATGGGTGTCACGGCCCGGTCCGGTGCCTCCCATCTTCTAGCGATGCTGTCCTCCTTACTTCTGCCGCAGCTCCTGCGCAGGTGTACTTTATCTGCCCTGTTGAGGGCAGTGTAAAGTACTGCAGTCAGCAGGCGACGGAGCTCTCTGACCTTTCCCGGCGCCTGCGCACTGCAGTACTCAACAGGGCAGATAAAGTACGCCAGTGCAGGAGCCGCAGCAGAAGTAAGGAGGAGGTCATCGCTACAAGATGGGAGGCACCGGAACGCGCCACCCACCGCACCAGACCGCTTCCCCGGTAAGTATAATCTAACTCGTTTTTCTTCTCTTTCAGTTTACATCGGGGGCTTATCTACAGCATTACAGCATGCTGTAGATAAGCCCCTGATGGTGGTGCCAGCAGCTGATAGGGCTAAAAATAGGTGACAGATTCCCTTTAAAATGCAAAAATCTGCTTTAACAGTTCTTCAATTGAATGAAGAGAACATATTGTTAATTTCCACTGTATTTGAACTTTGCAAAAAAATATATAACAATATGATATACCAGAAAGGAAAGGGCTAAGTATTAGAAATACTGTACATCTGCACTAAGATTCAGTTATAACTCATTAATTCATTGCATTAGATTTAGATTCCTAAAAACAAACTATATTGATTTTCAGCCTCTTTTAAATTACCTCTTCCATCAATAGTAATTCCTATTCCTCCACTGCAGAGTGCTTGAAATTCAGCTGCATTGTAAAAGAAAAGGAAGATTTCATTGCATTTGAATTAAACAGACGCATGCATTGCTGTTGTCTTTCACTTCTTATGTTTTACTTATTTATATAAATGTATTGGTTCATTCCATAGACCATAGAAAACTGATGAATAAATTATATAATAAGCCAATATGTCTAGCGAGAAGAGAAGAAGCAAGAATCTAAAAATACATACAGAACAAACTGCTATTACATTAGATTGCTACATTATTTTGTTTGCTTCTTTTTGTTTTTTAATTTAATGAGAATTTAATAAAAAAAATATATATGCATCAATTCTTATCTTTCATTTATTTTAGCAATGACATTTTAGCAGGGTACCGGAAATAAGCCACCATTACCTGAGCTGCGTGGCGGACATGGCTTGCATGGTTCTCCGAACCCGTAATCTGGGTTGGCACAGCAGCACTCAGACTTGGTCACAGATCTGGGAAATTGATGGACACAAACCCCCTTTTTGATGGCTCCATAGCAAGTGCTATGCATGTGGGTATCTAAAGAAATAAGTGAAAACTAAAATATCATATAAATGCAGAGGACAATGTCCTAAACGATACTATAAGACATTGAAAGTCAATTTTGTTTGTAAACAGATAACGTACTCAAATCAGGAATTTCTTATGAATCTATTCTTACAGCGTTAAAAAGCATTAAAAAGATTACGTCACTGTGCAAGCCCTTCTTCATCCCGTTCACCCTCGGGCCAGTTTTCGATTTAATTTTTTTGGTCCCCTTCTTCCCAGAGCTATAGCTTTTTTATTTTTCAGTCAATATGAACGTGTAAGGGTTTTTTTTTTGTGGGACGAGTTGTACTTTTGAACAACACCACTGATTTTACTAACTAATGTACTGGAAAACGGAAAGAAAATTTCAAGTGCTGTGAAATTGCAACAAAAGTGCAATTCCACAATTGCTTGAGTGTTTTTTTTACCGTATTCACTAAATGCTAAAACTGACCTACCATTATGTTTCTCCAGGTCGCTATGAGTTTGCAGAAACCAAACATGTATAGGTTCTTTTTTATTTAAGTAGTGAAAAAAAAATCCAAAACGCCAATTTCCGAGATTCGTATGATCTCCATTTTTCACGATCCAGGGCTGGGTGAAAGCTTATTTTTGCATGCTGAGCTGACGTTTTTATTGATCCTATTTTGTAGTAGATACAGTTGTGGCCAAAAGTATTGACACCCCTGCAATTCTGTCAGATAATACTCAGTTTCTTCCTGAAAATGATTGCAAACACAAATTCTTTGGTATTATTATTTACATTTAATTTGTCTTAAATGAAAAAAACACAAAAGAGAATGAAGCAAAAAGCAAAACATTGATCATTTCACACAAAACTCCAAAAATGTGCCAGACAAAAGTATTGGCACCCTCAGCCTAATACTTGGTTGCACAACCTTTAGCCAAAATAACTGCGACCATCCGCTTCTGGTAACCATCAATGAGTTTCTTACAATGCTCTGCTGGAATTTTAGACCATTCTTCTTTGGCAAACTGCTCCAGGTCCCTGATATTTGAAGGGTGCCTTCTCCAAACTGCCATTTTTAGATCTCTCCACAGGTGTTCTATTGGATTCAGGTCTGGACTCATTGCTGGCCACCTTAGAAGTCTCCAGTGCTTTCTCTCAAACCATTTTCTAGTGCTTTTTGAAGTGTGTTTTGGGTCATTGTCCTGCTGGAAGACCCATGACCTCTCAAGGTGACCCAGCTTTCTCACACTGGGCCCTACATTATGCTGCAAAATTTGTTGGTAGTCTTCAGACTTCATAATGCCATGTACACGGTCAAGCAGTCCAGTGCCAGAGGCTGCAAAGCAACCCCAAAACATCAGGGAACCTCCGATATGTTTGACTGTAGGGACCGTGTTCTTTTACTTGAATGCCTCTTTTTTTCTCCTGTAAACTCTATGTTGATGCCTTTGCCCAAAAAGCTCTACTTTTGTCTCATCTGACCAGAGAACATTCTTCCAAAACGTTTTAGGCTTTTTCAGGTAAGTTTTGGCAAACTCCAGTCTGGCTTTTTTATGTCTCTGGGTAAGAAGTGGGGTCTTCCTGGGTCTCCTACCATACAGTCCCTTTTCATTCAAACGCCGACGGATAGTACGGGTTGACACTGTCGTACCCTCGGACTGCAGGGCAGCTTGAACTTGTTTGGATGTTAGTCGAGGTTCTTTATCCAACATCCACACAATCTTGCGTTGAAATCTCTTGTCAATTTTTCTTTTCCGTCCACATCTAGGGAGGTTAGCCAGAGTGCCATGGGCTTTAAACTTCTTGATGACACTGTGCACGGTAGACACAGGAACATTCAGGTCTTTGGAGATGGACTTGTAGCCTTGAGATTGCTCATGCTTCCTCACAATGTGGTTTCTCAAGTCCTCAGACAGTTCTTTGGTTTTCTTTCTTTTCTCTATGCTCAATGTGGTACACACAAGGACACAGGACAGAGGTTGAGTCAACTTTAATCCATGTCAACTGGCTGCAAGTGTGATTTAGTTATTGCCAACACGTGTTAGGTGCCACAGGTAAGCTACAGGTGCTGTTAATTACACAAATTAGAGAAGCATCACATGATTTTTTGAACAGTGCCAATACTTTTGTCCACCCTCTTTTTTATGTATGGTGTGGAATTATATCCAATTTGGCTTTAGGACAATTCTTTTTGGGTTTTTTCATTTAAGACAAATTACATGAAGATAATAATGCCAAAGAATATGTGTTTGCAATCATTTTCAGGAAGAAACTGAGTATTATCTGACAGAATTGCAGGGGTGTCAATACTTTTGGTCACAACTGTACAATGTTTTGATCCTCTGTTATTGCATTTTATTGCAATGTTGCGGCGGCCAAAAAAGTGTAATTCTGTCATTTTGATTTTTTTCTCTCATTACGCTGTTTAAATTACTTTCATATTTGATAGATTGGGTGTTTATGAACGTGGCAATACCAAATATGTGTATTTTTTATACTTTTTATTATTTTATTTTGAAGTGCTTTTAGGGGAGTGATTTTAACTTTCATATTCTTAAAATTTTCTTACTATTTTTAAAAACAATTTGTTTACATTTTTTCTGGCTTTAATAGTCTCCAGCCTTGCTATGTGACTTGGCTCTCATAGCAGAACAGCAATGACTACCACCTGGGTCTCCTGCAGACCCCTGGTTGTCATGCCAACCCATTGGTGCCTCACCATCATGTTGCAAGGGCACTGATGGTTGAGGTTAGTGATGAGCTTCCAGTGCAAGCATATTAAATGCCACTGTCAGAGATTGACAGCGGCATTTAACATGTTAACAGCCGCGGGTGGATCACACTTCCACCCATAGCTATTAGAGACACATGACAGTTGACCAAATAAGCTTTTATGTGTTCTGGAAAAGATGTGGACTCAACCCTGGAGCCCTCATCAAAAGGGGAGACAAGACATATGCTATATATATATGTCATATGTCATGAAGAGGTTAAAGGGAACCTGTCAACCTGCAGGTAAATAGCATTACAATGCTTCTACACTGTCTTATGGAAAGTGTAACTACTGGGTAACTACTGTGAGAAAGTGAACTTAATTCCTCACAAGAGCCGGCTTTCAGTCATAGGAACATGCATGGAATGGCTACAGTCATCTCTCATAAAACCATTCAATATATTGTGAGTGGAGGCTGTAAGCATGCCCAGGCACTATGATTGACAGCTCTTTCTGCACAGATGCGCTATAGAGATGGCTATCAATCCAATGGCCAGGGCGTGCTGACAGACACTGCTCGCAAGTATAATGAGCTGGAAGCTGGTGGCTCTCTGGAGGAATTAATTTAATTTTCTCCTGTTAGCTGCACTTTCAGTAAGGTGGTCAGAAAGCATTTTAATGCTGTTTATCTGCAGATTATACTTATACCTGCACGTAACTAGCATTTTGGGTAGTAATAGGTTCCCTGTAAATGAAGATCAGCTGTTAAGTTTGAGGGAAATTGCAGGCAATTAAGTCTTTATATAGGTAACAGACCTCAGATATTTCAAAGTAGTCAGGTTATATCGTGTGATATAAGCAGTAGTATAATCATTAAAAATCCCCCATAATATTATGACATAATCAAGTAGTAAATTTCTTGTTTTGATAAGTAGAGTCCATAAATTATATGAACAACTGTTTACAAAATGTTACCATTGTTATCTTTCCAGTGGAATGTAACAAGTAAAAATTGTAACATTTACTGAAATTAGTAATAGGTACAGAGGGGAACATGGTACAATCAGATAGGTCAGGAACTTACCAACGCAAACACGTCCATCTACCCCAACAACTAAACCAGGTGGGCAGTCACAGCGAAAAGACCCTTCTGTGTTAATGCAGTGCCCGTTCATACACATGCCTGGTGTCTGACATTCGTCAACATCTAGAAAAGCAGTAATTAGGGAAAAATAGAAACGTAACTGAAATAAAAATGATTGAATTAAAAATATTGAAATATAAGAATTATAGAACATACCTGTACAATAGCGACCATTGGCTGCCAGGACAAATCCTGGTTTACAGATGCACTTGAAACTGCCATCCTCATTTATACACATTCCATTTAAACACATATTTGTAGTGGCGCATTCATCATGATCTGGTGATATAAATGAGAACATCACCTCAGGCAATTACATATACTTAATACATAGACAGAAATTAAAGGAAGCTCACCACGCTTGCGGATTTACAAAACCAAAATCCTGATATCTGGAAAGTGCCAGATACTGCTGGTGGAGCACAGAAAACACATAAGCAATTAAAGTAAATCTGTCAGCAGGATTTTGCTAAGTAACCCACAGACACTGTCAGGTTGGCACTGTTATACTGATTAAAATAATACCTTGGTCGATGAAATCCGTCTTGTGGTTCTTGTGTAATTAGTGTAAGAAGTTTGCAGCTAATGATATGCTTGTGCTCCGGAGTGGGATTATAGGCAGAGTCTTATCTTCCTATCGAAGCCAGAGAAAGGAAGGAAGACCAGCCCACAGGCCACCCCGAAGCACAAACAGTCTTATGCTATTGTTAAAAACTTGGATTCATGGAAAACAATTAAAGGGAATCTGTCACCCATTTTTAGTGATATCATGTAAAGATATCACCCAAGTGTGCGTCCCATAAGGATTCTTTTAGGACTTATGATTCCCCCTAACCCTGTACCTTTGATGCATAAATACCTTTTTTATCTTGGTGGAGATGTATGGAAATCGCCGCGGTCCAGTCCGATGGGCGGGGCTTATTCACCTTCTTCCCCCCTCCTCTGCCTGCTGAACGTAATCTTGATCTGTGAATATCACAGATGCCGTAGTTTTCTGCGCCTGTGCATTGAAAAGGCCTCCGGCGCTTGTGCAGTATGATTTGCCCAACTGTACAGCGGTGTGTCTGACGGCGGGTGTGCACCACCACCGTCAGAGACACTTGATTGCACTATGAGGGACCCTGTGCCAGTGCCCGCGCCCAAGAGTCGGCCTACCCACCTGTCCAGGGCAACGGCACTCGCACGGTGTCGTGCGGTAGGTGGTGACCCCGGCCATGGGGGGGAGGCAGCACAGTTAGGGAGTTTTAGAAAGTGGCATATGTTGATGTTGGACATTCAGCTGATGCAAAAGGCGAAATAGGTGAAGTACCAGGAAGAGGTGGACCAAAGCAAGCCATTTTTCTGTCACCCTATGTGTCATCAGGGGAAGGTGGGACAAAATCCTTGGAAACCCATGCGTGGTTCATTTTAATGAAGGTTAGATCATCCACATTTTGGGTTGACAGACGGGTCCTTTTTTCTGTCAGTATTGAAAATGTTTCTATACTAATGCACAAAGCATGGGCAACAAACAAGGAGAATTGGAACTACTAACACAGGAAAAGAAATATGATGTCATTGGAATCACTGAAACTTGGTGGGACAATACACATGATTGGAATACAAGACTAGAAGGATACAACTTATTTGCAAGAAACAGACTTGATAAACGAGGAGGGGGTGTCGCATTGTACGTTAGAAACGCGTATATCTGCACAGAGATTGAAGCTTCAGAGACTGAGAGTTCTGTGGAAACTGTTTGGGTAAGAATACAAGGACAGAACAATGGAAAGGACACCATTGTAGGCATTTACTACAGGCCGCCTGTGCAAGCTGAAGATATGGATGAACTCTTTATGCATCAAATGGCCAAGTTCTCCAAAAAATATGACATAGTTGTCATGGGAGATTTCAACTATCCAGACATTTGTTGGGAATCTCTCTCAGGCAAAACTAACAGGTCAAGGAAATTCTTATCCTCTCTTGCTGACAACTTTATCTTCCAAAAGGTAAAGGAGAAAACAAGGGGAACTGCTACCTTGGATCTAATCCTTATAAACAGGGAGGAAATGGTTGAGGAGGTAAAAGTGGCTGGGACCCTAGGAGGTAGCGACCATGCTATTTTAGAATTTTGGATAACTAGAGGCGGAAGACCTGTGAAGACTCAGACGTCAAGGTTAGATTTCAGAAAGGCAGATTTTAAGGGATTCAGAAAGAGAATTGGAGGGATCCAATGGCTGGATATCCTTAAAGACAAAAATGTCCAGGAAGGATGGGAAATCTTGAAAAATGAAATTCTCAAAGCACAGTTGTTAACAATTCCGAAAAGAGGGAAGAATAGGAAGCATTTAAGGAAACCAGGATGGATGAACACAGAACTTAAGCACATGCTAAAAAGGAAGCAAAAAATGTTTATAAAATGGAAAGAAGGAGGCATATCTAAAGAAGAATACAATGCTGTCTGCAGAACCTGCAAGGCACAAATCAGATTATCTAAAGCTGAAAATGAATTGAGGCTTGCAAGAGATGTCAAAAGCAATAATAAAGGATTTTGGGGATATGTCAAAAGTAAAAGAAAAGTCAAAGATGCTATAGGATTTTTACAGGATGAAAATGATGAAATGGTAAGACAGGATGTCGAGAAGGCTGAACTTTTAAATTCCTATTTTGCATCTGTTTTCTCTCAGAAAGGAAATGTAACATCAACTGTTATTCACTGTCCTATTAAGGGAATAGAAGAATCCAGGATATCTATAAACAAAAAGATAGTGAGGAAACACTTAGCTAACCTAAATGTATTCAAGTCTCCAGGTCCAGATGAATTACACCCCAGAGTACTGAAGGAGATAGCAGAAGAAATTTTTGAACCCCTCTCCATAATCTTTGAAAATTCTTGGAGAACAGGAGAAGTGCCAGAAGACTGGAGAAGAGCAAATGTTGTTCCTATCTTCAAAAAGGGGAAGAAGGTGGACCCAGGCAACTATAGGCCGGTGAGTCTGACTTCTATACCAGGAAAGATCTTTGAACAAATTATTAAACAACATGTATGTCAATACCTGGATAAGAATGAAGTGATTAAACAGAGTCAGCATGGGTTTGTAACTAATAAGTCATGTCAGACTAATTTAATTTCCTTCTATGATGGTATTACTGATTGGGTGGATCAAGGAAATGCTGTAGATATAGTATATCTTGACTTCAGCAAAGCATTTGACAAAGTCTCTCATACAATCCTTATTGAAAAAATGACTAAGTATGGAATGGACAAGGCAACTGTTAGGTGGATTCATAACTGGCTTAGTGATCGGACCCAAAGAGTGGTCGTAAATGGCTGCACATCCAGTTGGAAGAATGTCTCAAGTGGGGTACCACAGGGCTCTGTCCTGGGCCCTGTATTGTTCAACATCTTTATCAACGATTTAGATGAAGGAATTGAGGGTAAACTGATTAAATTTGCTGATGACACAAAGCTAGGAGGGATAGCTAATACTAGAGAAGAGAGAGAGAGGATTCAAAAAGATTTAAATAAACTGGAGAAGTGGGCAGCAACTAACAGAATGGTTTTTAACAGGGAGAAATGCAAAGTACTACATCTGGGCAATAAAAATGAAAAAAGCATATATAGAATGGGAGGAATAGGGCTAAGTGACAGCACATGTGAAAAAGACTTGGGTATACTAATAGATCACAGACTGAATATGAGTCAACAGTGTGATGCAGCAGCAAAAAAGGCAAATGCAATTCTAGGATGTATTAACAGAAGCATACAGTCTAGATCACGTGAAGTCATTATTTCCCTCTACTCCTCTTTGGTCAGACCTCATCTGGAATATTGTGTCCAATTTTGGGCACCACATTTTAAAAAAGACATCAACAAACTGGAGCAAGTTCAGAAAAGAGCGACCAGAATGGTGACCGGTCTGCAAACCCTGTCTTATGAGGAAAGGTTGCAGGATTTGGGAATGTTTAGTTTGCAAAAGAGAAGACTGAGAGGAGACTTAATAGCTGTCTACAAATATCTAAAGGGCTGTCACATTGTAGAAGGATCAACTTTATTCTCATTTGCACAAGGAAAGACTAGAAGCAATGGGATGAAGCTGAATGGGAGGAGACACAGATTAGATATTAGAAAAAACTTTTTGACAGTTAGAGTGATCAATGAGTGGAACAGGCTGCCACGAGAAGTGGTGAGTTCTCCTTCAATGGAAGTCTTCAAACAGAGGCTGGACAGACATCTAACTGGGATGATTTAGCGAATCCTGCTTTGAGCAGGGGGTTGGACCAGATGGCCCAGGAGGTCCCTTCCAACTCTACGTTTCTATGATTCTATGATTCTATGATCCAGCTGCACTGAAGACTCTTTCCGATAGCACACTTGCAGCTGGGCAAGCGAGCTCCTGTAAGGCATATTGGGCCAATTCAGGCCAGGTGTCCAGTTTAGCGGCCCAATAGTCAAAGGGGAATGACCTGTGTGGGAGAACATCGATATGGGAGGAAAAGTAGTTTGTAACCATAGTTGACAACTGCTGTCTCCTGTCACTTTCCATCGATGCAGTATTACCAGTTGTGTGAGCGGTATTTGAAAAATCAGTCCACAACATTGTCATGAAACCCCTGTCTCCAACGTCACTTCTGCTGTGTGCACCACGAACACCTCTGCCAAGCTGCCCCCGGCCCGTACGGCTCGTGTGAGAACCATCACCGCTGCTGTGTGCTGGGAATGCCTCAAGCAACCGATTTACCAGAGTTGCTTGTTTATTAGCCAATATTAGGTCAAGGTTCTCCTGTGGCATGATGTTTTGTAATTTGCCTTTATAGCGTGGATCCAGGATGCTGGCCAACCAGTAGTCGTCATCGTTCATCATTTTGGCAATGCAGGGGTCCCTTTTTAGGATCCGCAAGGCATAATCTGACATGTGGGCGAATGTTCCCGGTGTCAATGATGCACTGCGAGTGCTGGGTGGAGGAGCACTTTCTGGCAAATCCACATCCCTCCAGTCACGCACAAACCCTGTACCAGACCTTGCCACGCCAACATTTTCACTTGCCCCACGAGATGCATCCTCCTCCCCTAAGTAATCATCCCCATCATCATCCTCCTCCTCCTCTTCTTCCTCCACCTCGTCCAGGAGAGGTCCCTGAGCAGACAATGGCTGAATGTCATCAAGGATTCCCTCCTCCTCTTCCTCCTCATCAACATTGGCTGCAGACGCCTGCTCCTTAAGGTGCGTCAAAGTTTGCATGAGCAGACGCATAAGTGGGATGCTCATGCTTAGGATGGCGTCGTCTGCGCTTACCAGCCGTGTGCATTCCTCAAAACACTGAAGGACTTTACAGAGGTCTTTCAGCTTCGACCACTGCACACCTGTCAAGTCCATGTCTGCTCTCAAAGTGCCTGGCCGTGTATCCTCCCACAAATGCATTATGGCCTGCCTCTGCTTGCACAGCCGCTCCGCCATGTGCAGGGTGGAGTTCCACCTTGTTGCAATGTCGATAATGAGGCGGTGGTTGGGAAGGTGGAGCAATCGCTGCAGCTTCTGCATACGAACGGAGTGTACAGGCGACCGGCGGATGTGCGCGCACAGTCTTCGCACCTTCTGGAGCAGGGCTGTTAACTCCGGATAATTTTTGAGGAAGCACTGCACCACCAGGTTCAAGGTGTGAGCCAAGCAAGGTATGTGGCTGAGTTTTGAAAGGGCTATGGCTGCCACAAAATTACGGCCGTTATCACTAACTACCTTGCCTGCCTCAAGATGTACACTGCCCAGCCATGACTCGGTTTGTCGCTTCAAGTACTCGGCCAGCACCTCGGCGGTGTGTCTGTCGCCCAAACACATCATCTGCAACACAGCCTGCTGACGCTTTCCACTAGCTACTCGATAGGGGGACACATCGTGTGCAACAGCGGCAGCTGCAGATGGAGTGCTCATACGACTGCGCTCTGTGGACGAGCTTTCGCTTCTGGAGGAGGAGGAGGAGGGTCGAACGCCTACAGCCAACTGTTTCCTATACCGTGGGCTAGGCAGCACTGTCCCACCACCGCTGTCCCCTGTGGACCCTGCATCCACCACATTAACCCAGTGCGCAGTGATGGACACGTAACGGCCCTGGCCATGCCGACTGGACCATGCATCAGTTGTGAGGTGCACCTTTCCGCTCACTGACTGCTTGAGTGCATGGACAATGCGGTCTTTCACATGATGGTGGAGGGCTGGGATGGCTTTGCGAGAGAAGAAGTGGCGACTGGGTAGGTCATAGCGTGGTACTGCATAGGCCATGAGTTCGCGGAAAGTTGTGCTTTCCACCAACCGAAAGGGCATCATCTCATTAGTTTGGCAATGTGGGCGTTCAAACCCAGTGTACGCGGATGAGAGACTGAGTACTTTCTTGACCTACTCATAGTGTCTGGGAGGGTGAGCTGGACTTGAGAGCTGCATATGGTGGAAGTAGCGGTGGACAGGGTGGACTGAGAGAGGGTTGATGATGGTGATGGAGTTGGTGTTCTTTCTGATTGCCTAGAATCAGTCTTTCGTTGATATAACAGTGGGATTCCCTGACTGCTGTGGTCTTGCAACAACACCTCAACATTTGCTGCTGTGCTAACCGGTGGGCTTACAGTGGGGGAAACAATGTAGCGTTGCTGACTACCTTCGTTGTGATCAGTTGCACATGTAGCACTTGAGGTTTGGTGTTGTGTCCACGCTTGCAAGTTCATGCTGGTTAAATGTCTAAGCATGCAACTGGTATTCAAATTTTTCAGATTTTTCCCTCGGCTAAAGGTCTTTGCGCACTTCTTACAGATAACCTTGGCCTGATCATGAGGATTTTGTTCAAAAAAGTGCCACACTGCACTCTTCCTACTTTGGCAGACATTTTGCGGCCTAGCACGCTGTGATCTTTTGACCCTCTGGACAAGCTGTCCAGCAACTCTTTTGATGTTTGGAACCTGTCTTTGGAGTGCTCCGGGCCTGCCAGATAACAGCTGTTGCGATGTCGATGTCTGCTGTGGATGCTCCTCATCTGAGCTATTGGAAGCAGCACCCTCTTCCCCCAATGGATGCCAATCTGGGTCAACAACTGGGTCATCCATCACCTCCTCTTTTATGTCATGTGCACCTTCCTCTGTGTCACCGTGTATGGTGGTATAGTGTGCGGGAAGGGGCACCTGAGTCTCATCAGGGTCAGAATCTGGCTCTGTACACTGCGAGGACAATGTAGTGCTCTGAGTGAATGTACCAGCAGAATCATCCATCAGCGGCTGTGCATCAGTGCACTCCATGTCAGATTCATCTTGGCCTGGGTAATTCACCATTTCACTTGATAATCCAGGCATGGTATGTGAAAACAGCTCCATGGAGTAATCAGTAGTATGGCCTGCGTCATCCTTCAATCTTGGTTGGGGTGAAGGACACAAGGAAAGGTGTGGTTCATGAACATGAGCCTCCAATGACGACTCAGTGCTTTTACTTTTTACAACTGAAGAAGAGGAGGCGATAGAGATGGAGGCTGAGTCAGCAATGTAAGACAAAACTTTTTCCTGATGCTCTGGCTTTAAAAGCGGTTTGCCAACTCCTAGAAAACTAAGCGTTTGAGGCCTTATGTAGCCAGATGATGACGCAGGGTCAGCACCTCCTGCATTCGGTCCTATTTTGCTCTTGCCACTACCATCAGATCCACCACCAACACCATCATTACCAGCTGCCAACCCCCGCCCAATTCCACGGCCTCTTCCACCAGCCTTCCTCATTTTTGGTAGAAATGTAGACAAAATCCAACAAACTATATATTAATGTAAAACAAGGTACAAGGTGTCTATAGGACAGGGGAGATTTTGAATTTCTGCACACACTTTTGGACACTGGACACTTTTGGATTGTGTGAGGCCCACTGATATCTGAGCGCTATGTGACAGGCTCGATGGCACTGCTGTGACAAAAGTGACTAGAGGATAAGGGAGATTTTGAATATCTGCACACACTTTTGGACACTGGACACTTTTGGATTGTGTGAGGCCCACTGATATCTCAGCGCTATGTGACAGGCTCGATGGCACTGCTGTGACAAAAGTGACTAGAGGATAAGGTAGATTTTGAATATCTGCACACACTTTTGGACACTGGACACTTTTGGATTGTGTGAGGCCCACTGATATCTCAGCGCTATGTGACAGGCTCGATGGCACTGCTGTGACAAAAGTGACTAGTGGATAAGGGAGATTTTGAATTTCTGCACACACTTGTGGACAGTGGACACTTTTGGATTGTGTGAGGCCCACTGATATCTGAGCGCTATGTGACAGGCTCGATGGCACAGCTGTGACAAAAGTGACTAGAGGATAAGGGAGATTTTGAATTTCTGCACACACTTGTGGACAGTGGACACTTTTGGATTGTGTGAGGCCCACTGATATCTGAGCGCTATGTGACAGGCTCGATGGCACTGCTGTGACAAAAGTGACTAGAGGATAAGGGAGATTTTGAATTTCTGCACACACTTGTGGACAGAGGACACTTTTGGATTGTGTGAGGCCCACTGATATCTGAGCGCTATGTGACAGGCTCGATGGCACAGCTGTGACAAAAGTGACTAGAGGATAAGGGAGATTTTGAATTTCTGCACACACTTGTGGACAGTGGACACTTTTGGATTGTGTGAGTCCCACTGATATCTGAGCGCTATGTGACAGGCTCGATGGCACAGCTGTGACAAAAGTGACTAGAGGATAAGGGAGATTTTGAATCTCTGCACACACTTTTGGACACTGGACACTTTTGGATTGTGTGAGGCCCAATGAATATCTGAGCGCTATGTGACAGGCTCGATGGCACAGCTGTGACAAAAGTGACTAGAGGATAAGGGAGATTGGATTGCTTTTAAAAAAGCAGTTTGCGGAGCAGTGGGTAAACAGCAATGCCAGCCTGTCAGGAAGCCTTAGAAGGCAGCCCAACAACCAACACCACTGATACACCACTATATAGCCTCCCCTTGCACTGCACACACAGTGACTGGTGTGTTGTGCAGGCCAAATTGCTAGCAGCAGAAGCAGTTTTTTTTTCTTCTCAGCAGGACAAAAAAAAAAATTGGGATTGCTTTTAAAAAAGCAGTTTGCGGAGCAGTGGGTAAACAGCAATGCCAGCCTGTCAGGAAGCCTTAAAAGGCAGCCCAACAACCAACACCACTGATACACCACTATATAGCCTCCCCTTGCACTGCACACACAGTGACTGGTGTGTTGTGCAGGCCAAATCGCTAGCAGCAGAAGCAGTTTTTTTGTCTTCTTCCCTGCCTAACGCTCTCCCTACAGAATCAGCAGCAACCTCTCCCTATACTAAGATCGGCAGAAGTAAGATGGCGGTCGGCGTGCACGCCCTTTTATACCCCCTGTGACGCCCACCAAAGCAAGCCAATCACTTGCATGCCCTTCTGAAAGATGGTGGTGACCCGTGCCTATGTCATCACGTTGCCCACAGTGTCCGTGGATACTGATTGGCTGAAAAAGAGCGCAAAACAAACTTTTGAAACGCGACTTTGGCGCGTAAGTCGCCGACCTCGTGGCCGACCTCATCCTAGGGTCGGGTTTCGTTTCATGAAACCCGACTTTTGAATTTTTTTGACCCGTTTCGCTCAACTCTACTAATAATAAATACATAGTTATTGCAAACAATAGACAGGCCCCACCATAAGTAAATGGGGACCAATGGGCATTGCTAGTGTCTGTCATGTGATGCATCCAACACTGTCATGGCATACATTTATAAAGGAAACAGATGTGAACACTTTTACTGTAAAACACTACTGGAAGAGATGCCTTCAGAAAAATTCCATGTTCAATATAAAATAAACAGTGCCTTGTGAAAGTTTTTGGCCCCCTGGAACTTTTCAACCTTTTCCCACATATCATGCTTCAAACATAAAGATACCAAATGTAAATTTTTGGTGAAGAATCAACAACAAGTGGGACACCATTGACAAGTTGAGCGAAATTTATTGATTATTTTAAAATTTTGCGGAAATTCAAAAACTGAAAAGTGGGGCGTGCAATATTGTTCGACCCCTTTAACTTAATACTTTGTTGCGCCACCTTTTGCTGCGATTACAGCTGCAAGTCTCTTGGGGTATGTCTCTATCAGTTTTGTACATTTTGTACAGTTTCTTCCTTGGCAAACAACTCGAGCTCAGTGTCGTTTGATGGAAATCGTTTGTGAACAGCAGTTTTCAGCTCTTTCCACAGATTCTCGATAGGATTCGGTCTGGACTTTGACTTGGCCATTCTAACAACTGTATACCATTATTTGTGAACCATTCCATTGTAGATTTTGCTTTGTGTTTGGGATCATTGTCTTGTTGGAAGACAAATCTCCGTCCCAGTCGCAGGTCTTTTGCAGACTCCAACATGTTTTCTGCAAGAATGGTCCTGAATTTGGCTCCATCCATCTTCCCATCAATTTTAACCATCTTCCCTGTCCCCGTTGAAGAAAAGCAGACCCAAACCATGATGCTGCCACCGCCATGTTTGACAGTGGGGATGGTGTGTTCAGAGTGATGAGCTGTGTTGCCTTTATGCCAAACATCATTTGGCATTGTTGCAAAAAGTTTGATTTTGGCTTCATCTGACCAGAGCACTTTCTTCCACATGTTTGGTGTGTCTCCCAGGTGGCTTGTTGCAAACTTTAAACAACACTTTTTATGGATATCTTTGAGAAATGGCTTTCTTCTTGCCACTCTTCCATAAAGGCCAGATTTGTGCAGTGTACGACTGATTGTTGTCCTATGGACAGACTGTCCCACCTCAGCTGTAGATCTCTGCAGTTCATCCAGAATGATCATGGGCCTCTTGGCTGCATCTCTGATCAGTCTTTTCCTTGTTTGAGATGAAAGTTTAGAGGGACAGCCGGGTCTTGGTAGATTTGCAGTGGTATGATACTCCTTCCATTACAAAATGATCGCTTGCACAGTGCTCCTTGGGATGTTTGAAGTTTTGGAAATCATTTTGTATCTAAATCCAGCTTTAAACTTCTCCACAACAGTATCACGGACCTGCCTGTTGTGTTACTTGGTCTTCATGATGCTCTCTGTGCTTCAAACAGAACCCTGAGACTATCACAGAGCAGGTGCATTTATACGGAGACTTGATTACACAGGTGGATTATATTTATCATCATTAGTCATTTAGGACAACATTCGATCATTCAGAGATCCACAATGAACTTTTGGAGTGAGTTTGCTGCACTGAAAATAAATGGGCTGAATAATATTGCATGCCCCACTTCTGAGTTTTTGAGTTTCCACACAAATCTAAAATAACCAATACATTTTGTTCAATTTCACAATTGTGTACCACTTGTTGATGATTCTTCACCAAAAATTTACATTTGGTATCTTTATGTTTGAAGCATGATATGTGGAAAAAGGTTGAAAAGTTCCAGGGGGCCGAATACTTTCGCAAGGCACTGTATATACCACCTAGCATCATTAGAAAATCCTCAAACTGGCTTCTGCCGATACTGAAAAGAACAAAGATGCACTGTAACTAAAATGTGGAAATAATATGTAGAAATTCCACTTTGATCTTGTTAAGTAAGCTGGATTTTTTAGCTGAAGACATTTGTCTACATGTTCTTTGGCCAAATAAGTTCACTGAATTTAGCTCTAAATCTGCTATTGTGGGAGAGCTGATGTCATCTGCTTCTTTATTTCACTGACTTTGATCTGCTCTATATTTTCAATTGAATGAGACGTTCATCATTGATGAAGATCAACAAGTATTTAGTTTAAAAATAAATTGGGAATTATTGTTATTATTATTATTTATTATTATAGCGCCATTTATTCCATGGCGCTTTTCATGTGAGGAGGGGTATACATAATACATACAAGTACAGTAATCTTAAACAATACAAGTCACGACTGGTAAAGGATGAGAGAGGACCCTGCCCGAGAGGGCTCACAATCTACAACGGGATGGGTGAGGATACAGTAAGCGAGGGTAGAGCTGGTCGTGCAGCGGTTTGGTGGATCGGTGGTTACTGCAAGTTGTAGGCTTGTCGGAAGAGGTAGGTCTTCAAGTTCTTTTTGAAGGTTTCCATGGTAGGCGAGAGTCTGATATGTTGTGGTAGATAGTTCCAGAGTAGAGGGGATGCATGGGAGAAATCTTGTATGCGATTGTGGGAAGAGGAGATAAGAGGGGAGTACAGAAGGAGATCTTGTGAGGATCGGAGGTTTCGTGCAGGTAAGTACCAGGAGATGAGGTCACAGATGTATGGAGGACTCAGGTTGTGGATGGCTTTGTATGTCATGTTAGGGTTTTTAACTGGAGTCTTTGGGTAATGGGGAGCCAGTGCAGGGATTGACAGAGGGGAGAGGCCGGGGAATAGTGGTGGGACAGGTGGATTAGTCGGGCAGCAGAGTTAAGAATACATTGGAGGGGTGCGAGAGTGTTAGAGGGGAGGCCACAGAGCAGGAGGTTGCAGTAGTCAAGGCGGGAGATGATGAGGGCATGGACTTGGGATTTTGCAGATTCTTGGTTGAGGAATGTACGGTTTCATGAAATATTTTTGAGTTGAAGTCAGCAGGAAGCGGAGAGAGGATTAGTCGGGCAGCAGAGTTAAGAATAGATTGGAGGGGTGCGAGAGTGTTAGAGAGGAGGCCACAGAGCAGGAGGTTGCAGTAGTCAAGGCGGGAGATGATGAGGGCATGGACTTGGGATTTTGCAGATTCTTGGTTGAGGAATGTACAGATTCATGAAATATTTTTGAGTTGAAGTCAGCAGGAAGCGGAGAGAGTGCTATATGTGAGAAGAGTGGGTATTATATATGCAGTGTCCCTTATAGTTAGTCATTTCTAGTTGCTACCCTTCCTGTAACTTGAAACCACATTCCACATACAAAGCCACAAAGGTTGATAATTTGAAGCTCATGTGATTGGCTGGAACATCCAGCCAATCAGCATGAACATTTCATTGTTAAAAATTCTGAATTGCAGGTTATCAGTCTAGTATTGGCATCTGTACAGTGAGGTACAGTTCTTTACCTATGCTAAGATGCGCTTGGACGTCAGGTAAGGGCAATTCCATTTTAATGTTCTACTGCACTGAGGTGGATTTTCTAAACCTGTCTAATTTTTAGGCAGAGCAAATGTAGACTAATCAGTCAAAAAATGCTGCAAAATTATCACAGACTCATGCTTTTTGAAAAATGTGGCACATCTCCTCAGACACTTTAGTTTGTGTTTCCAGCATATAAGTTTGGTTATTTTGTGGTATAAAATTTCGCAACATTTTGTTGCGTATTAACTAGGGATGAGCGAGCATATTCGTGGGTATTAGGTACTCGGCGAGTATTGCGGTACTCACAGTACTTGAACCAAAGCGAGTATTTCACTACTCGCCTCGCTATTCAGTTCTCCCGCCCAGCATTTGCCAATCACAGTAATGCCGCAACCTTCTTGGTTGTGGGCAGCAATACTATGATTGGCTGGCCACCCAACTTCCTATGAATCATCAATTATAGCCTGGCACTAAGCCCTGCCTGCCGCCGCCATTTTCTGCACATTGTATGCAGAACACAGCTAGTGTAGGGAGAGTGTGAGCAGCTGCTAGGGAGAGTTGTGTTTTTTGGTTCAAATCAGCCAGAAATCCTCTGTGAAACCCAAAAGCTCTTTTCAGAGCTGAAAGTATAAGGTCAGGGACCGAGTAGTGACCATTTTCCCAGCTTTTTGTAGGTCACATTTACCCCTGCAGGGCAGGTTTTTTGTGCTGCTGCCGTGCTGCATTCACAGCGAATAGCACGCACGGTACTGCACAACTAACACGCAGGCAGCACCACTGTCTTGTGTGATGTCTGGGCTGCGTATTCTTGCCTTAAAGCTCAGGGCAGTTTTTTGTGCTGCTACTGTGCTGCGTTCACATAATAACAGCAAATAGTACGCACGCACGGTACTGCACAACTAACACGCAGGCAGCACCACTGTCTTGTGTGGTGTCTGGGCTGCGTATTCTTGCCTTAAAGCTCAGGGCAGTTTTTTGTGCTGCTACTGTGCTGCGTTCACATAATAACAGCAAATAGTACGCACGCACGGTACTGCACAACTGACACGCAGCCAGCACCGCTGTCTTGTGTGGTGTCTGGGCTGCGTATTCTTGCCTTAAACCTCAGGGCAATTTTTTAGTGGCAGCACCGCTGTCTTGTGTGGTTCCTGGGGTGCGTAATCTCACCTTAGACCTCAGGGCAATTTTTTTCTGCTGCTGCGGTGCTGTTTGTAAAACACAAAGCAGTACTTGGCTGTAGTTCTACCTTCCACAAAGCACTAACTGATCCTTGTTCCCCAATATTTGCATCTGAACATCTGCAACTATGGCAGAAAAATCCAAAATTCCTAAAAAGGCTGTTGTGAAGGGACAGGGACGTGGACGTGGGGTCGTTAGTGCCCAACAAGGCACAGAGCCAGGGAGATTGAAGAAGGTTGATGCATCTAGTTTCCTGGTGAAATTTCCCAGTCTGGAACATAAACGGGCCTGGAAGCCAGAAGAACAAGAGCAGATACTGTCTTGGATGGCTGATAAGGCCTCCACGAAATGTTCTAGCAGCACCCAATCGTCCATGACAAAACAGTCTACTGTCCATACAGATAACACTGGGTCATCCTATTCTCAACCTGTTCCTAGTTCATCACCCGGTCAGGAGTCACAGGAAACATTTGATCACAACCTTGGTCACTCCGAGGATCTCTTTGGTACATTTTCTTTCGTTGCCTCTTGCTTCTCACTGCGCGACATTGAAGAGAAACATGAGGGGGTATCGTCTGTTGAAGATGGCCAAATATTTGAAACCCCACATCTTGAAAAAAGCCACTTTCATCCACGTGATATACCGGGTGAAGAGGTGGAGGCTGATGGTGATGACACACAGTTGCCATCTGTCCTGTCGCCAAATCAACACGGAAGGAGGATGACATGGACGACGAGCTGGTCGATGATGAGACCACTGATCCGACCTGGGCCGTTGGCACGCATAGCCAGCACAGCAGCACAGAGGATGAAGGTGGATATGTAGTACCAACAAAGGCACCAAGGGCTACTGGTTTGAGCAGAGTGCGAAGTGTGTCAACTGTTGCCAAAAGCAATCCCTCGGTGCCCCAAGTCAAGGCAAGGGTGCGTTCAGCCGCTGTCTGGAAATTTTTTCCGATAGTCCTTCTGAACCAAATGTTGTCATCTGTAGCATCTGCCATAGGAAGCTGAGCAGAGGCCAGGGCATAGGCAACCAAAGCACCACCAGTATGCGGAAACACATGGCAGCCAAGCACCCTAGTCGGTGGGCTGAACAACAGGGTACCAAATCAGTGTCTGCGACTGCGGGTCAAACCACTGCCATGTCGCCTGTGATACGACCTCTTCAATCTGCTGGGCAGGAAGCAGGTGATCATCATACCTCTTGCTCACAAGCTGAGGTTGCACAGACACAGGCCACAACAAGCTAATCCACTTGTTTGTCCCAGGAAAGCGTCCAATTGTCCGTGCCCCAGATGTATGAAAGGAGGCGTAAATACCAAGCCGTGCACCCACAAGCACAAATACTGAACTCGCACATTGCCAAGTTGCTAGCCATGGAGAGATGTCATTCCGTGATCTTTTGGCTGTGACTGCCCCACGATACTCGGTTCCCAGCTGGCACTATTTTTCCCACTGTGCTGTCCCCGCGTTACACCAGCACGTCTTAAACAATCTAAAGCGTGCTCCCACTAACAACGTAACCGGGAAGGTCCATCTTACAACAGACACGTGGACAAGTAATTGTGGCCAGGGATGAGACGTCTCTGTCACGGCACACTGGCTGAACCTGTTGGAGGGTGGGACAAAGTCTCAAACTGGACCATCAACACATATCCTACCCATGCCACTAATAGCGAGCCCATCCTCAATCAGGGTTTCCGCCTCATCATATATGTCCAGTCTCCCCTCTTCCTCCTTCTCCGCCTCGTCATCCTATGCTGAATTACCCTCCACATCACTCCCAAGTTGGGAGCTGTGCAGCAGCTCATCGGCAAAGCGGCAAAACGCTCTGCTGAAGCTGATCTGCTTAGGTGAAACACCAAACACTGCAGCAGAGCTGTGGCAAGGAATAAAGCAACAGACCGATCAGTGGCTCTCCCCACTGCAACTCCAACTTGGTCTGGTTGTCTGCGACAATGGGCATAACCTGGTGGCAGCTTTAAAGCTCGGGAAGCTGGTACACGTGCCATGCATGGCTCACGTGCTGAACCTGGTGGTGCAGAAATTTATAAAAACATACCCTGACTTGCCGTACCTACTTGAGAAGGTGCGCCATATTTGCGCCCATTTCTGCCACTCCTCAACCGCTGTTGCCGGTCTTGCAGCGTTTCAAAAGCAATTTAATTTGCCAAACCACAGACTGATTTGCGACCAGCCAACATGGTGGAACTCAACTTATCATATGTTGGCAAGGGTAAGTGAGCAGCAGAGGGCACATTCTGAATACCAGCTTAAACATGCCCATCACACAGAGACTCAGCCAAGACACATAACAACTGTTGAGTGGGTGTGGATCACTGATATTTGTGAGGTGCTTGATAACTTTGAGTACTGCACCAAGCTTGTGAGCGGTGATCAGGCTATTATCAGTGTAACCATCCTTATGCTATGTCTGCTGAAAAAATCTCTGCAGAATAAAAAAATGGAATCTTTGCGTGCCCAGCCACTGGGTATGGAGCAAGATTTCACAATGGGTGATCCTACCCAGCCCAGCCAATATCATCAGGTAACATTGGGGGATGAAGATGATGAAAATGAGGAGGGAGAGGACTTCTTTTTCACTGGTACCGAGGGGACACGTCATGCTACAGAGGGGAATCCAAACCCCAGCTTCATGTCTGTCCAGCATGGGTGGGCTGAAGAGGAGGTGGAGGAGGAGAATCAGTGTGAGGAGAGGATGGGTATTGTTCCTCCTTCAGCGGTCACAGAAAATTTGCCTCTATGCATCTTGGCACACATGACACACTTCATATCTGACTGTCTGTGCCAAGACCCTCGCGTAATCCACATTTTCAATAGCAACCTATACTGGTTGGCCACCTTTCTAGACTCATGGTACAACGACAAATTTCCTTCGCTACTGTTGCAGTCACCAAGGGGTTTCACAATGGAATCCTTCAAGAAGGCCTTTGTCGATAATTTGATGGCAACAGCACCCTCAGACACCACTGCTAGCAGAGATATCAGCTCTGTGCAACAGTATGCATTAATGGGGAGAGATACGCCAAGCAGATCCAAAAGAAGTGGTGGTAAAATGTCCACAAACTGGGCCATCTTTAATAAACCTCATCACCAAGGACTAGCTGCAACAGTAGCAATGTCAAGGAGGGAGAAGTTGAACAAGATGGTCAATGACTATCTAAGTGAACATACCTGCATCCTTCCTGACGCTTCTGTACTGTTTGGTATCCAAGCTGCATAGTTGGCCTGACCTCTCCTTCTATGCTTTGGAGGTGCTGGCCTGCCCTGCTGCTAGTGTGATGTCAGAGCGTGTTTTCAGTGCCGCTGGACCAATCGTCATAGATACACGCACATGGATGACTGCAGAGAATGTAGACAGGCTGACTATGATAAAATTTAACAAGAACTGTATTTCACAACAGTTTTGAAGCCCTCCAGATGATATATTTAAGCCCAACCTAATGTCACCCAACATGTTTTTTTTTAAAAATTGGTGATCACATCCATCCCATTCCATTCCCATACAAGCCCCTTTTCTTCTTCTTACACATGTTTTCAAAACCTGCTTCTGACACATGTACCACATGGTCAATAAGCTAAAAACAATGTTATGTTAATATTTCCCATCGGAGGCACTTGTGATGAGAGTGAGAACCTTCTTCCTACATCAACCATGCTATCATGCCCCTTGGGCTAATTTTTGGAGACACTATTGCTATGCCTGGACACTGGGCACGGCCACCTCTATGCTAGAAGTCCGACTCCTAGCTTCATCATAATTGTTTGGCCCTTCAGACCTGCCTTGCTTCTTTCATGAGCTATGATACAGCCCCATGGGCTAATATTTGGAGACACTATTGCTATGCCTGGACACTGGGCACGGCCACCTCTATGCTAGTAGTCCGACTCCTAGCTTCATCATAATTGCTAGGCCCTTCAGACCTGCCATGCTTCCTTCATCAACCATGATACAGCCCCTATGGCTAATGTTTGGAAGACACTAAATCTATGCCTACACATTGGGCAGTGGTACAACAAGGACAGTAGTCTAAGCTTTATAATTGTGAATCCCTTGGGATGATGATGATGATGATGGGTGGCTTGTTCCTGCGTTAACCATAACACAGTCCCTACCCCTAGGGCAGATTGCCTCCATCTTCACTCGCTCTTACGGCACTTCTGATATATCACTGGCACTGCGAAAGTGGCGTACGAGTCCCGCTCTTCCGGCAAAAAAACAAAGGACTTAAAATAGTGTTTGCACATTCTAGTGAAGCGGTGGGGTAAAAACAATCGTGCAGCCCCTGACCAGGTGCCCGAATGTTATATACATTTGTTTACAGCATACATTTTTTAACATTTACACATTTTATAGCATTTTCCTCAGCCCCCATACCACTTTGAAGGGTCCAGCAGACAATTACTCACATTTTCTATTGACTATCATTGGACTCGCTATTCGTACCGAATACCCGAGTTTTAGGGTATACTCGGTACAAGTATAGCGAGTCCGAATACTTCAGTACTCGCTCATCCCTAGTATTAACCCATTGCTTCCGCAGACTAATTTTTTTTTTTTAATTTTTCCCTCCTCTTCTTCTGAGAGTCATAACTTTTTACTTTTCCATTGATGTAGCATGAGGTCTTGTTTTTTACAGGACAAGTTAGTTTTGAATGAAACATCCATATTACCAGTGAAAAACGAGAAAAAAAAAGTGGCATAAAATGGTGAAAAAATTGCACTTCTGCCATACTTTTTGGATTTTGTTTTTACAGCGTTCACTAGATGGTAAAATTACAAGGAAACATGAATGTACAGATTGGTATGATTATGGAGATGCCATACTTGAATAGCTTTGTTTTTTACTTCAATGGAGAAAATAAATTCAGAAATTTGTAAAGAAAAAATCTTGGTTTGTTTCACAATTTTCTAAGACTGGTAACTAGAGTTGAGCGATACCGTCCGATACTTCAAAGTATCGGATCGGAATGGATCGGCCGATCTTAAAAAAAAGTATCGGTATCGCCGATTCCGATACCGGAAGTCCCATTCAAGTCTATGGGACTTCCGGTATCGGAATAAGAAAAATCCTGTTTTTCCCTTGTACAGCCTCTCTGGGGTCTGTACGGGCCTTTCGGGGGGCTGTGCCGGCCTGCCAGGGGGTCTGCGCAGGCTCCGGTGGTCTGTGCCGGCCTGCCGGGGGGCTGTGCAGGCTCCGGTGGGCTGTGCCGGCCTGCCGGGGGGCTATGCCGGCCTGCCGGGGGGCTGTGCAGGCTCCGGGGGGCTGTGCCGGCCTGCCGGGGGGCTGTGCCGGCCTGCCGGGGGGCTGTGCAGGCTTCGGGGGTCTGTGCAGGCATCGTCCGATGGGACTACAAGTCCCATCGGGCGATGCCTGCTACCATGACAGTGATTGACACATTAGCCAATGATGGGACAGTAGTAGTCCCATCATCCGGCTAATGTGTTGAATGTAAAAAAAAAAATAAAAAAATTACATGCTACATACATGCTACATACATACAACATGCATACTACATACATGCTACATTCATACTACATACTACATACATGCTACATTCATACTACATATATACTACATGCAACATACATACTACATATATACTACATGCATGCAACATGCATACTACATATATACTACATGCAACATACATACTACATATATACTACATGCAACATACATACTACATATATACTACATGCATGCAACATGCATACTACATATATACTACATGCTACATACATACTACATATATACTACATACATACTGCATGCTACATACATACTACATGCTACATACATACCACATATATACTACATACATACTACAGGCATGCTACATGCTACATACATACCACATACATACTACATACATACTACATACATACTACATACATACTACATGATACATACATACTACATATATACTACATGCAACATACATACTACATGCATGCAACATGCATACTACATATATACTACATGCTACATACATACTACATATATGCTACATACATACTACATATATACTACATGCATGCTACATACATACTACATGCTACATACATACTACATATATACTACATACATACTACATACATACTACATGCATGCTACATACATACTACATGCTACATACATACCACATACATACTACATACATACTACATGCTACATACATACTACATATATACTACATGCATGCTACATACATACTGCATGCTACATGCATGCTACATACATACTACATACATACTACATGCTACATACATACCACATATATACTACATACATACTACATACAATACATTCATACAATACATACATAGACAAACAGTACATATAACATAGAGTAACATACTTACCAATAGTTGTCACATTGTTCCCCGAAGCCATTGTCTTTTACGGAATAAATATTAACATAACAAACCACAAAAATACTCACCCACGATCCGAAGCAGTCCACGAGTGTGTCCCACGACGATCTTGGGTAGAGAACTGCAGCATCAGCTGTTGCTGCCGTTCTCTAAGGGCTGCAGGAATCCAATGACGGAAGGTAGGTATCCTTCCGCACTGTATTCCTCCGCCACTTAAAAAAAAAAAAGTCCCTAGTCTCACTTTATGCCATTGCTGTGTGGGAAATTCCCACGCAGCAATGGCATAAAGTGAGACTAGGGACTTTTTTTTTTTAAGTGGCGGAGGAATACAGTGCGGAAGGATACCTACCTTCCGTCATTGGATTCCTGCAGCCCGTAGAGAATGGCAGCAACAGCTGATGCTGCAGTTCTCTACCCAAGATCGTCGTGGGACACACTCGTGGACTGCTTCGGATCGTGGGTGAGTATTTTTGTGGTTTGTTATGTTAATATTTATTCCGTAAAAGACAATGGCTTCGGGGAACAATGTGACAAGTATTGGTAAGTATGTTACTCTATGTTATATGTACTGTATGTCTATGTATGTATTGTATGAATGTATTGTATGTAGTATGTATGTAGTATATATGTGGTATGTATGTAGCATGTAGTATGTATGTAGTATGTATGTAGCATGCATGTAGCATGCAGTATGTATGTAGCATGCATGTAGTATATATGTAGTATGTATGTAGCATGTAGTATGTATGTAGTATGTATGTGGTATGTATGTAGCATGTAGTATGTATGTAGCATGCATGTAGTATGTATGTAGTATGTATGTAGTATATATGTAGTATGTATGTAGCATGTAGTATGTATGTAGCATGCATGTAGTATATATGTAGTATGTATGTAGCATGTAGTATGTATGTAGCATGCATGTAGTATGTATGTAGTATGTATGTAGTATGTATGTGGTATGTATGTAGCATGTAGTATGTATGTAGCATGCATGTAGTATGTATGTAGTATGTATGTAGTATGTATGTAGTACAGTATGTATGTAGCATGCAGTATGTATGTAGCATGTATGTAGCATGTATGTAGTATGTATGTAGTATATATGTAGTATGTATGTAGCATGTAGTATGTATATAGCATGCATGTAGTATATATGTAGTATGTATGTAGCATGTAGTATGTATGTAGCATGCATGTAGTATGTATGTAGTATGTATGTAGTATATATTGTATGTAGTATGTATGTAGCATGTAGTATGTATGTAGCATGCATGTAGTATATATGTAGTATGTATGTATGTAGTATGTATGTAGTATATATGTAGCATGTAGTATGTATGTAGCATGCATGTAGTATATATGTGTTATGTATGTAGTATGTATGTAGTATGTATGTAGTATGTATGTAGTATGTATGTGGTATGTATGTGGTATATATGTGGTATGTATGTGGTATGTATGTAGTATGTATGTAGTATGTATGTAGTATGTATGTGGTATGTATGTGGTATGTATGTAGTATGTATGTAGTATGTATGTAGCATGTAGTATGTATGTAGCATGCATGTAGTATGTATGTAGTATTTTTTTTTTTTTTTTTTTAACATTTAACACATTAGCCGGATGATGGGACTACTACTGTCCCATCATTGGCTAATGTGTCAATCACTGTCATGGTAGCAGGCATCGCCAGATGGGACTTGTAGTCCCATCGGACGATGCTTGCACAGACCCCCGGACATCAGCACAGCCCCCCGGCAGGCCGGCACAGCCCCCCGACAGGCCTGTACAGACCCCCACAGGGTGCACAGACCACCGGCAGGCCGGCACAGCCCCCCGGCAGGCCGGTACAGACCCCCACAGGGTGCACAGACCACCGGTAGGCCGGTACAGACCCCGGGCAGTCCACACAGCCCCCCGGCAGGCCGGCAGAGACCCCCGGAAGGCCCGAAATGACGGCGCATCATGATGCGCACACACCGCGCATCATGATGACGTCAGGCTGTCAATCAACTTTGAACTTCCAATTCCGATGCCGACTTCCGATATTGAAAAAATATCGGAAGTCGGTATCGGAATTCCGATACAGCAAGTATCGGCCGATACCCGATACTTGCGGTATCGGAATGCTCAACACTACTGGTAACGTTCTTATTTTTACATTAATGAAGCTGTGTATGGGTTGTTTTATTTTTCAGTTTATGGGCAATGGTACCAAATAGTAATGAAATGTATATAAACTTTTGACCTTGCAGTAATTAATAAAAATGCCTTAAAACATTCTCTCGCTCTCATTATTCTGGCATTTGGCACATATTAAAAATTATGGTAATCCTGATTGACCTAAAACGCGAAAGGTTTATTCTGATTTCATGTCAGATTTTGAGAAAAACATGCATATGTTTCTTTTTATATAGTTTATGTAAACTTCTGGTTTCAACTGTATATAAAGAGTGCAGCTATTTAGTGAGTGTTTGAGCCAGTTAAGATGATGAATTTCCTTTACACAATATGTCTTTTGTTTTCTACAATGCCTCAGAAATAGCTTATTGATGGTACATAGTTATTATCCAAAATCATCACCAACAACCTGACAATGAAATTGGAAAAACTAGCCATTCAGGTACATAGGTGACTCCCAAAGAAGCAGTGCGAAACGCGCATCGGGGCAGAGGGATGCCTGTGGATCTCCCACGTGCACACCACCTGATAATGTATGCCCAGCTATTATCATTATCTATGTACCTGAATGGCCAGTAGTGCAGTTGTTACTTTTTATAGCAGGAACAGTGAGTTTACTAATATCCATGGCACATGATTTCCTGTAGACTAAGATATTACATGCTTTTTATTGCAGTCCACATTAATGCAGGTTCAGTGTCTCCTGGGATGATGATTATTATTACATTCTTCTAGTCTGCTCTTAGTTGTGAACATTAACTTGTGTTATTTCTGCTTCAATTTTATACGTGACACTTTATTGTCTGATAATTACTTCAGGACTTGATTATATATTTGCTATACTGGGCTTTGCTATAGTTATACCTATCTGCACTAGGTCACCCTATGGTATAAGTATCCCTCTTTGTTTTGACCAAGTACCTTTTTCTTATTTATGATTTTTATTGTTTATTTATAAAAAAAAAAATTTTTTATTCAGTAGTACCTTGGGTGACCATTGTTACCAATCATTGGTAACCTATTTTCGTGAGTATGAATAATGTCAGTGATAGACCTTCTGTATCTATCACTAGACATTGTAAAACTGACTTCTCAGACTAATACTATCTTGATGGTGTTAGAAAAAATCAGTAAGCCATGACAACTTATGCTAGCGTCAGCTTATCATGATTATAAGAGTTGCTCAAAAAGATTTGCAGTATTCTGGTCCAGCGATCACATTGGTAGTCCAAGGCCACAGGACAAGGGCCCTGCAAACCTTGTTCTGAGTGCCAGAATTCCTGATGCAGCGTGACTCACCCATGTCGTGGCACCTAACTGATCAGACAAAAGCATTGGGGATGCTGGCAAGTAGGAACAGGTATGCTGAATTCTGGTCCATCGGGCCAGGACTATCAACATGGCCACAAAACCAGGGTCTTGCAAAACTCTTTACTAAACTCTAGTATTTACCATGAAAGAATTGGTGACAACTGTATTCAATCGTTTGGGCACTGTTTATTGAAAGTGACTTGGAAAATTACAGTAGTTACAAAGCATTTATCATATCCCATAGACTATTTTGTAAATGACTATTACTAACATATTTATAACGGACAGTTAACAAGTGATGAAGATGATATACATATTTTCTTTCTATTTGATTAAGTGTTTGCATAATTATTACTGTATTTTTTTCCACACGTGAATACTTTTTACCTGCACAGTTCTTTCCATCAGCTGTTAGCTCAAATCCAGCATTGCAAATACATTGGAAGCTTCCTTCAGTGTTTACACACCGTCCATGTTTGCAAAGGATGCCATTTTGAATGCATTCATCAATATCTGTGTGGTATGAAAATATTTTTTTTACAAACATCAAGTAACATAGTAACGTTTGAAGGGGAATATTTCCATATTAAAATTGAACTACACTCTCTAAAAGAAGCAAGTAATAGCCTAATCAAATTAATAATGTAATAAATTATTATTATTTTTATTGTTATTGTTATATCAATTAAACTTTTAAGAGTAATTGATCTTTGAAGGTAAAGAGATATAAGTAGTAGAAATGAGGATGAGGAACTAATTGGCTGGAAACATAGAAGGCTACATGAATTGTATTTGAAAAGTAGGATGCAAAATGAAAATACATTGTGTGGTTAGCGTGTAACCTTTGCTTGACTTATGAGATGATTGTGGTTTGTAATTGTATTATGTTTATTCCTTTGCTACAGGGACCTCATCTTTAGGATGCTGCTTGTTGTGAGTCATTGCAGTGCTAAGGAGTCTCTGTTTTTAAACTTGCTTGATTGAAAAAAATTAAAACTTTTACTATTAAATAAAATATTGTACATAATCAGGCATATTATATTTTTGCACTGTAATTATAGATGAATAAATACTAATAAAGTAATAAAATAAAAACTAAAATGGGTAAGAAAATCAGTGCTTTAATTTTCCATTGTACTAAATGAGCGTGAAAAGAAGATTATGAAGTGCCTAGGTGGGTTCAAAACACTGAACAATCTTCCTTTCTAGATGAAGCTCTTGTATACACAGAAGTACAGAGATAAGTAAAATACATATAATTTTTCATTATATTTCCAATTCCCCAAACGAGAGAAGAAAAAGAAAAGAAACTGGGGCATCTAATACAGCAGTCTGCATTTTAATTGGTCGACTAAATATTCCCTTAATGAAATAGGGGAGGGATGGTTGATGGTCCAAGTAGTAATTGTGACCACAGCCCTCAGGAGAGCAAGAGTCATTGACCTATATGAGTAGATGAAAGGCTTCATTTCACAATGCTTGAATAATAGGAAAGTTCCAAATCAAATGGCAATAGTCAGCTGCAGAGATGAGCAGATTTTTTGAAATTCGAATTTGCTGGCTTCAACAAATTTTCTACAAAAATTCAATGTGCACCAAATAAATTCATCTGAATCTCAGCACTGGAAAGCTTGTAACTGCTCAAAAAAACCCTTGGGATATAGGAGAGAGAGAAAAATGAGGAAGAAGACCCTTTTGACCATAAGAGCTTACACTCTACAGTCGAGAGAGACTTACCCAGTGACTTTAGAGATGAGTTAAACTATGCAAGACAAATTGCACCATGAGGAAGAGTAGCTGATCTACGATGGCCCAGATACTAACCACAACAGAATAAGATATGATAATTAGTGATGGGCGAACCTGTGGATGTTCAGGTCCGGCAGATTTGGCCAAACAACTAAAAAATGTTTGGTTCGGGTACCAGAACTGTACCCGAACTCGAACCCAAACCCCAGTCAGAAGAATGGGGGCCCAAACATCAGTTGTTTTCCATGTCGTCATCTGCATAACAGCGTGGCAAATACAGTGTCACGCTCGCACCTTAGCAGGTTGGCGTGAGCCGGGGGTTGTGGCCCCATTGTGCCACAAACCAGCCTATCCTGGAAGGGACGTGACTTTGACAGCTACCTCATTCTTTGCTGGAGCCTCTGATGGTGAGGTCAGGCTTGTGTGGCAGGTAGCTGCCAGATGCCACTCCAGAGTGGTGTCTGGCTGTGACTGCTGATCCCACTCAGGGACAAGGCACTTAGACAGGTGTGACTGACAGGCAGGCACGGCAAGCACGGCTGGTACCCAGGCAGGTACGGCTGAGACATAGGGCAGGCTGACATGGTTTGAGACACAGGGCAAACGGGCATGGCTTCGAGACACTGGCAAGCAGGCACGGCTTCGAGACACTGGCAAGTGGGCACAGCTTCGAGACGCTGGCAAGTGGGCACAACTTCGAGACACTGGCAAGCAGGCACGGCTTTGAGACACTGGCAAGCAGGCATGGCTTTGAGACAGGGCAGGCTGGCACGGGAGAGACACAGGGCAGGCTGGCACAGGAGAGACACAGGGCAGGCTGGCACGGGAGGAACACAGGGCAGACTAGCATGGGAGAGACAGTGCAGGCTGGCACGGGAGAGACACAGGGCAGGCAGGAGTGGTATATGAAGGAACAGGTTTTGGACCTGTTCACACAAGAGATGCAGGTACGGATACAGGCAGGAATGCGGAGTAGGCAGAGCCACAGGAGTGCAGAGTAGGCGGAGCCGAAGCAAGAGGTTCTGCAGCAGCAGGAGCGGAGCAAAGCTGAACCACAAGGTCTGTGGAGAGAAGCTGCAGCAAGAGGTTCTGCAGCAGCAGGAGCAGAGCAAAGCTGAACCACAAGGTCTGTGGAGAGAAGCTGCAGCAAGAGGTTCCACAGCAGCAGGAGCAGAGCAAGGCTGAACCACAAGGTCTGTGGAGAGAAGCTGCAGCAAGAGGATCTGCAGCAGCAGAAGCGGAGCACAGGCAGAACCACAAGGTATGCAGAGAGAAGATGCAGCAAGAGATTTTGCAGCAGCAGGAGCAGAGCAAAGTGGAACCACAAGGTATGCAGAGAGAAGCTGCAGCAAGAGGTTCTGCAGCAGCAGAAGCGGAGTACAGACAGAACAGAGTAGAACCGCTAGAGTACGGAGCACAAGCAGACAAGAAAGACACCAGGAAAGACACAGCAGGGAAAGGAACCACAGACAAGGAGACTGACAGACAGAGGTAGGACAGAGTTCAGACAGGGAATCAGTACGAGACAAGGTACATGGACTGAAGTATACAGGAACCAGGATATTCTGTCTCCTGGAGGGTGGACAGGGAAGTACTAGGCAAGGTACAGAGACAAAGCTAGGAAAAGACACAGAGACCAGGATATTCTGCCTCCTGGAGGGCAGACAGAGAAGTACTAGGCAAGGTACAGAGATTAGCAATAAGAGCCTTCAGGGAAGGCAAGACATAGGACAGGGCCTGGCTTACTCAGCAGCAAGAAGCTAACTGAGCTAACACATCGCACAGGCAAGGTTCAGTGGATGGGACAGCCCTAAATAGTAGAGGGCTCTAGATAATTGGTCAGGGACACATTAGCCAGGTGCACCCTGACTCCATAAGAAGCAGAAAGTTCAGGCGCCGCCCCCCTATACACACAGTCAGGAAACATGAACACAGCAGACAGGAGACAAAGCGAGGAGCTGGCAGTAAACAGAATTCACAGCATGGCCTGGAGCAATGAGCAAGTTGGTGAGTGGGGAATGGGAAGCCATGCAGCGATGCCAGCAGGGTTGTTACACACAGGCTCTGATCGGTGGTAAGACCATTACCACTGGTCAGAAAACTGAAGTTCCCATGCTGTCAGATGACAGTATGAGCCAGCAGCTGTGACCAATAGTAAAAAGGTTACCTCCTGTCACACGCGTCGGCTGCTGAGAGCATACAACTGGAGTCACACTAATCGTATTTTACATGCGTAATACGGAGAAATGTCCCCTAAATAGTGCTCCGTATGATATCCTTAATCAAGGTGTGGTCGCGTATTTTGCGCATGTAAGCATCCATATGTAATCCGTATGGCATCCGTATGCTGAGATTTTATCGCAGGCTTGCAAAATGGACATATAATGGATCCCTATGACAGGTTAAAACCCAAATGAAAGGATAGATATATACACATAGAATATATATATTTACTAGCTGAAGAGCCCGGCGCTGCCCGGGCATAGTAACTAACTGTGGTTAGTTATAGCAAATTATAATTATCGTCCATCCCATAGTTCCGTGCCCATATACCCATCATACATCCTCCATCCCATAGTCCCATGCCCATATACCCATCATACATATTCGCCATCCCATAGTCGAGTGCCCATATACCCATCACACATCCTTCATCTCATAGTCCCATGCCCATATACCGGTCATACATATCCGCCATCCCATAGTCCCGTGCCCATATACCCGTCATACATATCCCCCATCCCATAGTCCAGTGCCCATATACCCATCACACATCCTCCATCCCATAGTCCCGTGCCCATATACCCATCATACATATCCTCCATCCCATAGTCCAGTGCCCATATACCCATCACACATCCTCCATCCCATAGTCAACCATTATGACATCATAATGAGCAGCGGGGCTTGCAACCTATGATGACATCAGCGTCACCATGGCAACCATTGTGACATCATAATGAGGGGCGGGGCTTGATACACACACACTTTTTACCCATTATGTAGATAGGGGCAAAATTGTTAGGTGAATTGGAACGCGCGGGGTTAAAATTTCGCCTCACAACGTAGCCTAGGACGCTCTCGGGGTCCAGACGTGTGACTGTGCCAAATTTTGTGGCTGTAGCTGCGATGGTGTGGATGTCAATCCCGGACATACATACATACATACAAACATACATACACACACTTGAGCTTTATATATTAGATATTTCATAGAATTCTACATAGCAGAATAGCCACTAATTCAATTGCCGGCTTCTGTAAAATCATTCCCAAACCCGACATGAAATGAAACATGGTTTATGTACAGTAAACCATTTAATTTCATGTATTTTTTTATATGTCCCTGACTAATAATTAAATTAGGGTTTGTGTGTAAAATTAGGGACGTCTAGGTGTTAAATTAAGGGGTTAATTAATTGGAAAAAAATGCGTGGAGGTTACAGGAGTCTCTAGCTCCTGGAAAACTTGGAGGCTGTGAACTAATGTTACCTTGGGTGTGTACTTGTTAATAAATAAAAAACTAAATGAAAAAAAATGGATTGACGTCCCTTTAATTTTCATAAGCAGCAGAGGGAAAGGCAATGGTGCCGTAGCGAACAATGTCATAAGTGAGGTCACCAGAGTTCATCAGGTATGAACTCTGATGAACTTTCTCAAAGCAGCTCAGCGCTAGACACTGGAGGAGCAATTGCACTCTTGTCAATGTGTTCTGCCTCACTGATGTGATCGCTATTCAAATCTTCATATTGGACAGGTGAAGGATATGGTTGTTTATTAGTTTAGTTTTTTTACAAGGGACATGGGCTTCGATGGATTATTATGCATAAGGTGAGTATCATTTTTTATATTATTTTCTCTTTTTTTTATAAGTTAGCCACCATTTGTGCAAGTTCTCCCACTGATAGGCTTTGAACAAGCCACTCCATTCATCAATATCTCCCCTGGGGAATTCTGACTTTCACCACTTAATCCCCATAAAGTGATCTGGAATCAAGCAGGGCCCTTTGGGTTACGTATACGAAGTGGCTGCTGGCTGGTGAAGCAAGAGAGCAGAGAGAAGGGTCATCAAGGCATCAAAGTCAGAAATAGAGTTTTGTGCTAGTTAAATAGACAGAAAAAATAACCAAGGTAAGGAACTAAATACCAAAAGATATGAATATGTTGGTTACGAGGCACAGAGAAAGTAAGAGACGAGGGTAGTAGCAAATAATAACTGGCAGATAAAAACTGCTGTGAGTTAAAATAAAGTATGGCTCCACCCAAATCTCACAATAATGAGCAAAGTTAATATTAACCCAATAGCTTCATGTCTGGATAGCATGACAAGTCCCAGAAATCAACCAACAGAATAGCTATTTTATCGTCCTGTGTCATACACAAAGAAAGTGCAGTACCACCTAGCATCAGATACAGAGGTAGTAGGGACAAGTTCAGTTATGAATGTTACAGTCACTACAGTGAAATAATTGTACTTACCAATACATGCTTTATTGGTAGGAGTTCTTTGGAACCCAGAATGGCACTTACAGTAATACGATCCAGGTGTATTAACACAGTCGCCATTTGTACATGGATTTGATGTGCATTCATCAACATCTGTTTGCAGTAATAAAAAAATATACTTTGGTTCAAACTATATCATTAAGGTTATGTTATTACTTAGGCCAGAGATTTTAAGTAAAATGTCCAATAACTTTTACTAAATGCGGTAGTAAATATCCAAACAGTACAATTACTCAAATATCACAAAGTCAAATTTAAATTATTTGTTTGAATGTGTTTATTTCCATGTGGAGTACTTCCTCAGACTCTATGTTATCAGATAATTTCAACAATAATCTATTCATTTCCAAAATAAACTTTGTACATTTACTAATTTTGTATAAGTTATTGTAGTTCACTTATTTAATTTAGGTGGTTAGAAATGCTTATAATAAGCATTCCATGTATTATGCTTTAAATTGCTATTAATGACACCCTGAGGTGCTGAGTATGCATTAGGGCAGTGTTACTGTGTATTACAAGTCTCTCTCTTTCTTGTATGTATATCTTTATGTTTCAGAAAGTACATTTTAGAAAGTCGAAAGTTGTAATCCAATCATGTGCATTAGGTACCATCTTCTATGAGATCTTAAAACACTCAGACATATGGAGCTCCAAAGTCATGTATAGCATATATGATATGTATATAAAATAGAAAATTGAATAATAGGTAAAAATATCAAGATTAAACTGGTATGTAAATGTTACTTACCAATGCATTCTGTCTGTGTCTCCTGCTTATATCCCATGTTGCAATCACAACGGTAGCTATTAAGGTTAGGAATACACCGTCCATTTAGACAAAGATTTGGGTATAGTTTGCATATGTCTATTGTTTGATTTAGTGTTGCTGAAACAAAAAATAAATAAAAAATAAAATTGTACATAATTATTATTTCATAGCTCTGTATTACATTAATGAGTCATACTGGCTGGCATTGAGGTTGCAAAGCAGAATTGCTTCCACTGAGAGATCATATATGTATATGAAGTCCATGGGATAATGGAGTGATTTGGGTTTTGTCAGATACATGAGCAATCTGACAGACATAACTTAAATGCACCACCATATGAATTAGGTATCGTATGGAGGCACAGATAGAGCTCATGCACCCTTAAGGAAGTCGCATTGTGAGATCAGTACAAAACGAAGCCTTAAGGATGTTGTCCACTACTTTTACATTGATGACTTATCCTTAGGATAGGTCATTAATGTCTGATCATCGGGGGTCTGACATCCAGCACTCCTGCCGATCAGCTGTCATCCATGCCTACAGCACCGGCTGATGGCCGGAAGTATGCATTGATTTGAATAGGAGGCGGATGTGCATTACTAAGCCTCGGCCACTACCATCAGAGGAGCAGGTCGGCAAGTCAGAACTTCCGGTTGGCGGCCGCCACTGCAGACACCAATAACAGCTGATTAGTGGGGGTGCCAGGTGTCAGATCCCTGGCGATCAGACATTGATGACCTATCCTAAGGATAGGTCATCAATGTAAAAGTACTGGACAACCTCTTTAATAAGTTTACAGTGGGTATGGAAAGTATTCAGACCCCTTTAAATTTTTCACTCTTTGTTTCGTTTCAGCCAATAGGTAAATTCAAAAAAGTTCATTTTTTTACACATTTATGCACACTCTGCACCCCATCTTGACTGAAAAAAAGAGAAATGTAGAAATTCTTGCAAATGTATTAAAAAAGAAAAACTGAAATATCACATGTCATGAGTATTCAGACCCTTTGCTCAGTATTGAGTAGAAGCACCCTTTTGAACTAGTACAGCCATGAGTCTTCTTGGGAATGATGCAACAAGTTTTTCACACCTGGATTTGGGAATCCTCTGCCATTGTTCTTTGCAGATCATCTCCATTTCTGTCAAGTTGGATGGTGGACATTGGTGGACAGCCATTTTCAGTTCTCTCCAGAGATGCTCAATTAGGTTTAGGTCAGGGCTCTGGCTGGGACAGTCAAGAATGGTCACAGAGTTGTTCTGAAGCCACTCCTTTGTTATTTTAGCTGTGTGCTTAAGGTCATAGTCTTGTTGGAAGGTGAATCTTCGGCCAAGTCTGAGGTCCAGAGCACTCTGGAGGAGGTTTTCATCCAGGAAATTTCTTTTCTTGGCCACATTCATATTTCCTTCAATGGCAACCAGTCGTCCTGTTCCTGCAGCTTAAAAACACCCCATAGCATGATACTGCCACCACCATGTTTCACCATGTTCCACCACTGGGATTGTATTGGGTAGGTGATGAGCAATGCCTGGTTTTCTCCACACAGACCGCTTAGAATTATAACCAAAAAGGTCTATCTTCATCTCATCAGAGCAGAGAATCTTATTTCTCATAGTCTGGGAGTCCGAATACTTTCCGTACCCACTGTATATGAATGTATGTGCTTTATTTTAGATTGTAAATAACCATTTCTTATTTAGACACTTTTTAAAGTAATAAATAAATCTACAAAAAATAGTTACTAATAGTGATGAGCAAGTTGATGCAATGCAAATTGAATTTAAATCAAATTTCTTGAAATTCCCTGTAAAAAAATATGTTTTTAGCAATTCGCCTATAATAGCTGTCACAATGATACACACTGTACAAGTGTGTATCTGTTAGAAAAGGCTCAAATGACATGACCAAAAATACCTTGCAACAAACACATCACATGATATAGTGCAGCCAATCAGGATGGACTATTATAGGCTATATAAAAGCAGAAGCAGGGAATGCAGCAGTTATTTTGTAGTGAATCTAGATAGTGAGAGGATTTCACAACCTTCAGCTCAGCTATAGAGAGATGAACTAAAAGCCATAAAGCAGTAAATAAATTGTATAGATATTGTTTTTCACAGCGCAGAATTAACTCCTTAACGACCGGAGGTATTTTTGTTTTTCTTACCGGAAGCGCGAGTTAAATGCTGCTCAATAATAAAAAAGTTTCCAGCTTCCAAATATACAAAAATTTATTCAAGGCATAAGAACAACGATAAACGGACATGCCCCATCATAGCGGAAAGACACAGCAACATGTATCGAACAATATGTTGCTGTCGGAGATTGACAGTGGCAGTTAACAGGTTAACAGCTACGGGTGGATCGCAATTACACCTGCAGCTGTTAGAGGAACATGTCAGCTGGTCAAAACAACTAACATGTGCCGGGAAAGATGTGGGCTCAGCACCGGAGCCCACATCAAAGGGAGGGATTCCAACGTGGGCATACTCTTAAGCCCAACGTCGGAGACGTGTTAAACAATAGCTTACATCAGTTTACCCGCAACCATACATGACGAGGGCACTTTGATGTCCCTAAAGTTGTGCTTGTGGTAAAGAACTTGAAAATGATTAATATGAACTCATTGGACACCTCAGCATGTCATACACATATTTCAGGGCTGAAAGCTTTGCAGTATTTTCTCATCAAATATTTGGGGAAATTTCAGCAAAGCTGTCCAATTTAAATTTGAATAGATTTGTTCATCTATAGTTACTATTTTTGAGATTTACATCTCATTCACCCTACATTATTAAAACACAACCTATTAATGCACAGTATTAGGGCTCATACTCATCTGCGAGAAAAACAGACGAGTGCAATCCAATAAAAAATTGGATTGCACTCAGATCAATATTAATATATGAGTCCCTGCTCATCAGCGATTTTTTTTCTCAGCTCAGATGGGACTGAGAAAAAAAATTGCATCATTCTGCGATTGTATCTCGGACGAGACTCACCAATGCAAGTCAATGGGTGCGATTAAAAAATCACGTGGCACCCGAACCATGCGACCTAAAATCTTCATTCTGCATACTCTTTGGCTAGCTTGCATAGCTGTTTACATTTAAATTAAAACACAATTGACAGGTACATATGACAGGATGTACAGATTTTACTCTAAGAGTATTAGTATCTATATAGTGTTTCAGACTATATACATATATATATATATACATATATATACAGTATATATGTGTATATATATACACACACCATATTATTTGTATAAAATGGTGGTGCTTCTTACAGTCCAATGGACTGCAGTAGTTTTCAAATAAGAAAGAGAAAAAGTGTCATCCTTTATATGTGCAAAGCTGGCAGAAATATACCCCAGCAGCAAAATATTTAGAATTGAGAGTCGTCAGTGGTTGATACCTTTTAATGGCTAACTGAAAAGATGGTAATTGGTAACAAATTGAAAGCTTTTTTCTATCTACTGGCTAACACGGTACAAAGATATACATCTATCCTGTACCCCAGGAGCAATAATTGCAACAAAAGGTGGTCCTACAAAGTATTGACTAAGGGAGGTTGAATACACATGCATGACACAATTTTCATATGTATGATTTAAAAATATTTATAAAAACATGTATTATTTCTACCATATAGTGCAGTGACATTGACGTTAATCATTTCATTTTTCAAGTTACTCACTGGCAACTAAATATGGTTTCAGTTATTTTACAGGTCACACAAAACAATATCTTCTCAACTATCTTTTTCCTTTGGTTTTCAGACTAAATTTTCCAACTTACCAACCCCTCCATTGGTTCCAGTGCCTGCTCCATCTAATCCTGTTCCTCCTCCGATTGGAGGAAATCCATTACCACCAGGTATAGGAATATATCCATTTCCAGGACCAAATCCGTTGGGGCCAATTATTACAGGACCACCAGGTCTTGGGCCGCCAAATGGAACACCTTCAATGCAAAGCCTTCGGTAGTCATCTAGGGTGAAAAATAAAGTTAGTTTTGGAGCACAACATTAAATAAACATGGATACTTCTGAAAATTTACAATTACAATCAAGTAGCCAGAAAAGACAGGTAAGTCTAACAGTTAAATTGTTTTAGTGCATCATGTTCTAAATATTTTCTAGAAATTTAATATATTTAATATTAGGGCAGTCAATAAAAGAAAATAAAGACGAATCTGGTATATACAGGTGTTTCTCACAAAATTAAAATATTGTCATAAAGTTAATTAATTTCAGTTCTTTAATGCAAAAAGTGAAACTCATATATTATGTAAAGTCATTTCAAACAGAGTGATCTATTTTAAGTGTTTAATTTCTGTTAATGTTGATGATTATGACTTTACAGCCAATGAAAACCCAAAAGTCATTATCTTAGCAAATTAGAATAATTAACAAAAACACCTGCAAAGGCTTCCTAAACATTTAAAAAGGTCCTTTAGTCTGTTTCAGTAGGCTCCACAATCATGGGGAAGACTACTGACTAGAGATGGGTGGACACTTGAATATTTGGGTCCCGTGGGTTCGGCCGAACAGTTACAAAAAGTTTGGGTTTGGGTACCAAAACAGTACCCGGACCCAAATCTGAACCCGGACTCCATTCACTTGAATGGGGGGCCAGAACATCCAGTGTTTGCTGTGCTTTCTTGTGCATGACAGTGCAGCAAACACTGCTTCTGATCGGTGGGGAAATTATCCCCACCGTTCAGAGAGCTGCGGTTCCCAGACTGTCTAAAGACAGTCATAGCACTCAGCTGTGATCGAAGGTATAAACTTTACCTTCATTCACTGGTGTCAGCTGATGAGACTACAGCTCCTATCATCTGACACCTGCAGCCGCAAATTACAGTGATAGCAGGAACAGCGGATGGGCATTTTCATCTGCGGCTCCTGTGCTGTAAATAAATAATTTTAAAAAATCGCATGGGTTCCCCTGTATTTTTTCTAACCAGTCAGAAAAAACTCACAGCTGGGGGCTGCAACCTTCAGCTGTCAGCTTCAGCAAGACTAGTTAGCAAGAATAGAGGGGTCCCCATGCTGTTTTTTTAATTATTTAAATTAATAATTAAAAAAATGGCATGGAGTCCCCCCATTTTTAACAACCAACCTTACTAAAGCAGACAGCTGGGGGCTGATATTCTATTAGATGCGCTTTTTTCGGCGCTTTGCCTGGCTCTTCCCACTTGCCAAGTAGCAGTGGCAAGTGGGGTTAATATTTTTGGGGATGATGTCACCTTTGTATTGTTAGGTGACATCAAGCACATGACTTAGTAATGGAGAGGTGTCTATAAGACACCTCTCAATTACTAATTCTATAGTGGTATGGTAAATGAAGACACAGCCAGAATAAAGTGCTTTATTTGAAAATATGACACAGACTCCTTTATTAATCTCAATTAAACCAAACTTACTGCATCGCCTAATCCCAGCAAAGCCCTCGATTGTTATGAATGGGTCACCGAGGAGGATGGCAGGAACAGGCTAAGCCACCAGAAGACCAGAGAGGTTGCTAACTAAGCGGATTGCAGACCCCTGATCCTATCCACACAACTAGCAGTAGCCGTGGAGCATTCCTACGATGCCCTAGATGCTTCATCACAGCCGGAGGACTAACTAAGCCTAAAGACAGAAAGATGAAATCTAAACTGCCACGGAGCAGATCCCCAAAGGAATAGACAGCCCCCAAACATATATTGTCAGTGAGACAAGATGAGACACAAACACAGGCAAAAACCAGCCTGAGCAAACGATGGGGCCCTAGCTATCTAGACAGGACAGGACAGAAAAGATACTGTCTGCAATCACGCACAAAAACCCAGCAAAGCAAAAAGATACTAACATAACAGGGGACTGAACAAGCTGCAACATATGAAGCAGGGCCCAGTGCTGCCCCCAGCAGGGAGCACGCTGAACCCTAGCAGCAAAACAGAAAGCAAAAAAAATACAACCAGATTAGATGCAAAGGATTAGCAAAAGAATCACTTAGCTGAAACATGCAGATCAGGAAGGGGACGAAAGCACTCCAAGTGCACACAGAGGAAATCACCAGCAACCTCCAAGAGCAGCCAGCTCAATTATATGCTCCCAGCCAGTAATCCCAGGTTCCCAAATATTGTCATCAGGTAGAGAACTTCCATCCATCTGACCAGCTCCACTACTCTCAGTAACCACCAGAGGGAGCAGAGAGAGCTTTGGCTCAGAACTTCGATCAAGGGAATTCACAACACTCAATCTCCTGTAATAAAAAATAAAATAAAAAATCTACAATATACCATAACTGTCCGTCGTTGTGTCCCAGACCGTAATCCATGTCTTGGGCTAAATAGTTTTCAACCTGGATGGTGCCAAGATGTTAATGTCCCGGCTGAAAACCACTGGTGAATGAGCTGCTAAGAGTGTAGCATCATTTACCAGCGGTGACATCATTGAGGCCGGGTTGAACTGCGGTGACCTCAGGACTGTGGGAAAATGTCAATGATGATGTCACTGCTGGAGAATGATACTGCGCTCTCAGCAGCTCATTCACCAGTGGTTTTCAGCGGGGACTGTTGCATCTTGGTACCATCCAGATTGAAAACTACACAACGACTGTATGGTATACTGTTGTTTTTTTATTTTTTATTACAGGAGATCGAAGGCTTCACTGGGATTAGGCGATGCAGTAAGTATGGTTTAATAGAGATTAAAAATGGAGTCTAAGGCATTTTTTCAAATAGAACACTTTATTCTGGCTGTGTCTTCATTTACTATACCATTATAGGATTAGTAATAGAGAGGTGTCTTATACAAGATTAGGGAGGTTTCCACCCCTTCCTTGTGGGCCATGCACATGAAAGACGTTCTCTGCAGTGAGTCCACATCGGACATTACCTGTCTGAATCCTGTTCATATAGGTACTATACACATGATCAGGTTTTTAAATATATCAGTTACAGACTGCTCTGAGATGGGTATAACTTGACGTTTGGTAGAGCGGCTTAGTATAACCTGTTTTTTATCATCTTTTTTACTAGCACTTGCTGTTTACTGTTACTTTTTTACAACAGAGTATTTTTACACGTTTTATTGTGTTTTTCTGAGTTTCTGCTTAGAGATATGGCAGAATGTGGATGGATTGTTTGATGTGGCAGATACACACCCTACATTGAGAACAACAGTGAGGCACAAATACTCACAAGATCACAATATATCATATTAAGTACGGTCTTATAGGTAGTGCTAGGTATTTACATTTGTGATTGTAAATTCTAATTAATTAATTGCTTAGTTTCCTACTTACCAGAACCTCTGACTGGACACAACTCAGGTAAGGAGCCCAATGCCCAGCAGCGACCAGATTCACAACAACACTGCATTTTCGTAAATCTGCCTGTCAATTCCTGTGCACAATGTCCATTCACAAGGCTGGAGAAGCATATGCCAGATCTTTGATCTATGCAAAAATAATCATATACAAATGTATTGAAAAAAGTATTTCAATAATTTAGTAAATAAAGTCATGGTATTTTTACTAGATAGGTCTTTTCTGAGTGCATAACTCTCTTTTTTCAATTAGAAAGGCAGCTGAACAGACAAGCCAGTGTACTTGGAACTGGAAAGTAGTTGAAAATATGTAAAAATGACACATTTATTAAATCATATTTTTTTATACCACAAGGCAAAGTTTTGTATTGTAAGTTTGAGTGCAAACTGTGAAAAAAGCAGACAGCACTCGGACCAATATTGTTCCACTGGGCTGTTCAGATTACTAATTTTTTTTACATGGACTGAATGCCCTTATAAAAAAAAAATCATAGCATGCAGTAGTCGCTTCCGAATTTTGGATGAGACTTGCTACTACAAGTTGATGGGCTCGTGCAGACAACCATTTTATCAGTCCTAGTGCCATCCAATAAAACATCAGATTGCACTAGAACCAATGTTTTTCTATGGAGCTTTGCACATGTCTAATTTTTTTCCTTGGACAGAGCCGGCCCGGTGAAAAAATCACAACATGCTCAAATTTGACCCGATATTCGGATTGCCCTTGGCAATGCAAGTCAATGGGTCGTGGAAAATATCGGAATGCACTTGTATGATGTCTGAGTGCAGTCTGATTTCCACGGACTGACAGAATGGAGAAGATGGAGATATTTTTTCTCTTTATTCTTCTCATCCAGGAGAATTGGATCACACTATGATCACAATCTGACCAGAGTTTGATCAGAGTGTGATTTGCATAATCGACCCAATTCTATCAGAATAGAAAATATACGCATGTAGTGCATTCCGATATTTTCCATGACCGATTGACTTTCCTATGGTAAGCAAAAAACATCAGATCCTGTGCGGATCAACTGTCTAGCATTCGGTTTTTGTGGATAGATTGTCGTTATTAACACAGGAAGCTCTTTTGGGTCTTGTAAATTGTATCCGTTGTTGATGTATAAAAATGGGTGCAATACGGATGACAATGCAGTTGAAAAACTACTATCCATTTTTTTCTGGATGAAAGCAGGATGAGATTATAAATGCTCGTTGAAGTTAGCCTATGGGTAAGAGTGCACTACATGGCAGCTACAGTACATGTACAGTTGGCCAAAGTCTTCAAATAATGCGGTAATTGGACAAATCATTTTCTGAAAAATACTGCTGTTTTCACTCAAAACAGGAGGTCAATAACAAGCAATTGAAGACTCCATCCACTACATGTAGGAAGTGGTCTTGTTCATAAGCAGCTGCTACCCACTGTGTTCTAATCCTAAATGACATAAAATAGTTTATTATGGATATTCTAACAATATTTTAATAATCTGAGCAAGATTCTTAGTGCTTAGATCCTTCATTACATGATTACGCGATTTTTTAATACACTTATTGGATTCATCTTTATCAACCAAAGAAAGGTAGATACGAAAAAACAAGTACAAGTCTTTTCTTTACTTTGAATCCCCTTAGGATTTATTTCTTTAACTGGCAAACTAAAATTGGTATACCCTTTAAAGTGATTTGTGGCATGCCAATAGCACATGCCGTAAAACATCAATTTTTGCAAACGAGATCAGTTTTAGCTGAGGCCAATTGTGCAGAGTAGGTTGCGTGTATGAAATTGGTTGTTTCCATTGTTATGGAATTTATGTTCCGCATCTGTGGTCAGGACAATTTGGATCTCAGGGTCACGTTTCCCAGCTTTCAAAGGTTTATGACAAGTCTTATTTACATATCATAACATGAGTTCATGAGAAAAAAAACCCATTTCATATAAATACAAATATTATTTTGTATTTACTTATCTTAAACCTAGGCCCCTTACCATTAAATGTCCACTCTTAGAGACCATGATGTTTTTTTTAAATAAATAGGCCCAGAATGTCAGCACTGATAATAGTTTTATCACCAGTATGTTACTTTCTGTAATATTTTAACAACATTTTACTATCTGTAATAATTTGACATGTTCTGCTGCAGCCTCTTCTGTCTCCCAGGATAGTATCCTTTATAAAACATATTTTGGAGTAAAAGTTAATAAATTGTTTGTAATATAATCCATTACAAATTACTACTACAGTAGTAACCTATTTTTCATGGAGCATGGCTGGTAGCAATGTTCACTAATACTAGGACATCTATCTTTCTTATAGAGAATTGAGGAACCACTCTGCCTGATACAGCTGCCAGAGGAATCCCCAAGACAAAAACATAGAACTTGTAAAAATAAATCTCCCTAAAAAATAATTTTCCTTTTTTAGGACCCCTTTAACTCTGAACATGTTTAAAGCAGATTTGTCACCAGATTTAACAATAAAAAGTATTATAGAGATCTCTTGGCAGAGATGACACTTGTGTATTTACTTTGATAATCAATGTAAGAATGGCTGCATAATCCAGACACTAAGTTGAGCATTTTATTAGTCCTGCTATAGAATGAAATAGCTCCAGAGTCTAAGTGTATTTAGTCTCTTCCCACCCGGCCTAACTGGTAGCTGACTGACAGCTTTTACTGAGCAGTGTGAGATCTCAGCAGCAGCAGGGGTATTGAGGAGCTGTCAATCAGACTAGGTAACAGGAGATTTAACATTTTGATATATAGAATTTATGGCAATGCTAGCATTGATTTTCAAAGTAAATACAGCATGTTTATAAAGTCTAAAAGACCTATTTAGTACCATATGGAGTTAGAATTGTGAAATCTGGTCACAGATCTACATAAATTAGAAAACTAAACTTTTTTTTCAATTACATGACCTTCTTAGATCCAGATTTGTAGTAAGAGTTTCAGCTTTAAATGAAAAATACAAGTAGCACATCAAATCCAAATTCTTGGTTAAGAAGTCAAGATTATCATGTTGAGGAAACCTAAAGAATGGGGAAAAAAATGGGTGATACCCTATGGAAGTAGTGCCACATTTTGCTGGAATCTGCAGTACATCTGAGATTAGAAGATCTGGGCGATAACCTGAGCACAGACCCTTTTTAAATCTTCAAGGCCATTCATGAGTTGACAGCTTTTTGTGACATGGAAAGGGTTTAAAGTTCTTTATGTTCTATTAGCTGTGCTAAGGGTGGATCCACACCCTTCCATTACAAATACATGTGTCTGGCTTCCCTCCATGCGAGCAATAGAATCTTCATTCTGCTCCTGGTTTCATTGGGGAAAGTGTTTTGTAGAGTCGCTCTTGTCGTCTTGAGATTGCTGCATGGGGTTTGTTGTGAATACCTCTATCATTCCCTTCTTGCATTTTTTCATGTTGCCTTTTTGCCTCTTTACTGTGTACCCATTTTTCATTTGTATTTTATCCTGTGTGTCTGTCGCTTGATTAGGCCTTGGTTTTCCCCATCTGTTTAGCCGGTTTTACCCTTTTACTTCTATCTCTTTCCTCCCTGTGGGGAGAGTGAGAGCTGCATAGGATTTCATAGGAGCACAAAGAGGTACAAAACCCAAGCATCTCCACCTTCATGGATAACACTGGGGTTAGGGATGGATTAGGATTTCCCTAGATTAAGGGACAGGATAGGGCACCTCCTTTCAGCCTTTCCTACAGTCACAGCATGATATTATTGCTTGCTCCATATATTTTATTCTTACCTGGATCAGATTACTGTACTAGCAAATCAAATTCAGACTCTGGAGGTGTTTCATCTTTAGCTGCACAGCAGCTAACTGTGGGTCTGTGCTTCTCAATAGCCATCCAGACCCACCCTGAATCCAAGGTGGCCCTCCTGGACCGGTTCTTTGGGGGACAAGATAAATACATGGTTTTCAAGGAAGCCTGTGAACTGTATTTCAGGCTTTGTCCTAACTTCTCTGGAAATGAGGAACAACTAGTGGGGACTGTTGTCTTCCTACTTCAGGAAGAACCTCAATCCTGAGTCTTATCTCTTCCAGCTGACTAGCAGTCTCTCTGGTTGGTAGATTAATTTTTTGCAGCCTTAGGATTCATCTATTATGGCCCTGACCGGGTCTCCCTTGGTGAGTCTAAGCTATGCAAGCTCCAGCAGTGGGATCTGCCAGCAGAGGAGTTTTGTTCTGAGTTCCAGAGATGGGCCACTGATACCAGGTAAAATGATCTGGCCTTCAGAACCCAGTTTTGTCAAGGTCTGTCAGAAAGGCTAAAGGATGTATTGGTCCTGTATGAAACTCCTGATTCCTTGGAGCCTGCTTTGGCCTTAGTCATCCAAATTGGCAGACGCCTCAGGTATAGACCCATAATAACTCCTCTTTCAACTGTACTCCCTAGGGGGAATAGCTCCCAGTTGTGTCCTGATGAACCTATGCAGATGGGAGGACCTTTGTTCGGTCCAAACCTCTTGTGGTCTTCCACAGAACAGGGGTTTGCTACTTTTGTGATCAGATGGGTCACTTCATTGGGTCTGTCCCATTGCACTTAAATTAAAGAAACCAGCAGAAAACTGGTTTTACAGCCTGGATGTATGCATTTACTCCATGTGTAACACTCAGTTTGTCTCACCTGCAAAGTTTGTTTTTGGTATGAAAACTAAAAGAGTGTCTATTTTGGATATTTTGGAGCAGGGGCCAATATGGTGGATGCAGAGTTTACCTAGACTCATGACTTGTAGTGTTCTGACAATATCCCCATATTTTCTATTGATTCTGAGCCTCTTGGCTAGTGTTGTTTCATCAAGGTGAAGCATAATTTGGGCCTTCAAATTGGGGGTCTTCATAAAAAATATGTTTCTTACTATTTGCTTGTCGGCCTTCGTGCTATTGTACTGGGCCTCGTGTGGTTTGTTATGCATAACCCTGTTGTCGATTGGCAGTCTAGGGAAATAGTAAAATGGAGTGATTTCTGTAACAACAACTGTTTTAATACCCATCTCTCTACCGTTTCCTCCAAAATTCTACTCTCTTTTCTGTCAGGTTTTGAGGATGTGTTTTCTGAAGACAGGTGCAAGGAACTGCCTCCTTATCGGGCTCATAACTGTCGTGCTAACTTGCTCCCTGGAGCAAAACTGCCCAAATCTAGGTTATACAATCTTTTGGGTCACGAAAGACAGGTTATGAAGGAGTATATGGCGGAAAGTCTTGCCAAGGGACACATCAGACGTTCCTCTTCCCCCATTGCTGCAGGTTTTTTATTGTCAAGCAAAAAGATGGACTTCTGCATCATTGTCTATATTTTTGAGAGTTAAATCGGATTACTATCTTAGACCCTTATCTCCTTCCTCTCATTCCAGATTTGTTTAATTAGATTGTTGTAGCAAAATGGTTTTCCAACTTAAACCTTAGAAGGGCGTATAATCTACTAAGAATCAGAGAAGGGGATGAATGGAATACCATGTTTAAAACCTCTGAAGAGCATTTCAAAATCATTGTCATGCCATTTGGTCTGACTAATACCCCTGCCATTTTTCAACATTTTATGAATTATATCTTCTGTCATCTGGTGGGCAAATTTATGGTAATATACATGGACGATATTTTAATTTAGTCACCTATTTTTGGGACACATCAGGGACATATCAGATCGGTATTACAGATATTGAGAGATAATAAACTGTATGCTAAGCCTGAGAAATGTGTTTTCCTTTCAGGAGATGCAATTCCTTTGTTACCTGGTGTCAGCTTCGGGCTTCCGGATGGACACTGGAAAGGTATTGGATTGTTGCATATGGTTTGTTGTGAATACCTCAACCTTTATAATGTCTGCTTCACAAATTTTATAATACCTGAGCTAAAAAATTGAGATCAATTTATTTGCCCACTTGTGATAAATCTCTCCGTCAGCACGTGCTATCTTGCCCTCTTGTTTAAGGTCTTCATTTGTTATCGCCAGGGATGAACACTTACAGAAGTTATTTTAATCTTTAGAATCTGAATCATATTATAAATTATTTCTGGTTGGCTTCCAAACCAACCCTATTACAGAGGACAGATATTAAAAAGTAGTGTATAATAGCAGACCTATCCAAACAGATACGACAGCTGAAAACTAATGTGTCTTGTTCTTGTTTTTAGATCTTCTCTGCTTAACTAGTTATAAAAATATCAAGGTTCTTTCACAATGTTCCTTTAAGTTGTTTATATTCAGTCAATGCATTTGTATATTGGATAAATCATAGTGACTAAAAGTGACTAATAACCTCAATTGACCTGAAAAGTGATGAAGTCCAGAGGAACAATGTGAAGTTTATCTAAGGACAAAATAGATACATCTATTTATGTATATATTAATATATATTTTATATTTTACAGTACTGTGTAACATACATAGTCAAGAATGTATATACATTTTTAACACACAAAAATAGAATTTGTTTTTAGGTATGTGGGGCACCATCAAAACCGTTTTTCCCCTTAGTCCCTTTAAAAACATTCACAATATTTATTTTTACAACCATTCTTTTGTTTCTCAAAGAAATCCACTTTTTTCTTACCGATACACTGTAAGCCATCAGCAGATGTGAGATATCCACGTGGACAAATGCAATAATAACTACCAATCGTATTGGAACATTCTCCTCCATTACAAATACCGGGGATAGTGCTGCATTCATCAATGTCTGTTGGTTTAAGTAAAACATATGGAAAAAGTAGATTAAAACATTTTTGTTGATTGAAGCATTTCACAAGTAAACATCCTTTTTACATTGAAAACTTTAAGGAGAAGCAATTTTAGAAAGGGAAATAAATGATTAATCTTCAAATAGAAACATTTACATTTTTGTTCTTTGACAGCTTGTATCCATTTTACTAAGGTTACAAAATACCTCAGAGGAAAATCTTTTTATCTTTATCTAGACTTAGTGTTCACAAAATAACATTGTGTATTTGTTCGGTGGATTGCACATTTTTCATGCAGCAGAGAGAAAATTCAAATCTCACCATGATCAATATGAAATTTTTATGTTTCCCTGTGTTTTACTGGGCTTTTTCCTAAATCTTTGGTTTACTTCCAAACCACAAAACAATGCTGGTATGTTTATTGTTTTTCCATGAAATTACTCATAGTGTCAGTCATATTTTTTACTTAATTCACTAGGCCATATTATGCATGTGTTTTGTATAGACCAATAATATATTACTTAATTGTCCTGGCTCAAGTGTTAGGTTTTGCTTTCATCCACTATGCCCAGTCATCAATGTGAAAATCAACACTGGGTTACTGTGGTTACCTGGCAAATACATCTAACATCATCTCCCAAGAACTTTTAAGGTTGACTTGGACACCATGTACTTTCTGTGTATTGAGAAAGTATTGCCCTCAATTACCATGTGTTTGTCATGAGTTATTTCACCTTTTACTTAGTACATACTCAGTGAGGCATCTAAATATCTCCAGCTACTGTCATCGGTTGGCTAAAACTTTTGTTCCTCATTAAACTTCACCATAGTAATGGTTTTTTCCATTGACTAACCATTTTAGATAGCTTTAGCCTAAGGCTTCATTCACATGCCAGTTTTTTCTACCACAAAAGAGGACAGTATTTTCTTCGGAATGCTGGATCCAATTTTTATCTACTTTGGTTAATGTGCTCATTTTTACCATTAGAGTGACTTCCATTTTGGAAAAGTCCAAAACTTCTTCTAGGTGTAAGTGATATTCATTCATCACAAAGATGCAACTAGAATGGCATCAGGGTGCTGTCCATTTTTTTTTTCACTGAACCATTCTTTTTAGTGGGTGAGTTTGACCAAAGTAAGTTTTGGCTCAATTTTTTCCTAGAACATTAGGTCACGTTCACATGCTCAGTATTCGATCAGTATTTCTAAGCCAAAACCAGTAGTGGGTGATAAATACAGGAGTGGTGACGTGTTTCTATTATACTTGTCCTCTGATTATTCCATTCCTGGTTTTTTCTTACAAATACTGATGTAAAATACTGACCAAATACTGAACAAATGAGCGTGGCCTTATTATCTCTGGAGTTTAGTCTTTTTTTACCTTTGACTCTGCATAAACTCTAGCTGTTGCTTTTATTCATTCTCATCTGAACTATTACAACTCTCTACTAATTGGTCTCCCTCTTACTAAACTCTCCTCTCTCTAATCCATCCTGAATGCTGCAGCCAGGATTATATTCCTGTCCAATGTCTGCACTGATGCCTCTACCCTGTCCAATATAAACTTATCATGCTCACCCACAAAGTGCTCTACGGTTCAGCACCATCCTACATCTCCTCTCTCATCTCTGCCTATAATCCTACTCATGCCCTCCATTTTGCTAATGACTAAAGAATAACATCCTCAATAATTTAAACCTCCCACTCCCGTCTCCAAGACTTCTCATGTGCAGCTCCAATTCTTTGGAATGCATTACCCTGGACATTTCTATTAATTTCCAATACTGACAGTTTTATGTGTGGCCTAAAAATGCATTTCTTTAGACTGACCTATCGCCTCACCACACTTATCTAACTATCCCCGTTTTGCCCATACAAATTTTTTTCAAAATCAGGACTCTACCAGCATCTGTTCACACCCTCCATGCACTTAATAGCCCATGTGTCTATACTTGTAGACATTCTGACTGGTGACCGGTTCATGCAGCACTATGTGAATACCCTATTTATTATATTGATTCGTGGAATATACAATACAAGCACTTTTTACCATCTACCTTTCGTGTCCCCCCTAATTCATCGTAGATGATTAGCTTGAAATTTGATTTGTGTTATTCTGTAATGTCTTTATTGTCTGTACAAGTTCCCTCTATAATGTAACGTACGGCGGAATATGTTGGCGCTATTGAAATAAAAGTTATTATTATTATTACTGGTTTATAAAGTGTCCTTAATAGCACCCTCTGAAAATGTGGCAAGAAACTAAAATGAGAGTTTGAAGTTCTATTAACCCTAGAAGTATTTGTCCAAAGAATAACGGAGAAAAAAATTCTTATCCCTAATATTATGGTGCAGTAAAGGACGAGTTGGGTTGGATAGATACAAAAAACAGAGATAGTAAAAAAAAGAAAGATAAATCTGAGTTCAACATACTATAAAAATAAAACCCAGTATTGGGCACTTGTAGGCCTTGCATTAGCTAATTGGAGGGAACCTCTTCTTGGTTTTTAATTTAACCCCTTTACGACCTTGGGCGTATCCGTACATCCTGGTCGCCTTGTACCATCGAACAAAAAGTGGAATAAAGTGAGATCAAAAATACTAATGTAAATAAAAATATTACTATTGAAAATGTCATTTTGTCACACAAAAAAGAAGCCACCATACAGCTCAATCAACGGAAAAATAAAAAAGTTATAGCAATGCAAAAATAATAATTTTTTCTATAAAATTGTTTTTATTATGTAAAAGCGCCAAAACATAAAAAAAATATAAATGGGTATCACTGCAATCATACCACACGCAAAACGGCATAAAAAACCCCAAAAACAATTTCTCAATTGCTGGTGTCTGTTCATTCTGCCTCTCAAAAATCAGAATAGAAAGTGATAAAAAAAAGTCATATGCTCAAAAATGGTACCAATAAAAATATCAAATCGTCCCGCAAGAGAAAATCCTTTACATGACTCTGTCGGTCAAAAGATGGAAAAATGATAGCTTTCAAAATATGGCAATGCAAAATCTATTTTTGCAATAAAAAGCATCTTTTAGTGTGTGACAGTTGTCAAATATAAAGAAAATGATATAAATCTGGCATTGCTGTAATCGCACAGAACCAAAGAAATAAATCATCTATTCACTTACACCGCACAAGGAATGGCATAAAAAATAAATAAAAGCAATTTTTCACCTGCTGTTGATTTGTTATTTCTGCCTTCCAAAGATTGCAGTAAGTGGTTAAAACTAAAAGAGAAAGAGCGCAATAGGGTCTTACCCAGGTAAAAGAGATATAGTTCAAGCTATTATACTCACCAATAGCAGGAGAGTTGAAGGCATAAAGGAATAGAAGTCAAAGCTGCTGCACATCCAAATGGCCACTCCGTGACCATAAATCATCAGATATCAAAGAAATAATTTTCGGATTAACCGTGCGCTGCTAGACAAAACGACTCCTTTCCAGATTGTGTACTTGTATACTTTTATTTTCCCAACGCGTTTCAAAGTTTCAAACTTCTTCCTCAGGGGATGACATATCATCCCCTGAGGAAGAAGTTTGAAACTTTGAAACGCGTTGGGAAAATAAAAGTATACAAGTACACAATCTAGAAAGGAGTCGTTTTGTCTAGCAGCGCACGGTTAATCCGAAAATTATTTCTTTGATATCTAAAGATTGCAGTAAGGCTCAGCTCACATTTATCCTGCACTCTACGTACGCTGGGCGATTACTTCGGGGTTTCCGTGTAAATCATTGAAATACATGATGCAGACAGAACTGCCGGCGGAAGATTAGCCTATAATGAGGTGGATGGAGGCACTGTGGACGCCATCTGACCTGTGATCTGGCGGTGACTGTCTTTTTAGGCATGCATAAAAATGCAGTTGGCCACAGTTTTGTGCACTTCTTAGAAGAAGGACAACGCTGAACAGAGGCCAGACGGAATCAAGAGTAACTCTACTGTCTCATTATAGTGAGTGGCTTCATCGGGGCTTCTCCTGAATCACGTCACTCTGAGATTTAAATGGATACCCCGATAAAAGTGCTCAGCATATAGCATTGAATAAACGTTAAAAATAAATCCCAAGTGTTATGTAAAATGTTCCTAACAAAAGCTTAAAATCAATCCACAAAAAAAGCACTTGCGCACTCAGGTTCATCATCTGTCAATAGAAATACAGGGGTTTCCATGCTACTGGTAGCACAAAGGCTCTGAAAAAGCACTCTGGCTCCTCACCCCCCAAAAGAAATTCAGCGAATTCTGTGCACTCAAATCCAAATGCCCCCTCTCTTCTGAGTACCGCAGTGTGCCTAAACAGCAGCTAGCTTCCACATGTTTAGCATTTCTCTAACGATGAGAACTCACCTAATTTACAGGTGCATGTCTCCAGAAGAATAAGCATGACACAACCTACTGGTCACTACAACGTACTGGTCACTACAAAGGCAGTTTGCAATTTTCACTCTGTAACATCCACTGCTGCTTGTTTCTGGAAAACACCCATGGAGTCAAAATCGTCACTACACCTGTAGATAAATTTCCAAAGGGGTATAATTTCCTTAATTTGGTCATTTGAGGGTGGATTCTGCTCTTAGGGGTTCTGTATACGGAGTCCGCAAACTATTCTAGGAAAATCTGTGCTACAGGAGGCAAACAGAGCTCCATCTATCTCTACTGAGTCTCACCATGTGGCTAAGCAGTACTGTACTGCCATATATAGGTTATCTCTACAGTCAACAGAGATTGGGAACAAATTTTGGTGCCATTTTTATCCATTTCCCAGTTTGAAAATGTAAAATCTGGGGCTAAAACAAAATTTTGGTTATAAAAATATAATTATTTTATCTTCACTGCCCAATGGTATAAAATTCTGGTGACCGATCTGTGGTGTAAATATGATCACTGCACCCCTAGATGAATTCACTGAAAGGTGTAGTTTTTAAAATGGTGTGTTTTGGGGGGTTCTGCTGTTCTGTCACATCATGGACTCTGCCAATGTGACGTGGCACTCTCAAACCAATCCAGCAAAATCTGATCTCCAATATGGCGCTTCTTCCCTTCTGATCTTTGCGCTGTGCCTTAAAAGTAGCTGTCAAACACATATGGGGTATCGGCGTACTCAGGAGAAACTCAGAAATTGCACAACAAATTTTGGGTTCAATTTTTTTCTGTTACATGTCATATTTTTATTTTCACTGCTCTACCTTATAAACTTCTGTGAAACATCTGGGTGTTCAAAGTGCTCAGCACATATCGAGATAAGTTCCCTGAGGGGTCTAGTTTCCAAAATAGTGTCACTTTTGGGAGGTTTCCGCTATTTAGGTACATCAGGAGCTCTCCAAATGTAACATGGCATCCATTAATTATTCCAGCAAATTTTGTATTCCGTGCTTCCCTGAGCCTCCCATGGCAGCGCAATGTGCAGCGTTGCTGCGGGGGGCTCTTTCCCTACAGGCACCCGGATCCAAGATGGCGACGGAGACCTTCGGGGGCCTGTAGGGAGCTGACTTCCTCACTGCCTGCAAAGCGCAGGCATGAGGAAGTCTGCGTCTATGCCTGTGACAGATTGCTGATCTGTCACAGTGATCTGTGATGTGACAGATCAGCGATCTGTCACAGGACAGTGATGTCCCACCTGGGACAATGTAATAAAGTTAAAAAAAAAAAAAAGTGTAAAAATAATTTTAAAAAAATCGCTAAATAAATTAGTAAAAAAAAAAAAATATTCCCCAATAAATTCATTTTTTGAAAATAATTAAAAAAAACAATAAAAGTACACATATTTGGCATCATCGTGTCCATAACGACCTGCCCTATAAAACTGTCCCATTAGTTAACCCCTTTAGCGAACCCCTTAAAAAATAAAAATAAAAAACGAAGCAAAAAATAATGATTTATTATCATACTGCCGAACAAAAAGTGCAATAACTCGAGATCAAAAAGACGCATATAAATATCCATGGTACCACTGAAAACGTCAGCTTGTCCCGCAAAAAATGAGCTGCCCTACAGCATCATCCGCAAAAAATAAAAAAGTTATAGCTCGCAGAATAAAGCGATGCAAAAATAATTATTTTTTAATATAAAATAGTTTTCATTGCATAAAACCGACAAAGCATAAAAAACGACCTAAATGAGGTATCGCTGTAACCGTACTGACCCGAAGAATAAAACCGCTTTATCAATTTTACCGCACGCAGAACTGTGTAAACACACCTCCCAAAAGAAATTCATGAAATGCTGGTTTTTGTTCATTCTGCATACCAAAAATCGGAATAAAAAGAGATCAAAAAAGTCACGTGCCCGAAAATGATACCAATAAATACGTCAACTCGTCCCGCAAAGAATAAGACCTCACATGACTCGGTGGGTCAAAATACGGAAAAATTATAGCTCTCAATATGTGGTGATGTAAAAACTATTTTTACAATAAAAAGCGTCTTTTAGCGTAAGACAGCTGCCAAACATAAAAACCGCCATAAGAAGTAAATCAAACCCCCTGTTATCACCCCCTTAGTAAGGGAAAAATAATAAAACTAAAAGAAAATGTATTTATTTCCATTTTCCCATTAGGGTTAGGGTTAGGGCTAGGGCTAGGGTTTGGGCTAGGACTAGGGTTAGGGCTAGGGTTAGGGCTAGGGTTAGGGTTAGGGCTAGGGTTAGGGCTAGGGTTAGGGCTGAGATTAGGGTTAGGGGTGTGTTGGGGTTAGGGTTGGAGTTAGAATTGGGGGTTTCCACTGTTTGGGCACATCAGGTGCTCTCCCAATGCAACATGGCATCTTATCTCAATTCCAGCCAATTCTGCGTTGAAAAAGTCAAATGGTGCTCCTTCCTTTCCAAACTCTGCCATGCGCCCAAACAGTGTTTTACCCCAACATATAGGGTATCAACATACTCAGGACAAATTGAAAAACAACTTTTGGGGTTCAATTTCTCCTGTTACCCTTAGGAAAATAAAAAATTGGGGGCAAAAATATCATTTTTGTGGAAAAAAATGATTTTTTTATTTTCACGCCCAGGCGTTATAAACTTCTGTGAAGCACTTGGGGGTTCAAAGTGCTCACCACACATCTAGATAAGTTCCGTGGGGGGTCTAGTTTCCAAAATGGGGTCACTTGTGGGGAGTTTCAATAATTTAGGTACATCAGGGGCTCTCCAAACGCACATGACACCCACAGACCATTCCATCAAAGTCTGCATTCCAAAACGTCACTACTTCCCTTCCGAGCCCCGACGTGTGCCCATACAGTAGTTTTCTCCCACATATGAGGTATCGGCGTACTCAGGACAATTTGGACAACAACTTTCACGGTCCAATTTCTCCTGTTACCCTTGGGAAAATAAAAAAATTGGAGACTAATTGATCATGTTTGTGGAAAAAATACGATTTTTTTATTTTCATGCCCGGGCATTATAAACTTCTGTGAAGCCCTTGGGGGTTCAAAGTGCTCACCACACATCTAGATAAGTTCCTTGGGGGGTCTAGTTTCCAAAATGGTGTCATTTGTGGGGGGTTTCCACTGTTTAGTTACATTAGGGGCTCTCCAAAGGTAACATGACACCTGCAGAGCATTCCATCAAAGTCTGCATTCCAAAACATCACTACTTCCCTTCCGAACCCCGACGTGAGCCCATACAGTAGTTTTCTCCCACATATGGGGTGTCAGCGTACTCAGGACAAATTGGACAACAATGTTTGGGGTCCAATTTCTCCTGTTACCCTTGGGAAAATTTAAAAAAATGGGGACTAAAAGATCATGTTTGTTGAAAAAATATGATTTTTTTATTTTCACGCCCGGGCATTATAAACTTCTGTGAAGCCCTTGGGGGTTCAAAGTTCTCACCACACATCTAGATAAGTTCCTTGGGGGGTCTAGTTTCCAAAATGGTGACATTTGTGGGGGGTTTCCACTGTTTTGGTACATCAGGGGTTTTCCAATCGCGACATGGTGTCCGATCTCAATTCCAGCCAAAAACATCAAATGGCGCTGTTTCCCTTCCGAGCTCTGCCATGCGCCCAAATAGTAGTTTACCCCCACAAGTGGGGTATCAGAGTACTCAGGACAAATTGCACAATAACTTTTGGGGTCCTGTTACCCTTGGGAAAATAAAAATTGGGGGTGAAAAGATCATTTTTGTGGAAAAAATATTTTTTAATTGTACCGCTGTACGTTATAAACGTCTGTGAAGCCCTTGTGGGTTCAAAGTTCTCACCACATATCTAGATAAGTTCATTGGGGGGTCTAGTTTCCAAAATGGGGTCACTTGTGGTGGGTTTCCACTGTTTAGTTACATCAGGGGCTCTCCAAACACGACATGGCGCCCGATCTGAATTCCAGCAAATTTTGCATTGAAAAAGTCAAACGGCGCTCCTTCCCATCTGAGTTCTTCCATGCGCCGAAACAGTGGTTCCCCCCACATATCAGGTATCAGCGTACTCAGGACAAATTGCACAATAACTTTTGCAGTCCAATTTCTCCTGTTACCCTTGGTAAAATAAAAAAAATTGAACCTGAAGCATTTTTTTTGTGAAAAAAAGTTAAATGTTCATTTTTTTTAAATATTAAAAAAATTACTGTGATGCACCTAAAGGGTTAATAAACTTCTTGAATGTGGTTTTGAGCACCATAAGGGGTGCAGTTTTTAGAATGGTGTCACTTTTGGGTATTTTCTATCTTATAGATCCCTCAAAGTGGCTTCAAATGTGATGTGGTCCGTAAAAATAAAATGGTGTTGCAAAAATGAGAAATCGCTGGTCAATTTTTAACCCTTATAACCTCCTAACAAAAAAAATTTTGGTTCCAAAATTGTGCTGATGTAAAGTAAACATGTGGGAAATGTTACTTATCAAGTTTTTTGTGTGTCATATCTCTGTGATTTAAGGGCACAAAAATTCAAAGTTGGAAAATTGCGAAATTTTCAAAATTTTTGCCAAATTTCCATTTTTTCACAAATAAACGCAAGTTATATGAATGAAATTTTACCACTAACATGAAGTACAATATGTCATGAGAAAACAGTGCCAGAATCACCGGGATCCATGTAAGCGTTTCAGAGTTATTACCTCATAAAGGGACAGTGGTCAGAATTGTAAAAATTGGCCCGGTCATGAACGTGCAAACCACCCTTGGGGCTTAAGGGGTTAAAAAATTGCACTGAAGAAAAGTAGACATGTGGGAAATGTTATGTATTAACTATTTTGCGTGACATAACTCTTTGATTTAAGGACATATACTTAAAAGTTTGGAAAATTCAAACTTTTCCAAATTTTTGCCAAATTTCCTTTTTTTCACAAATACAGTCATATGTTAAAGTTTGGGCACCCCTATTAATGTTAACCTTTTTTCTTTATAACAATTTTGGTTTTTGCAACAGCTATTTCAGTTTCATATATCTAATAACTGATGGACTCAGTTATATTTCTGGATTCAAATGAGGTTTATTGTACTAACAGAAAATGTGCAATCTGCATTTAAACAAAATTTGACAGGTGCAAAAGTATGGGCACCTCAACATAAAAGTGACATTAATATTTTGTAGATCCTCCTTTTGCAAAAATAACAGCCTCTAGTCACTTCCTGTAGCTATTAATGAGTTCCTGGATCCTGGATGAAGGTATTTGTGACCATTCCTGTTTTCAAAACAATTCCAGTTCAGTTAAGTTTGATGGTCGCCGAGCATGGACAGCCCGCTTCAAATCATCCCACAGATGTTCAATGATATTCAGGTCTGGGGACTGGGATGGCCATTCCAGAACATTGTAATTGTTCCTCTGCATGAATGCCTGAGTAGATTTGGAGCGGTGTTTTGGATCATTGTCTTGCTGAAATATCCATCCCCTGCGTAACTTCAACTTCGTTACTGACTCTTACACATTATTGTCAAGAATCTGCTGATACTGAGTTGAATCCATGCGACCCTCAACTTTAACAAGATTCCCGGTGCCGGCATTGGCCACACAGCCCCAAAGCATGATGGAACCTCCACCAAATCTTACTGTGGGTAGCAAGTGTTTTTCTTGGAATGCTGTGTTTTTTAGCCTCCATGCATAACGCCTTTTTGTATGACCAAACAACTCAATCTTTGTTTCATCAGTCCACAGGACCTTCTTCCAAAATGCAACTGGCTTGTCCAAATGTGCTTTTGCATACCTCAGGCGACTCTGTTTGTGGCGTGCTTGCAGAAACAGCTTCTTTCGCATTACTCTCCCATACAGCTTCTCCTTGTGCAAAGTGCGCTGTATTGTTGACCGATGCACAGTGACACCATCTGCAGCAAGATGATGCTGCAAGTCTTTGGAGGTGGTCTGTGGATTGTCCTTGACTGTTCTCACCATTCTTCTTCTCTGCCTTTCTGATATTTTTCTTGGCCTGCCACTTCTGGGCTTAACAAGATCTGTACCTGTGTTCTTCCATTTACTTACTGTGTTCCTCACAGTGGAAACTGACAGGTTAAATCTCTGAAACAACTTTTTGTATCCTTCCCCTGAAAAGCTATGTTGAATTATCTTTGTTTTCAGATCATTTGAGAGTTGTTTTGAGGAGCCCATGATGCCACTCTTCATAGGAGAATCAAATAGGAGAACTACTTGCAAGTGGCCACCTTAAATACCTTTTCTCATGATTTGATACACCTGGCTATGAAGTTCAAAACTCAATGAGGTTACAAAACCAATTTAGTGCTTCAGGAAGTCAGTAAAAAGTAGTTAGGAGTGTTCAAATGATAAGAAATAAGAAAATGATAAGGGAGCCCATACTTTTGCACCGGTCAAATTTTGTTTAAATGCAGATTGCACATTTTCTGTTACTACAATAAACCTCATTTGAATCCAGAAATATAACTGAGTCCATCAGTTATTAGATATATGAAATTGAAATAGCTGTTGCAAAAAACAAAATTGTTATAAAGAAAAAAGGTTAACATTAATAGGGGTGCCCAAACTTTAACAAATGACTGTAAATGCAAGTCATTTCAAAGAAACTTTTCCACTGTCATGAAGTGCAATTTTTGCCGAAAAAAAGTCTCAGAATCCATGGGATCCACTGAAGCGTTCCATAATTATTACCTCATAAAGTGACACTAGTCAGAATTGTAAAATTTGGCCTGGTCATGAAGGTGCAAACTGCCTTTGGAGGGTAAAAGGGTTAATATGTTATCATTTAACTTAGAAAAGTCTCCAACATAATTTCATAAGATTTCTTTGTATTTTGCTGAAATTATCAAAATATTGTGGATATATTATTTGTAGTTTAAAAACTACAGGATGTGCATATTCTAGTAAAAGGCTATCCAGGCTTCCAAATCAAAACATTCTTTGAAATACAATCTGGATTGTGGGATGCAAAGTTAAACACTTGAAATAAAGCTAATAGTTGTAAATTCCCAAACCTTGCAATGTCCAGGAATTCTTAAACCTTTCCATGAACTGACCACATTAAGTGTAGAAATATAATCTGTTGAAGGAAACACCATTTTAGTTAATCCTATGGAACTCAACTGCTCAGCAAATGTTACAAACTTTAGAGCCCTGTGCTACTTATACCTAATTAGATTAAGGCTATTAACAAGGAGTGATATATTTCATGAGTACATAAAGGGAGGTTGTCCTTTAAATTCAAAGAATAATATTTTAAAAACTGTAACTGGGTATACATATATGTCCAAATGATATGGTGCTAATCAGAACAACTCCATCAACCAAAACCTTAAAGGGAACCTGTCACCTCTTTTCTATAATGCTGTAGATAAGCCCCGGTCCGATATGCAAGATAAGAAAAAGAAGTTTTATTATACTCAGCCGGGGGGCGGTCCAATGCGGACTGGGTCCGATGGGTGTCGCAGGTCCGGGTCCGGCACCTCCCATCTTCACGAGATGTCGTCCTCCTGCTTGCTATGTGCCGTGCTCCTGCGCAGGCATACTGATCTGCCCTGTTGAGGGCAGAGCAAAGTTCTGCAGTGTGCAGGCGCTGGGCCTCTCTAACCTTTCCCTGCATCTGCACACTGCAGTGCTTTGCTCTGCCCTCAAAAGGGCAGATCAGTACGCCTGCGCAGGAGTGCGACATGAAGCAAGCAGGAGGACATCATCACAAAAGGACCCGGACCTGCGACACCCATCGGACCGCCCCCAAGGTGAGTATAAAAAAATTATTATTTTTTCTTTCAGGTCGGACCTGGGGCTTATCTACAAAATTATAGAATGATGTAGATAAGCCCTGAAAGGCGGTGGCCACATCATGTAGCGGCAAAAAGAGGTGACAGGTTCGCTTTAAGGTTAGGCTCGCACATTGTGAATTTGATGTTGATTTTATGCACCAATTTTCCACTTGTATATTTAGCAGCATTTTATAGCACCAGAAAAGTGGATGAGTTTTAACTTAACCTCATCCATATGATGCATTTATTACATTTTTAATTTTGCAATATTTAAAAATCCCCTTTTGGGTAATGATTTTATGCATTAATTTCAATAGGAACCCAAAACCACTGGTTAAACCGCTAGCCTAGTATTGTTTTGTTAAAATGCATGAATAAGTCTGGACAGTATATGGAGATCTTAGATTAAGGAATGAATCTAGATTAGAGATCTCTGTGTTAAATCTGCACCAAATACACAACATGCGAACCTAGCCTAAAGGGGTTACACAGCATTATAAAATCACTAACCTACCTCCTGTGCAATATTTATGGTTAATGCTGAAAATATGAGCCATTGGAGAGGAATGTGAGGACTGGAGTTTGGGAAATATTGATCTATATCAACTTAGTGTTGATATACATGAATGGGATCGCAGCTGATTCTTTCTGTGATGTAAAACATTTCACTTCCTGTTTGGGAAATATTATATCTCACAGAAGAAATCAGATCAGAGATTTTGCCCCTAAAATGGAATTAGATGCAGAAAATCCACAGATAAAAATGCATTTACTGCAAAATCAAGCAAAAAAATCAAACAATCCACACTTTACTGTATCAAAAGATGTTTTGTCAAAGCCAAATACCAGGATATATTAAAAACAAAGCAGCTTTATTTAAAACATGACATACAAAAAAGAGACAAAAACGTCAGTGTCAAAAATGGAGTAAAAGTGCATGTAAAAAACACAAAAAAAAATTAAATAAAAGAACAGCTTTTTGGGCTCAAAAAAAAGACCCTCTCGGCTTATACATGAGTCATACACCTGAAAGCCAGCGAGGGAGGGGGAGCAGGAGACATGATACTCACCCTCCTGGGACCTGCATATCCGGCTCTGCTACATCTCAGTCCCGGCGTCTGTACCTCCCTTCCTGTCTTCTTCCTATGTGGTCACATGGTACCACTCATTAAAGTCATGAATATGGACGTGTCTCCACTCTCATAGGGGTGGAGCCGCATATTAATGACTTTAATGAGCGGTACCATGTGACCACACAGGAAGAAGACAGGAAGGGAGATACAGAGGCCGGGACTGAGATGTAGCAGAACCGGATATGCAGACGCCAGTAGGGTGAGTAGCACTGGGGGAGGGTGAGCCAGCCATGCCATAAGGATGCCATAAGGAGAGGTGAGTATGTCATTTTTTTTTAAATCGCAGCAGCAACATTGTTATATGGGGCATATATGGAGCATGCTATGGGCCACCAATAACCTTTGTGCAGCATTATATGAGGCATATATAATAATATGGAGCATGTTATAGGCCACCAATAACCTTTGTGCAGCATTATCTTATGGGGCATTTATTAATATGGAGCATGTTATGGGCCACCATTAACCTTTGTGCAGCATTATATGGGGCATATATTAATATGGAGCATGTTGCATTTCCCACGCTCGGCTTATACTCGAGTCAATAAATTTTCCCAGTTTTTTGTGGCAAAATTAGGGGGGTCGGCTTATACTCAGGTTGGCTTATAATGTACACGAGTATATACGGTACCTAAGAGATGGTGAAATGTAGCATCATCAAATACTCACAAAATATTCATCGTGGGAACGTAGTCTTAGGCCATGTGCACACGCTCAGTATTTGGTGAGGTTTTTACCTCTGTATTTGTATGCCAAAATTAAGAGTGGGTAAAAAAATTCAAAAGTGGTACACGTTTTTCAATTTTACTTTTTGTCTGATTGTTCCATTGTTGGTTTTGGCTTACAAATACTGAGGAAAAAACTCACCAAACACTCAACATGTGCACATTTGCACATAGACTTAGGCTAGGTTCCCATGATGAGCATTTGGTAAGTTTTTGATGCTTCAGATTTTCTGTACCATTTATGCACCCATTAGCTAAAATAGGTTACCTGCATTTTTTTAAATATGCAGCATAAAAAAAGTCACTAAAAACTCATCTTGGGAACGTAGCCAAAGGTAATGTGTACATGTTAAGTGTTTGGTGCGTTTTTACCTCAATCTTTATAAGCCAAAACAAGGAAAGGGTAAAAACTTCAGAAGTGGTGACGTGTTTCTATTATACTTTACTTCTGATTGTTCAACTCCTGGTTTTGACTTACAAATACTGAGATATAAAAATCACCAAATGTTCAATGTGTGCACGTAGCCTTAGAGTGCTGGCAAATGTTGCGGCTGGCTGCGAGGTCAAAACTATGCCTACCCACAATGGATCAAAGGACACTTGTAAGGTCAAGTGCACACGCTGAGTATTTGGTGAGCATTTTTTACCTCGGTATTTTAAGCCTAAACCAGGAGTGGAACAGTCAGAGGAAAATTACGATACAATCACGTCACCATGTTTGTATTTGTCGTCCACTCCTGGTTTTGGCTTACAAATACTGACGTAAAATACTGACCAAATACTCAACGTGTGCACGAGGCCTTAGTAGTCTTATAATCTTATAGTCTTATATTATCTTCCTGCTTTTGTTCTTTTCCAGCTTCTTCCCCTCTCCATAGAGTTTTATATAGTAGGCAACAAGTGTAATTAGAGCCCTCACTGTCAACAGATTTGAGCAATTTCTGAGACTGAGTGATCAGTGCAAGAGGCAAAATATGGCTGATAAGTGGGGAAAGACGAATTCCTCTCTCATAATTGAATACAAATTGTGTTATCTTCACTTGTCCTGTTAACTTTTAAAGACCCTACACTATCACCTCATTTTTGAAAGCTGAACCAAATGCTCTGCTACTTATCAGACTCTCATAACAAAGATCAGTTATACAAAATTACTAATCTCATGCCCACAATGGTTTTTTTGGAATGTGAACAAAAACCAAAGTGCATGAGAGTAACTGTCTGAAATATAAGAAAACCACACAACCTCTAAGTATATTGTTTCATGGTTACAATTATTCCTATGGCCTCTAACACAGTAAGAAGCCATAGAAAAACACGAATCTCTTCCTGATTACATGGAAAAATAAAAATAGCTTGGAAAGGGAATGATTTATTTTTATATAGCATTTTTTTTTTACCACACTGATGACTTGGTTGTCAATTAGAAGAAAAATGGGAGTACTGTGTACACCAATTAGAAGAGGTTAAGCTACTTGGATGATCCTTGACAACATGTGTCACTGACGTACTCTGATAGTGAAGACAAATTCTGAAAAGTCTAGAAACACAATAACACATCTCTATTGTTCATATCCATGTTTCAAATTGTTTATTTGCGTCATGCCAAGAATGATCTGAACAGCTGAATGTCTTTGATATTAATTGGAGGCTACACTAGAACAGTACGTCATGTCTGGGAAGTGGTAAATCAGACAAGTTACAGTTGTCAATGCTTTTTCAAGCTCTGTTTATATATCTAGGAAGAAAAACAGTAACTTATTCCTATACATTCATACAATGTATTCTCGCGCTTTACGTTACAGTTTTGCAAATTTTGCAAAAACTTTACTTATGAAACAAATACACAGACAAATACAGTATATATACAGTATATGTATATATACATTATATATGCCCTCAACTGTGACAGTAAACAGATAAATTACAAAGGTCACTGATAGTTTAAGGCTATGTGCCCACGTTGCATTTAAATCCGGACACTGAAAATCGGACTCCTTCCCAGAAAGCGCATGTTTTTTCCCACGCGATTTTACCGTGATTTGACCGTGATTATGTTCGCGATTTTGCCGCGATTTTCACGTGTGATATTCAAGCACTTTCCAAGCGATTTGAAGCATCGCTTGGAAAGTGATTGACAGGTTGGTCACACTCATCAAACATAGTGTTTGACAAGTGTGACCAGCTTTTTACTATTGAGGCCGCCTATGCGGCCTCAATAGTAAAAGATAGAATGTTAAAAATGATAAAAAAATAAAAAATCGGGGTATATTTACCTTCCGACGTCCCGCGCAGTCTCAGCGACGCTCCCGTTCCCAGCAATGCTTTGCGAGACCTGTGATGACGTTGGTCTCGCGTTGCTATAGCGATCTCACGAGACCGCTAGAGTCATGCGAGACTACGTCATCACAGGACCTTGCCGCAAGGCATTACTGGGAACGCTGAGGCCCAGGAAGGCAGCGCGGGATGTCGGAAGGTAACTATACCCCGATTTTTTATTTTTTATTCTTTTTTTACAAGGATATGGTACCCAGAGCCTGGAGGACAGTCTCCTCTCCTCCACACCGTGGGTACCAACCGCACATGAGACGCTTAACTTCGCGCATGGTGGGCATAGCCACATGCGGGAAGTAAGCGATTCTCATGCATTCCTATGGGTGCGGAATCGCGGCAATTCTTTGCGATTCCGCACAAAAGAATGAGCATGCTGCGATTTTTTCCGCGATGCGATTCTGCCGCGGAAAAAAGCGCAGCATTAGCACAGCATGTGCGGAATGCCATAGGAATGCATGGGGTACGTTCTGTATAAGATTTTTAAACGTTTTCACAGTGTTTTTGCGCCGAAAATCGCTGCAAAAACACTTAAAAATCGCATCGTGGGCACACAGCCTAAGGGTTTATCTCATGGCACCCACTTGTTTCATTGTATGATATATTATTTTCTCATCTGGTAACATTACTGAAAAGGGCATTAGTACTTACTGTATGTATCAATAGTGTCCTTGTTATTGCCTAGAGTAATCAATCAATTATTGTACTTGGGTTAATTTTTCATTTTTAAGCTTCCCCCTTGGACGGAACTTTATTGTGCTAATAAATTAAAGGTGTTGTCCAGTTAAAACAAGTTATCATCTATCTACAGGATGGGTGATATAACTTACAGATCAGTGGGGGCCCCATCCCTGAGTTCCATAAAGATCAGGGAATTTTTATCCCTGACAAGGCCGTATACCGCATAGGAAATGTGGATTACGTCCACGCTGCCTTAATAATGAAATTCCAGAGGAATGGTGACATTTAAACAGTGGTTTATTCAACGTGTTTCAAGGTCATTACGACCACTTCCTCAGGAAATACCACATACATAAGTAGTGCACTTACATTGCTTAAATACAAACTGAATTCAAAAACGGCGCCAAATAGTCAGATGACACATGGTGTCAAAGATCACAGTTAACAAACAGTTAATAAATCGCGATCAGTATAGAATTAATAATATTCCTTAAACAATGATCTTATGTTAACGTGTCAATTTTCACTTACAGGATATCACACAAAAAAGAAGAAAAAAATGAAGTAGTTAAATAAACTTTCGGTCATTTCAATAAAAGACGGTGACTGGCCAGAACTTGAAAAGCCAACTTTCAAATTATCAGAGTCAGCTGCTTAATTTCCATCAAAAAGTGCCAGAAGAGGTTAACAACTGTTGCATTGAACTTTCTGTTAAAAACAGACATTTATTAGTTATTTTAACCCCTTAACCCCCAAGGGTGGTTTGCACGTTCATGACCGGGCCAATTTTTACAATTCTGACCACTGTCCCTTTATGAGGTAATAACTCTGAAACGCTTCCATGGATCCTGGTGATTCTGACACTGTTTTCTCGTGACATATTGTACTTCTTGTTAGTGGTAAAATTTCATTCAAATAACTTGCGTTTATTTGTGAAAAAATTGAAATTTGGCGAAAATTTTGAAAATTTTGCAATTTTCCAAATTTGAATTTTTATGCCCTTAAATCACAGAGAGATGCACACAAAAAACTTAATAAGTAACATTTCCCACATGTTTACTTTGCATCAGCACAATTTTGGAACCAAATTTTTTTTTTGTTAGGAAGTTATAAGGGTTAAAATTTGACCAGCGATTTCTCATTTTTGCAACACCATTTTATTTTTACAGACCACATCACATTTGAAGCCACTTTGAGGGGTCTATAACATAGAAAATACCCAAAAGTGACACCATTCTAAAAACTGCACCCCTTAAGGTGCTCAAAACCACATTCAAGAAGTTTATTAACCCTTCAGGTGTTTCACAGGAATTTTTTGAATATTTAAAAAAATGAACATTTAACTTTTTTTCACAAAAAAAATACTTCAGGTTCAATTTTTTTACTTTACCAAGGGTAAAAGGAGAAATAGGATTGCAAAAGTTATTGTGCAATTTCTCCTGAGTACGCTGATACCTGATATGTGGGGAGAACCACTGTTTCGGCGCATGGCAGAGCTCAGAAGGGAAGGAGTGCCGTTTGACTTTTTCAATGCAAAATTGGCTGGAATTCAGATCGGACGCCATGTCACATTTGGAGAGCCCCTGATGTACCTAAACAGTGGAAACCTCCCACAAGTGACCCTATTTTGGAAACTAGTCCCCCCCAAGGAACTTATCTATATACAGTGGGGCAAAAAAGTATTTAGTCAGTCAGCAATAGTGCAAGTTCCACCACTTAAAAAGATGAGAGGCGTCTGTAATTTACATCATAGGTAGACCTCAACTATGGGAGACAAACTGAGAAAAAAAATCCAGAAAATCACATTGTCTGTTTTTTTTTCATTTTATTTGCATATTATGGTGGAAAATAAGTATTTGGTCAAAAACAAGCAATCAAGATTTCTGGCTCTCACAGACCTGTAACTTCTTCTTTAAGAGTCTCCTCTTTCCTCCACTCATTACCTGTAGTAATGGCACCTGTTTAAACTTGTTATCAGTATAAAAAGACACCTGTGCACACCCTCAAACAGTCTGACTCCAAACTCCACTATGGTGAAGACCAAAGAGCTGTCAAAGGACACCAGAAACAAAATTGTAGCCCTGCACCAGGCTGGGAAGACTGAATCTGCAATAGCCAACCAGCTTGGAGTGAAGAAATCAACTGTGGGAGCAATAATTAGAAAATGGAAGACATACAAGACCACTGATAATCTCCCTCGATCTGGTGCTCCACGCAAAATCCCACCCCGTGGGGTCAGAATGATCACAAGAACGGTGAGCAAAAATCCCAGAACCACGCGGGGGGACCTAGTGAATGAACTGCAGAGAGCTGGGACCAATGTAACAAGGCCTACCATAAGTAACACACTACGCCACCATGGACTCAGATCCTGCAGTGCCAGACGTGTCCCACTGCTTAAGCCTGTACATGTCCGGGCCCGTCTGAAGTTTGCTAGAGAGCATTTGGATGATCCAGAGGAGTTTTGGGAGAATGTCCTATGGTCTGATGAAACCAAACTGGAACTGTTTGGTAGAAACACAACTTGTCGTGTTTGGAGGAAAAAGAATACTGAGTTGCATCAATCAAACACCATACCTACTGTAAAGCATGGTGGTGGAAACATCATGCTTTGGGGCTGTTTCTCTGCAAAGGGGCCAGGACGACTGATCCGGGTACATGAAAGAATGAATGGGGCCATGTATCGTGAGATTTTGAGTGCAAACCTCCTTCCATCAGCAAGGGCATTGATGATGAAACGTGGCTGGGTCTTTCAACATGACAATGATCCAAAGCACACCGCCAGGGCAACGAAGGAGTGGCTTCGTAAGAAGCATTTCAAGGTCCTGGAGTGGCCTAGCCAGTCTCCAGATCTCAACCCTATAGAAAACCTTTGGAGGGAGTTGAAAGTCCGTGTTGCCAAGCGAGAAGCCAAAAACATCACTGCTCTAGAGGAGATCTGCATGGAGGAATGGGCCAACATACCAACAACAGTGCGTGGCAACCTTGTGAAGACTTACAGAAAACGTTTGACCTCTGTCATTGCCAACAAAGGATATATCACAAAGTATTGAGATGAAAATTTGTTTCTGACCAAATACTTATTTTCCACCATAATATGCAAATAAAATGAAAAAAAAACAGACAATGTGATTTTCTGGATTTTTTTTTCTCAGTTTGTCTCTCATAGTTGAGGTCTACCTATGATGTAAATTACAGACGCCTCTCATCTTTTTAAGTGGTGGAACTTGCACTATTGCTGACTGACTAAATACTTTTTTGCCCCACTGTATGTGGTGAGAACTTTGAACCCACAAGGGCTTCACAGAAGTTTATAACGTATAGCGGTATAATTTTCCACAAAAATGATCTTTTCCCCCTCAATTCTTAATTTTCCAAGGGTAACAGGACCCTAAAAGTTATTGTGCAATTTGTCCTGAGTACGCTGATACCCCATATGTGGGTGTAAACAACTATTTGGGCGCATGGCAGAGCTGGGAAGGGAAGCAGTGCCATTTGACGTTTTTGGCTGGAATTGAGATCGGACACCATGGAAAGTCCCTGATGTACCAAAACAGTGCAAACCCCCAACAAATGACACCATTTTGGAAACTAGACCCCCCAAGGAACTTATCTAGATGTGTGGTGAGCACTTTGAACCCCCCAGTACATCACAGAATTTTATAACGCCCGGGCGTGAAAATAAAAAAATCGTATTTTTTCCACAAACATGATCTTTTAGTCCCCCTTTTTTTTTATTTTCCCAAGGGTACCAATAGAAATTGGACCCCAAAAGTTGTTGTCTAATTTGTCCTGAGTACGCTGATACCCCATATGTGGGAGAAAACTACTGTATGGGCACACGTCGGGGCTCGGAAGGGAAGTAGTGACGTTTTGGAATGCAGACTTTGATGGAATGGTCTGCGGGTGTCATGTTGCCTTTGGAGAGCCCCTTATGTACCTAAACAGTGAAAACCCCCCACAAATGACATCATTTTGGAAACTAGACCCCCCCAAGGAACTTATCTAGATGTGTGGTGAGCATTTTGAACCCCCAAGGGCTTCACAGAAGTTTATAATGCCCGGGCGTGAAAATAAAAAAATCGTATTTTTTCTACAAGCATGATCATTTAGACCCCAATTTTTTTATTTTCCCAAGGGTACCAGGAGAAATTGGACCCCAAAAGTTGTTGTCCAATTTGTCCTGAGTACGCTGATATTCCATATGTGGGAGAAAACTACTATATGGGCACACATCGGGGCTCGGAAGGGAACTAGTGACGTTTTGGAATGCAGACTCTGATGGAATGGTCTGCGGGTGTCATGTGCGTTTGGAGAGCCTCTGATGTGCCTAAACTATTGAAACTCCCCACAAGTGACCCCATTTTGGAAACTAGACCCCCCATGGAACTTATCTAGATGTGTGGTGAGCACTTTGAATCCCCAAGTGCTTCACAGAAGTTTATAACGCACGGGCGTGAAAATAAAAAAATAATTTTTTTCCCACAAAAATGATATCTTTGCCCCCAATTTTTTATTTTCCTAAGGGTAACAGGAGAAATTAGTCCCCAAAAGTTGTTTTGCAATTTGTCCTGAGTAGGCTGATACCCCATTCGTGGGGGTAAAACACTGTGTGGGCGCATGGCAGAGCTTGGAAGGAGCACCATTTGACTTTTTCAATGCAGAATTGGCTGGAATTGAGATCAGACGCCATGTTGCCTTTGGAGAGCACCTGATGTGCTCAAACAGTGGAAACCCCCCAATTCTAGCTCCAACCTTAACCCCAATACACCCGTAACCCTAATCTCAGCCCTAACCCTAGCCCTAGCCCTAACCTTAGCCCAAGCCCTAACTCTAACACTGACCCTAATGGGAAAATGGAAAGAAATACTTTTTTTAATTTTATTATTTTTCCCTAACTAAGGGGTGATAACGGGGTTTTGATTTACTATTTATGGCGGTTTTTATGTTTGGCAGCTGTCACACGCTAAAAGACGCTTTTTATTGTAAAAATAGTTTTTGCATCACCACATATTGAGAGCTATAATTTTTCCATATTTTGACCCACAGAGTCATGTGAGGTCTTATTTTTTGCGGGACACGTTGATGTTTTTATTGGTATCATTTTCGGGCACGTGACATCTTTTGATCGCTTTTTATTCCAATTTTTGGGACGCAGAATGAACAAAAACCAGCGTTTTATGAATTTCTTTTGGGGGTGCGTTTACACTGTTCTGCGTGCGGTAAAATTGATAAAGAGGTTTTATTCTTCGGGTCAGTATGGTTACAGCGATACCTCATTTATGTCTTTTTTTATCTTTTGGCGCTTTTATGCAATGAAAACAATTTTATATAAAAAATAATCATTTTTGCATCGCTTTATTCTGCGAGCTATAACTTTTTATTTTTTCCCTGATGATGCTGTGTGGTGGCTCGTTTTTTGCGGGACAAGATGACGTTTTCAACGGTACCATGGATATTTATATGCGTCTTTTTGATCGAGCGTTATTGCATTTTTGTTCAGCGGTATGATAATAAATCAATATTTTTTGCTTCGTTTTTTATTTTTATTTTTTAAGGGGTTTGCTAAAGGGGTTAACTAATGGGACAGTTTTATTGGGCGGGTCGTTACGGACGCAGTCATACCAAATATGCGTACTTTTATTGTTTTGGTTTTTTTTTATTTCCAAAAAATGAATTCATTAGGGAATATTTTTTTTTTTAATTTATTTAGAGATTTTTTAAAAATTATTTTTATACTTTTTTTTATTTTTTTAACTTTATTACATTGTCCCAGGGGGGAAATCACTGTCCTATGAAATCTCGCGAGATTACGCCGACGCCATTTTGGATCCCGATGTCGCCCATGCCAGCGACATGTTGTTGCGGCGACGCCATCTTGAATATCGCAGGACTTCACGAAATCCAAGATGGCGTACCGCAAGAACATGTCGGCGGCCTGGAGAACGTCTGGATCCTGGATCGCGGCGGCGGAGGAAGATGTCGGGGCAGCGACGATGACGGTGTGAGTATGAGAAACGGAGTGAGAGAAAGGAACGTATGTGGAGTGAAAGAGTGAGTGGACATGAGTGGAGGTGAAAGGTGAGAGGAGTGTGTGTTGAGGCGGTGTGGTGTGTTGAGGGTTAACATGGCAAGAGGTGTTAACGAGATTTCGCCGACGCCATCTTGCATTCGTGAAATTGCGTCATTTACCTCACGCCGACTTGCTGTGCGGACGCTTGGCATTGCCTGTACCACCATAACTACTGCTGCCTTGGTCCTATGCCTGTTTACTGCCGGTGTCTAATTACTGGACCAATTTGCCTGTACCGCCATAACTACTGCTGCCTTGCTCCTCTGCCGGTGTCTAATTACTGGACCAATTTGCCTATACCGCCATAACTACTGCCTTTGTCCTCTGCCGGTGTCTAATTACAGGGCCAATTTGCCTATACTGCCATAACTACTGCTGCCTTTGTCCTCTGCCAGTGTCTAATTACAGGGCCAATTTGCCTCTATCGCCATAACTACTGCTGCTTTGGTCATCTGCCTGTTTACTGCCGGTGTCTAATTACAAGGCCAATTTGCCTCTACCGCCATAACTACTGCTGCCTTGCTCCTCTGCCGGTGTTTAATTACAGGGCTAATTTGCCTCTACCGCCATAACTACTGCTGCCTTGCTCCTCTGCCGGTGTCTAATTACAGGGCTAATTTGCCTCTACCGCCATAACTACTGCTACCTTGCTCCTCTGCCGGTGTCTAATTACAGGGCCAATTTGCCTCTACCGCCATAACTACTGCTGCCTTGCTCCTCTGCCGGTGACTAATTATAGGGCCAATTTGCCTCTACCGCCATAACTACTGCTGCATTGCTCCTCTGCTGGTGTCTAATTACAGGGCCAATTTGCCTCTACCGCCATAAGTACTGCTGCCTTGCTCCTCTGACTGTTCACTGCCTGTGTCTAATTACAGGGCCAATTTGCCTCTACCGCCATAACTACTGCTGCCTTGCTCCTCTGCCGGTGTCTAATTACAGGGCCAATTTGCCTCTACCGCCATAACTACTGCTGCCTTGCTCCTCTGCCGGTGTCTAATTACAGGGCCAATTTGCCTCTACCGCCATAACTACTGCTGCCTTGCTCCTCTGCCGGTGTCTAATTACAGGGCCAATTTGCCTCTACCGCCATAACTACTGCTGCCTTGCTCCTCTGCCGGTGTCTAACTACAGGGCCAATTTGCCACTACCACTTCATAACTACTGCTGGGCAATTACAGGGTCAATTAGTATCTGTTTACTCTACAATACTCCAGGACGCCTTCTTCACTGCCAGATAACTGCCAAATAGACTCCTTTACCTGTGCCAATATGAGTCATAACAAAAAGTATGCCAATGCCAGTGAAAGGAAAGCAGCTTTAGCACTACGACAAAAACAACGCCGTGCTAATGAGACTCCTGAGGAAAAACACCATCGCCTTGAGAAGATTAAGGCTTATAAACGCCGTCGCCTCACACATGAATCTCCTAACTCTAAATCCATAAGATTGGCTGAAGAAGCCTCTGCACGCCGTCACCGCCGACAACAGACGGCCTCTTCCTCATCATTATTATTAGACTCTCAACAGGATGCTTCCACATCAGCATGTGGAACAATTTACTGCTACACTTCATCCCATATGCCGTTCACTGACATAACTAATTAGCAATCTGTTTCTGCCCTATCAATACCACCATTCAATACCGATGCACAGTATGCCAATGCCAGTGAAAGGACAGCAGCTTTAGCACTACAACAAAAACAACGCCGTGCTAATGAGACTCCTGAGGAAAAACAGCATCGACTTGACAAGATTAAGGCTTATAAACGCCGTCGTCTCACACACGAATCCCCTAACTCTAAATCTATTACATTGGCTGAAGAAGCCTCTACACGCCATCACCGCCAACAACAGACGGCTTCTTCCTCATCATTATTAGTAGACTCACAACAGGATGCTTCCACATCAGCATGTGGAACAAGTTACTACCACACTTCATCCTATATGCCGTTCACTGACATAACTAATCAGCAATCTGTTTCTGCCCTATCAATACCACCATTCAATACCAACGCACAGTTTCTTCACATACAAGCTGCAGTTAGCCCGCAGAAAGTGCAACCAAGACAAATATACGTTGGTCTCAAAACTAGGCGCACCCCATCGGTTGGACATGCACTTCTACTACAACCTCACATTTTCACTAATGATGAAAATAGTATTACCGAACACAGCTGTGGTGACATGACCCATGTATGTGAGCATTGCGAAGCTTTGCATTTTGTAGCAGAGATACCTTCTGATAACAACTTTACGCTCTGCTGTCAGAAGGGTAAAGTCCATGTACCCATACTACAATATCCTGATGTCTTTACACGTTTGCTGAAAGGGCAAAGTGAATTTAGCAAAAATTTCATGGATAATATTCGAAGTATTAACAGTTCCTTTGCTTTTGCCTCCATGGGTGCAAATATTTCACCACCTCCTGGATATGGCCCATACTGTTTCCGCATACATGGCCAGATCTATCATAGAACTGGAACACTACATCCCTCAGATGACCAGCAACGCGCATTTGCCCAACTTTACATTCTCGATACCACTACCGCAAACGAACAACGCTTACGATGTAAAGAAAATCAAAAATGTCATCCTACATTGATGAACATTATTGCCCTTCAAATCCAAACTATTAATCCTTTTGTGGAAGCTTATCAAATGTTACGTGATGTGGAAGAACAAGAAAAAATTAAATCTCTACAAAATGGAACTGTCATGCCAAACATCACTATGGCTATTAAACAAGATCGTACTCAAGACCCTCGACGCTACAATAATCCCACTGTCAGTGAAGTAGCAGTCGTGTTTCAAAATGACAATGGTGAGCCACCTTTCAATAGAGACATATTAATTCATTTAAAACCTGATCCCCACAACCCTTTAGCTCCAAAAACACAACAAATTAGTATTCTCCATAGCAATTTGGATGCCCTTCTCTATCCAATATTTTTCCTTTATGGAGACCAAGGATGGCATGATGGACTCAAACAACAAGGCAAAAGTTCGAGGAGGATCACTCAACTCCAATACTATTGCTATATGTTATCTGTCAGAAATTACTTTAATCCACTCCTCAATGGTGGTAAGCTAACACAGCAATATTTAGTAGATGCTTATGTCAAAATCGAAGCTAATCGCCTACATTACATCCGCAAACACCAAAAAGATTTAAAAGTGGAGGATTACTGCCTCCTTCAAGAACATCTACTCAAAAAATCGGTTCAAAAGGGCATTCCTATTGGGAAAACCGTCATTTTACCATCTTCTTTTGAAGGCAGTCCAAGAAACATGCAGCAGCGCTACCAGGATGCTATGGCTATTGTTACAAAGTATGGTCGACCAGATCTATTTATCACCATGACATGTAATCCTAAGTGGAATGAGATTACTACACATTTAGAACCGTGGCAGCGTGTTGAACACAGACCAGACTTGGTTGCACGTGTCTTTAAAATTAAACTGGAATCCCTCTTAAAAGACATTAGCAGTGGATTATTTGGAAACGTCACTGCAATGGTCCATGTCATTGAATTTCAGAAGCGTGGTCTCCCACACGCTCATATTTTAATTATTCTTGACAGCCTGTCTAAATTACGGACTGAGGCAGACATAGACAATATAGTCTGGGCTGAAATACCTGATGAAACAATCTACCCTCAGCTCCATAACATTGTTCTTCAACACATGATTCATGGTCCCTGTGGAGAACACAATCCTAATTCTCCCTGTATGGATCTTGGAAAGTGTAGCAAAGGTTTCCCAAAACAAAACCAACCATATACCATCAAAGAAAAGGATGGCTATCCCACTTACCGCAGACCCATTGGCAAAACATATGAACACCATTCTAAGACGATTGACAATTCATGGGTAGTTCCATATAACCCATTTTTACTCACCAAATACAAGTGCCATATTAATGTAGAAATATGTGCTTCCATTCAAAGTGTAAAATATTTATTTAAATACGTTTACAAAGGACATGACAAAGCCAACCTTGAAATTTCCCAAAATAACATCCAACATGATGAAACACACCAATTTACGGATACCAGATATGTTAGTGCACCTGAGGCTGCATGGCGGATATTTGCTTTTCCTATGCATAAACAATCTCATGCCATCATTCGCCTAGCCGTACATCTGCCTAATTCTCAACCACTCTATTTTCATGAGAATGACTCTGCAGACAACATCCATCAAAAGCTCAATTCCAATTCTACACTTATGGCGTATTTCAACCTTAATAAGATCGACCACAATGCACATAACTATTTCTACCGCGAAATTCCAGAACACTACGTTTGGAAACAAGGCACATGGGAACAAAGAAAACGAGGGGGTCTCACAGTTATTGGAAGAATGTATACTGTTAGTGTGAAAGACCAAGAACGCTATTATTTACGTTTGTTGTTACTGCATGTAAAAGCTGCTACCAGTTTTGACAGCATTAAAACCGTCAATGGAGTTATGCATGAAACCTTTAAGGATGCTGCGTTAGCACTTGGATTATTATTCGATGATAGCATCTGGAGACATACTTTAACAGATGCTTGCATTCTTAACATGCCTTCCCAACTTAGAGACATGTTTGCTTATATCTGTATTTTTGGCCCCCCCAGTAATCCACTTGAATTGTGGAATGAATTTAAGGACCATTTTTTACAAGACTATTGTCATACATACCACAGCGACACTGAAGAGTGTATCGATTGTGAAGGATATGCTATGAAAGATGTCCAAGATGTCCTCATAGTCCATGGAAAAACTTTTGCTGATTATAATTTACCACGCCCAGCAAAAAATATTAAACAACTCCTTAAACAATATGATAAGGATTATGAGTTAAAAAAAGCTGCAGAGATGAAAGAAACTCTTAATCAGGAGCAACTTTTTGCCTATGATGTCATTACTGAAGCTTTACAAAATAGCAGTTTAATACCAAAGTGCTTTTTTCTCAATGGACCTGGTGGCAGTGGAAAGACCTACCTATACCATCTACTTACACATCATTTAAGAGGACAAGGAGAAATTGTGTCACCTGCAGCAACTACAGGAATAGCATCTAACTTGATACAAGGAGGCCGAACAATCCACTCTCTATATGGCATACCTATTCCGATCAACGAAAAATCTGTTTCCAGGATTAAAAACGATACAAATGCAGGAAAACATTTACAGAGTACAAAACTTTTTATTATTGATGAGTGCACTATGGTCCAAAAACATGCATTGAATGTGATAGATAGACTTCTACGTGACATCATGACAACAAATGTTGCTGAAAAAAATAAAACACCATTTGGAGGTAAAGTTATTGTTCTTGGAGGAGACTTCAGACAATGTCTTCCCGTCATCGCTCATGGAACAAAAATAGACATTGTAGATTCCTGCATTAAATATTCAGAACATTGGCAACATTTTACCAGACTACCGCTAATTAACAACATGCGCTCCACTGATCCTGAATACAGCACTTGGTTGCTTAAACTTGGAAATGGTGAGCTGTCTAATGAACATAACCTTGGAGAGGATGTCATTGAAATTCCTCCAGACATGCTTTGCACTGGCTCTATAGTAACCGAGATCTTTGGAGACCATATTTGCATTGATGTTAATGACCAACAAAGCCTCGACACTGCTGCATCACATGCTATACTATGTCCGAAAAATGATGATGTCGATTATCTGAACTGTAAAGTAATGGATCGCATTAGTGGTGATTATACTGTATATACAAGTGATGATTCTGTCGATGCTGATGAGGCAGAGGAATGTGAAAACTACCCAGTTGAATTTTTAAACTCTCTGACACCATCAGGAATGCCATCACATCTCTTAAAACTTAAAATTGGCACCATTGTGATGCTACTAAGAAACCTAAACACCAAGAAAGGTCTCTGCAATGGCACTCGCCTCATTGTCATTGCCTTACTCCGCAACATCATACAGGCTAAAGTGATTACTGGCTCAGCTGAAGGAGACATTGTGTTTATTCCACGCATCGATTTGTGTCCTTCAGAAACTGGGTTACCTTTTAAATTAAAACGTCGACAGTTTCCTCTAAAACCTGCTTTTGCTATGACCATTAACAAATCCCAAGGACAGACCCTCAATCGAGTTGGAATTTTTTTGCCCGAACCTGTATTTGCCCATGGACAATTGTATGTTGCATTCTCCCGAGTAAAGCAACGCAGCAACGTTAGGGTCAAAGTGGTGGATACACCACTTCAAGGACAATTGCTACCTAATAGCCCAAAAATCTTCACTAGAAATGTCGTTTACAAAAATGTCTTACTTTAAACTATTTAAGTTGGTCCTGGAATTGATAGATATATAGATATATAAATAATAGTTACATTCTAAATAGATATAGATAATAGACTTCTATACATAGCTTGATATATGTTATATATATAAATATTTTAAGCAGATAGATATATCTTACACTAATTATCTCTTTCACATATATGTCATAGACATATTTAAATCCATAAAAATATACATAGGTATAGGTATATATAGATAAAAAAAAAAAAGGCAAAAACAAAAAAAATTTAGGCAAACATACGTAGATTTCAACTACATAGCTAACACATACCTACATAACTTAGGTAATAATAATTATTTTTTTATTTATTAATAGAGTACTATTATTTCAATAGTACTTTACATACATCAGTAATACTGTCCTTCTTGAGGCTCACTATGTAAATATCTTATCCACATAAAAACATAGGTGTGATACATCTATCTACTATAATAAATGCGCTAAGCAGCTTCCGGGTTGTAACAACTTCCGTCCAGTTGTAACTGGTGATGTCACAGCACACCTCTTGCCATGTTAACCCTCAACACACCACTCCTCCTCAACACACACTCCTGTCACCTTTCACTATCTCCACTAACGTCCAGTCGCAGGATTTTAGAATACTCAAGATGGCGTGGCCGCAAGAACATGTCGCCGGCGTGGACAACGTCGGGATTTAGGATGGCGTCGGTGGAAGAAGATGTCGGGGATCGTGGAGCAGCGATGATGACGGTGTGAGTATGAGAGACGGAGTGAGAGAAAGGGTCGTATGTGGAGTGAAAGAGTGAGTGGAGATGGTGAAAGGTGAGAGGAGTGTGTGTTGAGGCGGTGTGGTGTGTTCAGGAGGAGTGTGTGTTGAGGGTTCACATGGCAAGAGATGTGTCACTATCCTCCCGATGCGATAGCATCGGGCCTTAATCTACTATAATAAATGCGCTAAGCAGCTTCCGGGTTGTAACAACTTCCGTCCAGTTGTAACTGGTGACGTCACAGCACACCTCTTGCCATGTTAACCCTCAACACACCACTCCTCAACACACACTCCTCTCACATTTCACTATCTCCACTAATGTCCACTCGCAGGATTTGAGAATACTCAAGATGGCGTGGCCGCAAGAACATGTCGCCAGCGTGGACAACGTCGGGATCAAGGATGGCGCCGGTGGAAGAAGATGTCAGGGAACGTGGAGCAGCGATGATGACGGTGTGAGTATGAGAGACGGAGTGAGAGAAAGGGTCGTATGTGGAGTGAAAGAGTGAGTGGACGTGAGTGGAGATGGTGAAAGGTGAGAGGAGTGTGTGTTGAGGCGGTGTGGTGTGTTCAGGAGGAGTGTGTGTTGAGGGATCACATGGCAAGAGGTGTGTCACTATCCTCCCGATGCGATAGCATCGGGCCTTAATCTACTATAATAAATGCGCTAATCAGCTTCCAGGTTGTAACAACTTCCGTCCAGTTGTAACTGGTGACGTCACAGCACACCTCTTGCCATGTTAACCCTCAACACACCACTCCTCAACACACACTCCTCTCACCTTTCACTATCTCCACTAATGTCCACTCGCAGGATTTCAGAATACTCAAGATGGCATGGCCGCAAGAACATGTCGCCGGCGTGGACAATGTCAGGATCCAGGATGGCGCCGGCGGAAGAAGATGTCGGGGATCGTGGAGCAGCGACGATGACGGTGTGAGTATGAGAGACGGAATGAGAGAAAGGGTCATATGTGGAGTGAAAGAGTGAGTGGACGTGAGTGGAGGTGGTGAAAGGTGAGAGGAGTGTGTGTTGAGGCGGTGTGGTGTGTTGAGGAGGTGTGTGTGTATTGAGGGTTAACATGGCAAGAGGTGTGTCACTATCCTCTCGATGCGATAGCATCGGGCCTTAATCTACTATAATAAATGCGCTAAGCAGCTTCCGGGTTGTAACAACTTTCGTCCAGTTGTAACTGGTGACGTCACAGCACACCTCTTGCCATGTTAACCCTCAGCACACCACTCCTCAACACACACTCCTCTCACCTTTCACTATCTCCACTAATGTCCACTCGCAGGATTTCAGAATACTCAAGATGGCATGGCCGCAAGAACATGTCACCGGCGTGGACAATGTCGGGATCCAGGATGGTGCCGGCGGAAGAAGATGTCGGGGATCGTGGAGCAGCGACGATGACGGTGTGAGTATGAGAGACGGAGTGAGAGAAAGGGTCGTATGTGGAGTGAAAGAGTGAGTGGACGTGAGTGGAGATGGTGAAAGGTGAGAGGAGTGTGTGTTGAGGCGGTGTGGTGTGTTGAGGAGGTGTGTGTGTATTGAGGGTTAACATGGCAAGAGGTGTGTCACTATCCTCTCGATGCGATAGCATCGGGCCTTAATCTACTATAATAAATGCGCTAAGCAGCTTCCGGGTTGTAACAACTTCCGTCCAGTTGTAACTGGTGACGTCACAGCACACCTCTTGCCATGTTAACCCTCAACACACCACTCCTCAACACACACTCCTCTCACCTTTCACTATCTCCACTAATGTCCACTCGCAGGATTTCAGAATACTCAAGATGGCATGGCCGCAAGAACATGTCGCCGGCATGGACAACGTCGGGATCCAGGATGGCGCCTGCGGAAGAAGATGTCGGGGATCATGGAGCAGCGACGATGACAGTGTGAGTATGAGAGACGGAGTGAGAGAAAGGGTCGTATGTGGAGTGAAAGAGTGAGTGGATGTGAGTGGAGATGGTGAAAGGTGAGAGGAGTGTATGTTGAGGAGGTGTGTGTGTATTGAGGGTTATCATGGCAAGAGGTGTGTCACTATCCTCTCGATGCGATAGCATCGGGCCTTAATCTAGTATATATATATATCTACACACATGCTCCCTGAAGGAGCATCAAAGCGAAACAAGCGTTGGGGTCTTCCTGCCCAGACTCCAGCCAGGTTGGTTTTTGATATATGTACCATTTGACACATTTATTATTATGGCCAGGATTTTTTGAACTACTAAATCACTAGATTTTATTTGTAAACCCTTCTGCTAGCTTGCACTTCTCTCTATATACTTCCAAGTAGGTCTGTTATTTGGTCCACTTGTTTTGCACTGCTGCACTTTAAATTTGTTATATATGAGAGATATTTGCTTACTCACATGTATATATATGTATATATGTATATTTCTTGTAGGTTTTTTGACCACATTTATTACTCATGCATGTGTGTAGATATATACAGTATATCTAGTGTGTAGATATATACAGCACTTGGGGACACTTTCAAAGTTTTCCCAATTTTTCAGACTGACTGACCTTCATTTCTAAAAATAATGATGGCCACTCATTTTTCTTTACTTAGCTGCTTTTTTCTTGCCATAATACAAATTCTAACAGTCTATTCAGTAGGACTATCAGCTGTGTATCCACCAGACTTCTGTACAACACAACTGATGGTCCCAATCCCATTTATAAGGCAAGAAATCCCACTTATTAAACCTGACAGGGCACACCTGCCTGTGAAGTGAAACCATTTCCGGTGACTACCTCTTGAAGCTCATCAAGAGAATGCCAAGAGTGTGCAACGCAGTAATCAAAGCAAAAGGTGGCTACTTTGAAGAACCTAGAATATAAGACATACAGTATTTTCAGTTGTTTCACACTTTTTTGTTAATTATATAATTCCACATGTGTTAATTCATAGTTTTGACGCCTTCAGAGTGAATCTACAATTTTCATAGTTGTGAAAATAAAGAAAACTCTTTGAATGAGGTGTGTCCAAACAGTATATATATTCATATATATATATAAAGTATATACATTTTATTGCACTTTATATCGGGCTGTTATTTTTATTTTTGCATGGGTGTTTCATATATGGCTCATTATTAATTTTTGTATCACTATCATGGTCATATGTGATATACTGTATATGGATTTCATTAATTAATTTATACCGACCTGGTCTCAGCGTGGTATCTAGATGTCGTTGATTCCCTTATTTACAACTGCTGTATTATATACCAATTTTATCCTTTACTTGTTTTAATAAAATGTATACATTTTTTATATTGCTCCTTGGTCCTATTCTTTTTGGGTTTTTGGTGCATCTTTATGGATAAGCTATTGCTTATTTAGCCTTTTTTTGGGATTATTCCTTATAAAAATGTTTTTGATTTTTTTATAAAAAATTTTTTTACCGCTGTCGCCGTCTTTTTATTGAAATGACGAGTTTATTTAACTACTTCATTTTTTTCTTCTTTCTTGTGTGATCTCCTGTAAATGAAAATTGACACGTTACCATAAGGTCAATGTTTAAGGAATATTATTAATTCTATACTGACTGTAATTTATTAACTGTTAGTTAACTGTGAACTTTGACAACATATGTGTTAATTCAGTTTGTATTTAAGCAATGTAAGTGCACTACCTATGTATGTTGTATATGGTATTTCCTGAAGAAGAGGTCTTAATGACCTTGAAACGCATTGAATAAACCATCCTCATTCCTCTGGAATTTCATTATTAAGGCAGCGTGGACGTAATCCACTTTTCCTATGCGGTATACTGTATTATCTGGTCATTGATCGACTTGTGGATCTGCAGCAGCCTATATCTACACACGCTCTGACCTTGTAATATCAAGTGAGCATTTTTTTAAAAGTTCTCTGGTTTATTTATAATAATAAATGCCCTAACCAGCTTCCGGTTGTAACAACTTCCGTCCAGTTGTAACCGGTGACGTCACCACACACACGCACATGTTAACCCTCAACACACCACACCGCCTCAACACACACTCCTCTCACCTTTCACCTCCACTCATGTCCACACACTCTTTCACTCCACATACGTTCCTTTCTCTCACTCCGTTTCTCATACTCACACCGTCATCGTCGCTGCCCCGACATCTTCCTCCGCCGCCGCGATCCAGGATCCAGACGTTCTCCAGGCCGCCGACATGTTCTTGCGGGACGGTATCCAAAAAGATGGCGTCGGCGAAATCTCGCGAGATTACGCCGACGCCATTTTGGATCCCGATGTCGCCCATGCCAGCGACATGTTGTTGCGGCGATGCCATCTTGAATATCGCGGGACTTCACGAAATCCAAGATGGCGTCCCGCAAGAACATGTCGCTGGCGTGGGCGACATCGGGATCCAAAATGGCGTCGGCGTAATCTCGCGAGATTTCGCCGACGCCATCTTTTTGGATCCCGATGTCGTCCACGCCAGCGACATGTTGTTGCGTCGACGCCTTCTTGAATATCACTGGATTTCACGAAATCCAAGATGGCGTCCCGCAAGAACATGTCGGCGGCCTGGAGAACGTCTGGATCCTGGATCGCGGCGGCGGAGGAAGATGTCGGGGCAGCGACGATGACGGTGTGAGTATGAGAAACGGAGTGAGAGAAAGGAACGTATGTGGAGTGAAAGAGTGAGTGGACATGAGTGGAGGTGAAAGGTGAGAGGAGTGTGTGTTGAGGCGGTGTGGTGTGTTGAGGGTTAACATGGCAAGAGGTGTTAACGACGTGCCAACGCCATCTTGCATTCGTGAAATTGCGTCATTTACCTCACGCCGACTTGCTGTGCGGACGCTTGGCATTGCCTGTACCACCATGACTACTGCTGCCTTGGTCCTATGCCTGTTTACTGCCGGTGTCTAATTACAGGGCCAATTTGCCTCTACCGCCATAACTACTGCTGCCTTGCTCCTCTGCTGGTGTCTAATTACAGGGCAATTTGCCTATACTGCCATAACTACTGCTGCCTTTGTCCTCTGCTGGTGTCTAATTACAGGGCCAATTTGCCTCTACCGCCATAACTACTACTGCATTGCTCCTCTGCCGGTGTCTAATTACAGGGCCAATTTGCCTCTACCGCCATAACTACTGCTGCCTTGCTCCTCTGCCGGTGTCTAATTACAGGGCCAATTTGCCTCTACCGCCATAACTACTGCTGCCTTGCTCCTCTGCCGGTGTCTAATTACAGGGCCAATTTGCCTCTACCGCCATAACTACTGCTGCCTTGCTCCTCTGCCGGTGTCTAATTACAGGGCTAATTTGCCTCTACCGCCATAACTACTGCATTGCTCCTCTGCCGGTGTCTAATTACAGGGCCAATTTGCCAATACCGCCATAACTACTGCTGCCTTGCTCCTCTGCCGGTGTCTAATTACAGAGCCAATTTGCCTATACCGCCATAACTACTGCTGCCTTGCTCCTCTGCCGGTGTCTAATTACAGGGCTAATTTGCCTCTACCGCCATAACTACTGCTGCCTTGCTCCTCTGCCGGTGTCTAATTACAGGGCTAATTTGCCACTACCGCCATAACTACTACTGCATTACTCCTCTGCCGGTGTCTAATTACAGGGCCAATTTGCCTATACCGCCATAACTACTGGAGCCTTGCTCCTCTGCCGGTGTCTAATTACAGGGCTAATTTGCCTCTACCGCCATAACTACTGCTGCCTTGCTCCTCTGCCGGTGTCTAATTCCAGGGCTAATTTGCCTCTACCGCCATAACTACTGCTGCCTTGCTACTCTGCCGGTGTCTAATTACAGGGCCAATTTGCCTATACCGCCATAACTACTGCTGCCTTGCTCCTCTGCCGGTGTCTAATTACAGGGCTAATTTGCCTCTACCGCCATTACTGCTGCCTTGCTCCTCTGCCGGTGTCTAATTACAGGGCCAATTTGCCTCTACCGCCATAACTACTGCTGCCTTGCTCCTCTGCCGGTGTCTAATTACAGGATCAATTTGCCTCTACCGCCATAACTACTGCTGCATTGCTCCTCTGCCGGTGTCTAATTTACAGGGCCAATTTGCCTCTACCGCCATAACTACTGCTGCCTTGCTCCTCTGCCGGTGTCTAATTACAGGATCAATTTGCCTCTACCGCCATAACTACTGCTGCCTTGCTCCTCTGCCGGTGTCTAATTACAGGATCAATTTGCCTTTACCGCCATAACTACTGCTGCCTTGCTCCTCTGCCGGTGTCTAATTACAGGGCCAATTTGCCTCTACCGCCATAACTACTGCTGCCTTGCTCCTCTGCCGGTGTCTAATTACAGGATCAATTTGCCTCTACCGCCATAACTACTGCTGCATTGCTCCTCTGCTGGTGTCTAATTACAGGGCCAAATTGCCAATACCGCCATAACTACTGCTGCCTTGCTCCTCTGCCGGTGTCTAATTACAGGGCCAATTTGCCTCTACCGCCATAAGTACTGCTGCCTTGCTCCTCTGACTGTTCACTGCCTGTGTCTAATTACAGGGCCAATTTGCCTCTACCGCCATAACTACTGCTGCCTTGCTCCTCTGCCGGTGTCTAATTACAGGGCCAATTTGCCTCTACCGCCATAACTACTGCTGCCTTGCTCCTCTGCCGGTGTCTAATTACAGGGCCAATTTGCCTCTACCGCCATAACTACTGCTGCCTTGCTCCTCTGCCGGTGTCTAACTACAGGGCCAATTTGCCACTACCACTTCATAACTACTGCTGGGCAATTACAGGGTCAATTAGTATCTGTTTACTCTACAATACTCCAGGACGCCTTCTTCACTGCCAGATAACTGCCAAATAGACTCCTTTACCTGTGCCAACATGAGTCATAACAAAAAGTATGCCAATGCCAGTGAAAGGAAAGCAGCTTTAGCACTATGACAAAAACAACGCCGTGCTAATGAGACTCCTGAGGAAAAACACCATCGCCTTGAGAAGATTAAGGCTTATAAACGCCGTCGCCTCACACACGAATCCCCTAACTCTAAATCCATAAGATTGGCTGAAGAAGCCTCTGCACGCCGTCACCGCCGACAACAGACGGCCTCTTCCTCATCATTATTATTAGACTCACAACAGGATGCTTCCACATCAGCATGTGGAACAATTTACTGCTACACTTCATCCCATATGCCGTTCACTGACATAACTAATCAGCAATCTGTTTCTGCCCTATCAATACCACCATTCAATACCGATGCACAGTATGCCAATGCCAGTGAAAGGAAAGCAGCTTTAGCACTACGACAAAAACAACGCCGTGCTAATGAGACTCCTGAGGAAAAACAGCATCGACTTGACAAGATTAAGGCTTATAAACGCCGTCGTCTCACACACGAATCCCCTAACTCTAAATCTATTACATTGGCTGAAGAAGCCTCTACACGCCATCACCGCCAACAACAGACGGCTTCTTCCTCATCATTATTAGTAGACTCACAACAGGATGCTTCCACATCAGCATGTGGAACAAGTTACTACCACACTTCATCCTATATGCCGTTCACTGACATAACTAATCAGCAATCTGTTTCTGCCCTATCAATACCACCATTAGTCAATACCAACGCACAGTTTCTTCACATAGAAGCTGCAGTTAGCCCGCAGAAAGTGCAACCAAGACAAATATACGTTAGTCTCAAAACTAGGCGCACCCCATCGGTTGGACATGCACTTCTACTACAACCTCACATTTTCACTAATGATGAAAATAGTATTACCGAACACAGCTGTGGTGACATGACCCATGTATGTGAGCATTGCGAAGCTTTGCATTTTGTAGCAGAGATACCTTCTGATAACAACTTTACGCTCTGCTGTCAGAAGGGTAAAGTCCATGTACCCATACTACAATATCCTGATGTCTTTACACGTTTGCTGAAAGGGCAAAGTGAATTTAGCAAAAATTTCATGGATAATATTCGAAGTATTAACAGTTCCTTTGCTTTTGCCTCCATGGGTGCAAATATTTCACCACCTCCTGGATATGGCCCATACTGTTTCCGCATACATGGCCAGATCTATCATAGAACTGGAACACTACATCCCTCAGATGACCAGCAACGTGCATTTGCCCAACTTTACATTCTCGATACCACTACCGCAAACGAACAACACTTACGATGTAAAGAAAATCAAAAATGTACAAAACGGAACTGTCATGCCAAACATCACTATGGCTATTAAACAAGATCGTACTCAAGACCCTCGACGCTACAATAATCCCACTGTCAGTGAAGTAGCAGTCGTGTTTCAAAATGACAATGGTGAGCCACTAATGTCCACTCGCAGGATTTCAGAATACTCAAGATGGCATGGCCGCAAGAACATGTCGCCGGCGTGGACAATGTCGGGATCCAGGATGGCGCCGGCGGAAGAAGATGTCGGCGATCGTGGAGCAGCGACGATGACGGTGTGAGTATGAGAGACGGAGTGAGAGAAAGGGTCGTATGTGGAGTGAAAGAGTGAATGGACGTGAGTGGAGATGGTGAAAGGTGAGAGGAGTGTGTGTTGAGGCGGTGTGGTGTGTTGAGGAGGTGTGTGTGTATTGAGGGTTAACATGGCAAGAGGTGTGTCACTATCCTCTCGATGCGATAGCATCGGGCCTTAATCTACTATAATAAATGCGCTAAGCAGCTTCCGGGTTGTAACAACTTCCATCCAGTTGTAACTGGTGATGTCACAGCACACCTCTTGCCATGTTAACCCTCAACACACCACTCCTCAACACACACTCCTCTCACCTTTCACTATCTCCACTAATGTCCACTCGCAGGATTTCAGAATACTCAAGATGGCATGGCCGCAAGAACATGTCGCCGGCGTGGACAACGTCGGGATCCAGGATGGCGCCGGCGGAAGAAGATGTCGGGGATCATGGAGCAGCGACGATGACAGTGTGAGTATGAGAGACGGAGTGAGAGAAAGGGTCGTATGTGGAGTGAAAGAGTGAGTGGATGTGAGTGGAGATGGTGAAAGGTGAGAGGAGTGTGTGTTGAGGAGGTTTGTGTGTATTGAGGGTTAACATGGCAAGAGGTGTGTCACTATCCTCTCGATGCGATAGCATAGGGCCTTAATCTAGTTTGTGGAATAAGACCCTATTTTGCACTTTGTGTCTCCTTCTCTTTCAAATATTGTCCGTGACAAGGAAAATTTATATCTGTTTCAAAATTGTGCATAAGTTCAGACCTCCAAACGGGTAATTACCTATAAGACTATAAAAAAAAACAAGTACAGCACTCAATAGTCCCTATATGGAATGAATGAAACAGCAGTCTGTGTATGAATAAAAGTTCTCCATTCTGCTGAAAGGTGCAAGTCTCAATGGTGGGACCTCCACCGATTCACAAGTTATCACCTAACATTATTTTTTGAAACCATTCAGTTCCTTCTAGGCTTTCCAAATTAGCTTCTTGAAACTGTGAATTGTGTGAAGTCAACAGTAAAAATGTAATATTACATGATGGCTATTTAAATGAACAAATAACCAGGTAGTACATGAATGTATAGAGTCTACAAGCACAGAAATGCAAGCTAATTATAAATAGGGAACTTTGTAGAAGTTTCCTCAATGTACTGTATAAATCCTACAAAAAATTGTAGTCCAAAGTCCACTATGTGAAAAAGACAATTGTCTATTGCTAAAAAAAAAAAAAGTGCAAAAAAAAATTTAAAAAAGAACTTAAAGACTCAAGTGATGTGGGGAAGGTAGGTGCACATTTAGGTATTGGGAGGGGCAGTATAAAGACTCAAAAGCACATACAACAATTCTGAAAAGTAACAACCAGCAGAGTATAAAAAGTGTATCATGTAAGGTATATGATCACAAGTGATGATGACCAAAAATCTGATAACATTGTAAACAAAGAATGTATATGAAAAAAATAACATACCAATTTCTCCGTGTGTAGTACCTCAGACCACCAACCCCAAGTTTCCTCTGTGAGTCTAACCTAGGACACAGCACCATTAAATCTAAACTATAAAATAAACAGTACTGTCTCCCAAATAAGCTACTACAGTACATATAAAGGTCTACACAACCCTGTTAAAATGTTAGGTTTTTATCATGTAAAAAATCATACCATGATTCATCATTTCAGAACTTTTTCATCCTTTCAATGTCACACACATTCTATGTAAATTCGTTGAGAAACAAACTGAAATCGTTTTAAAGGAAAAAAAATAAAAATAACAAATTAAATAATGTGGTTGCATATGTATGAACGCCCTCTTATAATTGGGGATGTGGCTGTATTCAGAATTAGCCAATCACATTTAAACTCATGTTAAATAGTAGTAGTACACAGCTGCCATCATTTACAGTGATTGAGATTAACCTCTTTTAAAGTTTAGCTGTGCCAACCAGTCTTTATAAATCAGTCCTATGGTAAATAAACAACTCACAATGTAGCATAGGGATCTCATTATTGAAAAGTTATCAGGCAGGGTGTTAGACTTGGTGGATTGCACTAAATAAAACTTAATAATAAATTGCAATCGCAACCCGGGGTCCACTGTGCAGAGATGTTAACCCCTTTCTGACATTTGACGTACTATCCAATCCAGGGGACCCGACCCTGCAGGACCGTGGACGGGATAGTACTTCATGCCCTTTAATGTGACTCAAGTCGCGGTGATCGCATTAAAATTCTGATGCCAGCTTACCTTAAGGAAGATGGTGTCGGCCTCCTGGGCTCCGATCCCGCCCCCCTGGCCTCCCGAGCCATGGTCACCAGCGCCTGCAGTGATTGATGGGATCGATGTGATCATTCGATCTCACCAAAGACAGGTCACAGCAGTGGTGTGACCGCTTTGTGACCTGTCTCTGACCTGCCAGTGACCTGTCTGACTGCTCTGCAGGGGTCCTCACTCTAGCTGAGGATTCCTGTAGAGCGGTCATACAGCAAGTGCTCCTGTGCTGGGTATTGTGGTGCCACAACATCCTGTAGCACCATAATCCCTGCTGAAGAGAGAAGACAGAAAAAAGAAAAAAGAAACCCTACAACTGTAAGTGTTACCTGATCCCTGCCCAATCTATCTTTATCCCCCCCAATTCTCCCATCCCACTTCCCCCTCTTTTTACCCCTCCTCCCCTCTTTGCGCACATTTTCCATTTATTTCACCCCCCTTTGCGCCACCTGACTACCACCCTAACTGATCCCTGCCTGATCTCTTTTTATCCATCTCAATCCCCCCATCCCCCCTTCCTCCTGTTCCCCCCTCCACCCCCTTTGCGTAGCTGCCGAGCGTTGATTGGTGGCGCAGTTCACCAATCAACACTCATGCTCACTTTTTTCTCAGCCCCCTTTGCGCCAACCCCATACACACATCCCACAGCTGCCAAACTTTGATAAGTGACGCAGTTCAATTATCAGAGCTTGTGTCTCTGCTGTTTTCCTTTTTTCACCCCCCTTTGCGCCACCTGACTACAACCCTAACTGATCCATGCCCAATCTCTTTTCATCCACCCCAATCCCTCATCCCCCCTAACTGATCCCTGTCGGATCTCTTTTCATCCACCCCAATCCCTCATCTCTCTTCCCCCTCTTTTTACCCCCTCCACCCCCCTTTACACAGCCGCCAAGCATTGATTAGTGACGCAGTTCACAGATCAACACTTGTGCTCGCTTTTTTTCTCAGCCCCCTTTGCACCAACTCCGTACACACATCCCGCAGCCGCCAAACTTTGATAAGTGACGCAGTTCAATTATCAGAGCTTGTGCCTGCTGTTTTCCATTTTTCACCCCTCCTTTGCGCCACCTGACTACAACCCTAACTGATCCCTGCCTAATCTCTTTTCATCCACTCCAATCTCTCATCCACCTCTTATTACCCCCTCCACCTTCCTTTGTGCAGCCGCTGAGCGTTGATTGGTGATGCAGTTCACCGATCAACACTCTTGCTTGCTTTTTTTTCCTCAGCCCCCTTGGCGCCAACTCCATACACACATCTCGCAGCCGCCAAACTTTGAAAGTGACGCAGATCACTTCCGAGAGTTTGTGCCTGCTGTTTTCCTTTTTTTCCCCCCTCCCCTTGCACCACCCTCGTGCACACATACAGCTGTCACCGAACTTTGATAAGGTGACACCCAGTTCACTTATCAGAGCTCGTGCCGGCTGTTTTATTTTTGCCACCCCCGTGCGCACATCCAGCAGCCGCCAAATTTTGATAAGGTGACACGCAGTTCACTTATCAGAGCTAGGGCCTGCTGTTTTAGACTTTTTTTCCACAGGCATTTTTTTCTCCCAGCTTTTTCTTACACACAAAGTACCATAGTCATGCAAAAAAATGTCCTCCTCATCAAATTCGTCCCATCAGAGCTATTCAGTGAAGGAGGCATATTCTTTCCTTGCCTCCGATACTGATAGCGAGGGAGAGGATCCCACATTTCTGTACTTTTTGGATTCTTCATCCTCATCCTCTTCCCCCTCCTCATCTTCCTCCTCAGGTCCTGCCGAACCGCCACACAGATGCCTCAGGACAAAACATGAGGCAGCGCCCACCATTCCCGCATCTGAGCCAGCGCAAGCTGTATGGACCTCGCCCCCCGAAAATTACGAGCCACTGATTCCTGATTTTCTGACAGAATCAGGAATCAAGTTTGACACCACCGGCCTCACAGAAATAGACTTTTTCAAAGTCTTTTTCTCTGAGGATTTTGTTAACCTCATGGTGGAGCAAACTAATTTGTACGCTTGTCAATTTTTGGAACAAAATCCGTGTTCATCATTTTCTAACTGGTCTCCTGTAGACGCAATTGAAATGATGCAGTTTTGGGGCCTGATCCTTCATATGAGGATACTGAAGAAGCCAGAACCGGCAATATTGGAGTGTTGATATTTTATATAACACTCCAGTGTTCCAAATGGCCATGACCCGGACGCATTTTGAGGCCATCCACAAATTCCTACATTATACTGATAATGCACAGTGTCCCGCATCAGATGACCCCAACTTTGACCGTCTGTTCGGCCGGTCATCGAACACTTTAACAAAAAGTTTGCTGAAGTGTACGTGCCCCAAAGGGACATCTGCGTGGATGAGTCCTTGGTTCATTTTAAGGGAAGGCTGCAATTCCGTCAATACCTGCCCAGCAAGAGGGCTAGGTACGGAATCAAACTCTACAAACTGTGTGAGAGTGCCTCAGCGTACACCCACAGGTTTAGAGTTTATGAAGGGAAGGACACCAGGAATGAGCCCCATGAGTGTCCCCCTGTCCTGGGAGATAATGGGAAATTTGTGTGGGATTAGGCACACCCACTACTGGATAAAGGTTATCACCTCTACACTGATAACTTTTATACCAGCGTCCCACTCTACAAATCCCTCTCTGTGCGAGGTACCGCAGCCTGCGGTACTGGCCGCAAAAATCAGAGAGGCCTCCCAAAAACTCTACTTGGGCTGATGCTCAGAAAATGTGAGAGCAGAGCCCAATGTAGCGCAACCTGCTAGTGGTCAAGTACAAGGACAAGAGGGATGTCTGTTATGATTAGGTAACCGAGGAGGATAACAGGGGAATAGGTGAGGCAACCAGATAACCAGAGAGGTTGGTAACTTAGCGGATTGCAGACCCCTAAACTGACAACACAACTAGAATTAGCCGTGGGACGTACCTACGATGCCCTAGACGTCTCGGCACAGCCAAAGAATTAACTAAACCTAAAGAGAGAGAGGGGAAAGCTAAACTGCCCCAGAGTAGACCCCCAAAAGGAATAGATAGCCCCCGAACATATATTGCTGGTGAGACAAGATGAGGCACAAACACAGGCAGAAAATAGAGTAAGCAAATGATGGGGCCCAAACTGTCTAGATGGAATATGACAGAAAAGGATACTGTCGCAATCATACAAAAAACCCTTAGAAAAATTCCAACACGTCTGATATGCAAAAATACCGAGGCCACACAACCTCTCCCCCACTAAATCAGAACTCTGGTGTAACTGGCCGCAAAAAAAAAAAAAAAACTGATATAACATGGGATTAGAAATACTGCAAGACTGACATAAGCTGTGGCAAATGAAACAGAGTCCAAGCACAGGTCCCAGCAGGGAACCAGGCTGGACTCACACCAGCAAGGCAGAAATCAGAGAAAAACAAAAAATGGATCAAATGTAAAAAGATTCAGGCAGACAAATAACTTATCTGAATGGTGCAGGACGAAGCATGAGGCAAGCAGACTTCCAAAATGCTCAGGAAGAAAGCCAAATCACTTGCAAGAGCTGAGGTAAGGTTGCTCACTTAAATCACTCCAGTCTGTAACACCTGGCCTCTAATCATCCTGCTCAGGTGATTGACTTCTGTTAGCCAGACCAGCTCCATTACTAGCAGCAACCACCAGAGGGAGCCCAAACTCAGAAGCCAGGTCAAAAGTCTTCACAACAGATGTCCTTCTCTTGACCACCATACACGGTGATGGCAGCACCCTCTGCACTGTATGGGGTACCTCTACACAGGTCAGCAAACCGACCTGTGTACTGGGGTACAATTAAAACATGGGGGGCATTGCTCTCTCCGATCAACTCCTCAAACCATACAATGCTTTGAGGAATGCCAAGGTGTAGTACAAAAAGCTGGCAGTGCACATTGTCCAAATGGCAATGCTCAACTCTTTCCTGATTTCACAATGCACACGCCACACCGATATGTTGTACCTTCAGTTCCAGGAGGTAGTGGTTAGGGCCCTGATATTTGGAACTCCGGAAGGAGTGGGCCCCAGAACTTCTGGAACTGAAGGTGCTCGTGTGGTACCAGGTCAGCATTTTCCGGGGGTGGTCCTGCCAACCAGAAGAAAAGGTAAGAGGCAAAGAGTTGCCGAGTGTATTACAAAAGGGGAATATGCAAGACACCATTTATTAATACGACACCTGCCCCAAAAAACCTGGCCTGTGTATAAAGGATTGCTTCAAATTGTACCACACCTCCATACACTACTAATTTACTTACATTAGTTGGGGCACATCTAGATTTGTTCTTTTGGGGTCTAGTAACCAAAATGATGTCACATGTAGTTTTTTTTACTGTTTAGGCACATCAGGGGCTCTGAAAATGGAACATGACACCCGCAGACCATTCCATCAAAGTCTGCATTCCAAAACGTCACTACTTCCCTTTCGAGCCCCGACGTGTGCCTAAACAGTTTTTTCCCACATGTGGGGTTACCAGAGTATTCAGGACAAATTGGACAACAACTTTTGGGGTCCAATTTCTACTGTTACCCTTGGGAAAATTAAAAATTGGGGACTAAAAGATCATTTTTGTGCGAAAAAAATAGGATTTTATATTTTCACGCCCGGGCATTATAATCTTTAGTGAAACACTTGGGGGTTAAAAGTTCTCACCACACATCTAGATAAGTTCCTTAGGGGGTCTAGTTTTCAAAATAGGGTCACTTATGGGGGGTTTCTACTGTTTAGGCACATCAGGGGCTCTACACATGGAACATGACACCCGCAGACCATTCCATCAAAGTCTGCATTTCAAAACGTCACTACTTCCCTTCCGAGCCCTGACGTGTTCTCAAACAGTAGTTTTCTCCCACATGTGCGGTACCAGCGTACTCAGGGCAAATTGGACAACTTTTTGGGTCCAATTTCTCCTGTTACTCTTGGGAAAATTAAAAATTGGGAACTAGGAAATCATTTTTGTGGAAAAAAAAATATTTTTTTCATGCCCGGGCATTATAAACTTTAGCGAAACACTTGGGGGTTCAAAGTGCTCACCATAATTCTAGATAAGTTCCTTAGGGGGTCTAGTTACTAAAATGGGATCACTTGGGGGGGTTCCACTGTTTAGGCACATCAGGGGTTCGCCAAACATGACATGGCGTCCGATCTCAATTCCAGCCCATTTTAGCTTGAAAAAGGCAAACGGCCCTCCTTCCCTTCCAAGCCCTACCATGTGCCTAAACAGTGGTCCCCCCACATATGGGGTATCGGCATACTCAGGACAAATTGGACAGCAACTTTTGAGGTCAAATTACTCCTGTTACTCTTGGGAAAATGAAAACTTGGGGACTAAGATATCATTTTTGTGGAAAACATTTTGTTTTTCACACCCAGGCACTATAAACTTTAGTGAAACACTCGGGGGTTCAAAGTGCTTACCACACATCTAGATAAGTTCCTTAGGGGTCTAGTTTCTAAAATGGGGTCACTTGTGGGGGATTTCCACTGTTTAGGCACATCAGGGGCTCGCCAAATACGATCTCAATTCCAGCCAATTTTAGTTTGAAAAAGTCAAACAGCTGTCCTTCCCTTCTGAGCCCTACCATGTGCCCAAACAGTGGTCCCCCTCACATATGGTGTATCGGCGTACTCAGGATAAATTTGACAACAACTTTTGGGGTCAAATTACTCCTGTTACCCTTGGGAAAATAAAAAAATGGGGACTAAAATATCATTTTTGTGGAATTTTTTCTTTTTTCCACGCCGGGCATTATAAACTTTAGTGAAACACTCGGGGTTCAAAGTGCTCACCACACATCTAGATAAGTTCCTTAGGGGGTCTAGTTTCCAAAATGGGGTCACTTGTGGGGGGGTTCCACTGTTTTGGCACATTAGGGCCTCGTCAAACACGACATGGCGTCCGATCTCAATTCCAGGCAATTTTAGTTTGAAAAAGTCAAGCGGCCTTCCTTTCCTTCCGAGCCCTACCATGTGTCCAAACAGTGGTCCCCCCATATATGGGGTATCAGTATACTCATGACAAATTGGACAACAACTTTTGGGGTCCAATTTCTCCTGTTACCCTTGGAAAAGTTCAAAATTGGGAACTAAGAAATCATTTTTGTGGAAAAAAATTTATTTTTTTTCACGCCCGGGCATTATAAACTTTAGCGAAACACTTGGGGGTTCAAAGTGTTCACCATAATTCTAGATAAGTTCCTTAGGGGGTCTAGTTTCCAAAATGGGGTCACTTGGGGGGGTTTCCACTGTTTAGGCACATCAGGGGCTCACCAAACATGACATGGCGTCCGATCTGAATTCCAGCCAATTTTAGTTTGAAAAATTCAAGTGGCCCTCCTTCCCTTCCGAGCCCTACCATGTGCCCAAACAGTGGTCCTCCCACATATGGGTATCGACGTACTCTGGACAAAATGGACAACAACTTTTCGGGTCAAATTACTCCTGTTACCCTTGGGAAAATAAAAAAATTGTTGCTAAAAGATCATTATTGTGACCAAAAAGTTAAATGTTAATTTTTTCCTTCCACGTTTCTTCTGCTCATGTGAAGCACCTGAAGGGACAATAATCTTCTTGAATGTAGTTATGAGTAGCTTTAGGGGTGCAGTTTTTAGAATGGTGTCACTTTTGGGTATTTTCTGTCACAGACCCTTCAAAGTGACTTCACATGTGAGGTGGTCCCTAAAAAAATGGTTTTGCAAATTTTGTTGTAAAAATTAGAAATTGCTGGTCAACTTTTAACCCTTATAACTTCCAAACAAAAAAATTTTGTTTCCAAAATTGTGCTGATGTAAAGTCGACATGTGGGAAATGTTATTTATTAACTATTTTGTGTGACATATTTCTCTGTTTTAAGGGCATAAAAATTGCTAAATTTTCAAAATGTTCGCCATATTTCCGCTTTTTTCATAAATAAACGCAAGTTATATAAAAGAAATTTTACAGCTATAGTGAAGTACAATATGTCACGAGAAAACATTCTCAGAATCGCCAAGATCCATTGAAGCGTTCCAGAGTTATTACTTCATAAAGGGACAGTGGTCAGAATTGTAAAAATTGGCCCGGTCATTAACGTGCAAACAACCCATTGGTGTAAAGAGGGTTAAACTGCTGCTAGTAAGCAATGACGAATGATCCCAGCAAAGAGCAAACAGATGAACGGCATACTAGGGCACACAAATCACCACATTAACAGACGGAGCTATTTATCTGAAGTATTGCGGTATACAGTATATTTCAGTCAAAAAACAGAGGTGCTTGCATGAAAAAACTTGAATATTTCAATGTGAAGCGAAAAAAGGAGAAATATGCAGCACTCACCAATATAGCTGAAAAACTTTGCGTCTTTATTTCACATGAATTCCATCAATAGATATGTGGACATGCAGGACGGTAGAGGAATGCTAGGGGAGGGAGGTGCCGTACAATGGCCGTTTCACGATTACTCGCTTCTACGGGTCCAAGTCCTGCATGTCCACATATCTATTGATGGAATTCATGTGAAATAAAGACGCACAATTTTTCAGCTATATTGGTGAGTGCTGCATATTTCTCCTTTTTTCGCTTCACATTAAGCAATGATGAAACACACAGCGAGCGATAACTTGTACACACTGTGTTAAACGTCACCCTATGTGAACAGAACACTAATTACCAAACTCTGACAGCTTCTCAGAGGGGTGAACATAAGAATAGAGATGCCCCTACACAGAGCGGTGCAGCTTGGTGCAAAGTAAAGAGGTCTGGCGCTAGATACGAACCCCTGTTAACCTCACAGGGAGACGTAGCCCGTTCACGGAATAAAAGGCAAACAGTGATCACACAATCAGCAAATGCACACAGGAAACTCCTCTCCAGACGTGTCAGAATTCTAATGGCTAGATGCCAGCCCTGAATCCACATAAATAATCTCCTCTCCAGAGGTACCGGAATTCTAACGGCTTACTGCCAACCCTTAGCACATGCTGGCAAAGATCAGACTGATGCAATGTCCCATACACACACATAAAGTGAATGATACTAGTGCATCCACAGGTGCTGCTGGGAGCCTTTTATGCACCAGGCACCTCCCCAAACACTCATGCCCAGTCGGCCGAGACATCTTCCATCAGCCAATTCGGAGCCGCCACCTCACCAGTGCAGCAAACGTCCGACCACCAATGACCAGACGCCACATCACGTGCATGCTCAGTAAGGTGATTTCTGGACTTAGGCTCCAGAGCGTCAAGTCGCCGCTGCCTATCGCTGGTAACCATAGACTTGGCTGGAGAGCTAGCAGAAACCAAATGAACAGCATGAGCCTGAGAAAGACGACGGGCTGACGTCTATGCTGAGCAGCATCCGCAGCGGCCGAGTCCAAATGGGAAACCACAGAGGTAGAAATAGCTTTGCATCTATCCTGTGCAGCGGGAGAATCCAGATGCCTAACACAGGGGAAGGTTATACATTTTTTTTCAAAGATATCAGAAATACTATGGAACCCATGTTAAGATGTTTATTGAGAAGTGGCTTAAATTTGTCACAACAATGACACTACCTAGAACTGCACTTCCCTTAAAGATGAATGAAAAGGCAACAAGAAAATTAATCTAGGAGGCCTTCAAGAAGCTTACAGCAACATTAAAGGAGTCTAAATCACTAAGAAAACACTATACTCACAGTGAAGCAAGGTAAAGGCAGAATTATGCTTTAGGGCTGTTTTTCGAGAGTTGGTACTAAGCTTTTACTCAAGGTAGAGTTAATTATGAACCGTTCCAAATATCTGACAATGTTTCATCAAAAACTTAAGGCCTCTACTAAAAAGCTGAATATGAAGAAGAATTTAACCTTCATCACTACTAGAGATGAGCAAATATTTAAATATTTGGTTAGGATCATGATCGAACTACAACACCAGATATTTCCAAACTTCAAGACTCTCCCAAGCTACCACACCAGATATTCCCAAACTGCAAGTTTCTTCCAAGCTACGACACCAAATATTCCCAAACAAGAATACAAGACCCTCCCAAGCTACCACACCAGATATTACCAAACTATAAGACTCCCCCAAGCTACAACACAAGATATTACCAAACTACAAGCTTCTCACAAGCTACAAACCTAGATATTTCCAAACTATAAGACTCTCCCAAGCAACTACACCAGATATTTTAAAACAGTACCCAAGGTACAGTACAACACCAGATATTCCCAGACTGCTATATAAAACACTCTAAAGCTACAAAAGTAACTGCAATGTTTGCAGGAGACATCATAGAGAGAGCTGAATATATACAGCATTTATTGCTGTGGAATAGCAAATTTCTCAGCATTAAAGGTGTTCTCTAACACTTGGATATCCTCTTTTTGCAGATGTAGGTGCATTATTAGCCATGTGTAGAATATAGATGCTGTAGATGAAACATACACCATGGAACAAAGATTTGGAAAGATACAATTCAACTTTATTGACCCAAAAATAGAATCTGTAACAAATGAACTTCTTATAATCTCCATACCCCGAACACTTAATAGATTTCAGCTGTGTTCATGCAGAAATTCTGGCATTGGAAAAGTGACATGTTTACTGTGTACACCAGCTCTGTTTGCAGAGAACTAGCCTGGGCCACACTTGCTGAATTCATACACCAGATCTGACTCAGTAATAGTCAGAATCACACTCCAGTTCATTTAAGGGAATATGAATGTAAAACACACACTGTTCGCTACCATGAGAAAAAATGAAAAAAAAAAAAACAATGAAAATCAGAATGGTTCATGTTAGAGAAATAGAAGACGTTCAAGGATTTTTGTCCTTAAAGGGAATGTATTGGCAGAAAATAATGTAACCTTCATTTGTTTGTTATTTTCATAAACAAATACATGAGACGATAAGAAACTGTGTAATATATCTTATCAGAGAAAATTCCTTCTTTCTAATCCTGGAATGATCATTTGCACTCACACTGTTTTCCCTGAAGACAGATTGTCAGCTCACTAAGGTATGAAATAACAGTTGCTGCTCATAAAACTCTATGGAGATGGGAGCAGGAAAAGGAAGAGGAAAGAGCTAGAAAGAGACAGTGACTGAAACAGAGTTCACCTTAAACTAAAGTTACCCTTTAAATATTTTTGTACATTAATCTTGTTAAGATGATCCTACTTATTAGCCTGCGTACTGTAGTTTTGACAAAATTAGTTTTATCAGAAGGAGATTATGACTTTTAAACCCGCTGTCAGGTAGTCCTCAGCATTTATGAGCTCTGTATAACTGCCCACACCCCTAATTGGCAGCTTTCTTCCTATATACAGTGTACACAGAAAGCTGCCAATCAGTGCTGTGGGTGGAGTTATACAGAGTTCAGCATTCAGAGAACTGCTAGGTCTGCAACAGTGATTTTAGCAAAACTGCTGCAAGCAACTTAGTAAGTGGTACATCACTGGAATCAGGGTTTCTGCCCTTACATCATGCATCTTTCCTATTTGGTAGCAAAAATCTAGTGATACATTCCCACTAAGCTTACATCACTATACAACAAGCATCTGGTTGTAACATTGCAGTCTCTACTTGGACCTTGAGTGTTGAATGTGTGACCAAAGACATGGACTTTTTGCCAGAAAAACGGGCCGGTGGCCGGATGAGCGGGCGGGCGGCCGGATCAGCGGGCACCGCTGGCTCGAGGCCCACTATGAATGGACACATCACGGCCCAGCGGGAAAATGCCCAGTGGGGCAGATTATCAATCTGGGACTGCAGTCTAGTCCTCTTTCACTTTGTATATTGGTGGCCATATACATTTTGTGAACACATACAGACTGTGGCTACTGCTAGTTATTCTGGAAAGAGGACCCACTCACAAGGTGGTATAAGAAATGGCAAGTTCACACTGGGTGATTGTATACTGAGGTGGCATCATAGGGATAATGCATTTGTACTAGGCTTTAAAAGTGATTTTATTTGGTTTAGAACCACATTTATAAAGAAAACAAACAGTATATTTTACAGTAATATTAATAATTAAAGTCAGTAAACTGAACGGAAACCTGTCTGTGGAGGTATCTGTGGGGCTTACCTTCACATTTTTGTGTGGATTCACTCTGCTTATGACCAACAGGACACCTGCATTCATACGATCCATCAGTATTTAGGCAGTTACCTCCTTGGCAGAGTCCTGGGATAGCTTGGCATTCATCAATATCTGGAAATTTAAAGAAACAATTTACAAAGAGAAGGTAATTTAAAAACAAATTAAAAATCCTCAAAAAAAGGCAAACATTAATTGATTTTAGTTACTTGGCTACTTGCCATTATTATTAATAATAATAATAATAGATATTCATAATTATTATTCATAGCTATTATTATTATGGATAATAAGATTAGTATTACTAATATTCATAATAAGAGTAATAATGACAATAATAATATGAGTTACAATCAGGAGGGGAAAGAGAGAAAAAAACCATAATTGAGAGACTTATACAGTACTTCTCTGTTTTGGAGCCATTCCTGGATTTGAATTTGACTCCTGATGAAATCCTGACCAACAATACTAATATGCATACACACATGGGACATTTCGGCTGCAAATCACAGATCGATAGAGAATATCGCAGTAGGTGTGATAGGTGTGAAATTCAGGTTTTTAAGAGTAAACTGCCAAATTATCACCATATTTTTATGTATAAGTGCCCTTAAATCCCTTCTACAAAAAAACATGTGCAAAACTTGGCTTTCCTACATGAAAGAATGCTTTTGGATTCTTTTGAACACGTTTTCATCTAACACTAAGTGAAAACATCAACTTACTGTTACAATATGCTGAAAAAGCAATAACTACTGCATGAAGAAATTCTTTTGGAAGAGAGCTACTTATATTCGCAACTTTTGACGATAAATCTTATTATTGCTCCATACAGTCATTCAAGTTTTATTATGCCAGGAAGAACACCATGACATTATGTCCCATGTTATATTGAAAGATCTCACTAAACCTATATCTACAAGACTTACATGGGATAAAGAAAAGATTGTAATTATAAAAGAGACTAAAGGCTCTTGCAGAATATGTCACCGGGGAATAGATCTTTGTGTCTTATGACCTTTGACCAGTCCGCCCCCTGCTTGTTACTTTATCACTTAGCTATGCCTTTGTTCTCTGTTGTAATATACTGGTTATGTTCAAAATAAACATGGAAAGTGCAGAAATCTCAGCAGTTCCCAATGTAGCATTGTCTAAAAGCAGAAGATTAAATAATTATTCAATGAAATTTCGCAGTTCGGCACACGGGTATTATATTTCAAAGTTAATCATTAAAATCTCTGTAACCCATAAACATTGAAGGGAACCTGTCACCCCCAGGGTGTTTTTCAGTTAAAGAGCCACCTTCAGCAGCACTAAGGCTGCATTCTTCAAAGGTGGCTAGTAACGCTGAAATATCGACTTTTATAAATAGCTCCTCCTCATACCTGTAATGTGTCCCATACGTATGTTGTGTCCCACTGTATCAGCCGCCTACCATCCATCCATCATGCCTGTCCTGTGTCTCGGCGCCACTCATCATCCGTCCATCATGATGCCCCTGTGCGTCGCTGCATCCTCCTGTTTTGAATGCCGGCGCCTGCGCTGTGACAAGAGTTCTCGGGCATGCGCAGTGCGTGCTGCTCGAGAACCGACATCAGGCTATTGCACCTGCGTGCTGTGGAGTCCCTAGATCCCACCCCGCAGTGTGTTATGATGTATTCACACTGCAGGGCTGAGGCCTCCGCAACATGCAGGCGCAATAGCCTGATGTCGGTTCTCGGGCAGCGCGCATTGCGCATGCCCGAGAACTCTTGTCACAGCGCAGGCACCGGCATTAAAAACAGGAGGATGCAGCGACGCACAGGGGCATCATGATGGACGGATGGTGAGCGGCGCCGAGACACCGGACAGGCATGATGGATGGATGGTAGGTGGCTGATACAGGGGGACACACCATACCTATGGGACACATTACAGGTATGAGGAGCTATTTATAAAAGTCGATATTTCAGCGTTACTAGGGGTCAGAAACAGAAGAGCCACCTTCACAGAATGCAGCCTTAGTGCTGCTGAAGGTGGCTCTTTAACTGAAAAATGCCTGGGAGGTGACAAGTTCCCTTTAATATAATAATGTCCCATTGTCTAAAGCAGCCCAACTCCTCCATACAAACAGACGTGTGCACATTTATTTCAGGGAAATCAACTGTGTCAAGAAAACATAAAATTGGGCATGTTGAAATTCAAGATCCCAATCTCTTAATATTATCACAACATCTGCCATAAGGGAGAGATGAGAAATTAAAAGGTCTTCTGCTCCATCTGAAGTCAGAAGGTTGGACAGTTTTCATCGAATGCGTGAGGGGAGCTTTCTACTCTTTCTATAAGGTTCTAACATTTTTATTTATTGCCTTAATTTTATAGAACTGATATACTAGGCAGTTTGTCATCATTTGCTTCAATACCTTCCTTATGGTTCCCCATACTAGTTCTCAGAGCAGAATTTCACTATCTCAAATAGACACAGTTTCCATCTTCTAAAGAAGGAAATGAAACTATTAGTATAATATAATGAAGTGTTTATACCAGAACATGGGCAGCACGGTGGCTCAGTGGTTAGCGCTGCAGCCTTGCAGCGCTGGAGTCCTGGGTTTGAATCCCACCAAGGACAACATCTGCAAGGAGTTTGTATGTTCTCACCGTGTTTGTGTGGGTTTCCTCCGGGCACTCCAGTTTCCTCCCACACTCCAAAGACATACTGATAGAGAATTTAGATTGTGAACCCATCGGGGACAGTGATGAAAATGTGTGCAAACTGTAAAGCACTGCGGAATATGTTAGCGCTATATAAAGATTATTATTATTATTAGAACCGAGGGTCGACAATACACAGTGCTCACTGCTGAGCCACCATTATGTTATGCCCAGAGATTGTCCTAGTTCAGAGGATTTTTGGATGTCTCAATGATTTCTCACCTGGTGCCCAACATTTTTGTGAATTTATGAAGAGTTACTTGATGCCTGTAGCAAGAAGGCTCATGTGGCCATAATACAGTCTACTACAATGAGCCATTTTTCTTTAATCCATCATCTAGCTACAGTATATCACTGATCACCATAGGGTCATATGGCCATCCCTGACAGTATTAGAAGAGTTCTTTGGTAAGTTCTTCTATAATGTGTCACTTACTGGGCTCCTTGATGCAGTTTTGATTAAATACTGTTTTATGAGCAGAATATTATCACTAGAGGACTAGTAAAGCTGTTGTAATGAAGTCCCGTAATCCTCCAACTTTCTGAGCTTTGTACAACCCCGCCCCCACCACTGTTTGGCTGCTTTATGCCTATGCATAGTGTACACTGAAATGTGTCAGTCACTGGTGTAGGCGGAGTTATACAGGGCTCAGCATTCATGAGAACTGGTAAATATGCAGCACATAAACAGTAATTTTATTAAAACTTCAGGTAAGTGAGATACTCACTGGAATAAGCATCTCTGCCCCTAAGGCCGGGTGCCCACGATTTATAACTAGCAGTGCTTTGGAAGCAGAGCATGTTCGCTGCATCCAAAGCTCTGCTATCTTTTGGACGCACGTAAATCTGCAAGTGTTCACTGAAACCCCACTTCCAATATAATTTATGGGTGAAATTTGTCTTGTGGAGACTAGTGTCTCTGCAAGAGAAATTGGCTTGCTTCGGTCTGAAAAGACGCGCCGTATGTTCGACTTCGAGAGTGATCCGCAGGCTTCTGTGGACACATAGTGGACATGGGATTTCTTGAAACCCCATCCACTATGCTGTAACATCTGGACGCTGCGTCAAACTTGCAGCAGATACTGATCGTGGGCACATACCCTAAATCAGGCTGCTCTCAGATGAGGGAGGAAAAAACTTGTGACCCATTCCCTTTAAGAATTACTAACCTTTATAATTCCTAATGCACCAATATTACCCAAAAACTCACATACGGGTTTGTAGCCTCTAGTTTTCTATCCTACATGGATGGTACTGGCTCTTTATGCTTTTCTAATGTGAATTTCATATATACATTAGCTTTTCTCGCCTGATAACATATCATAACCTATTATAGATGAATAGACCCAGTGTGTACGCACCAGAGGTTTAAAAAAATATAGTCTTGTAGCTAATATAATATAAAAGCATGCAATTCCTTGGTGTTTTAAGGGTTGATTGGCACGGTTGTTTAAGTAGTGTAACCATTGAGTTCTCAGTGAAATATATTGATTTATGCTATGTCCAGGAAATGAATTTATTACACATATACATTAGTATGAAGCCATTTACCTTGGCAGGCTCCACTGCGTATATTGGGAATGTAGCCACGACGGCAGGGTTGTGGTTGAGCAGGGCACATCTCACATGGGTGTCCCCAGGCACGTCCAATAGTTGCACAGCACAGAGTTTTTGTGCACACAATACCAGTCACCTGACCCTGACACATCTGATTGCTGACTTGCGTGAAGCAGGGCCCTGTTCTGTAGTCTGAAAGTGAAAACAGCAAAAGAAAATATTCAAAACCGGTCAGCACCATCTGATGATCTCAAAAGCTCAAATTCAGCAAATCCACTAGGAAAACAGAAATATGAGAAATTTGAAAGCCCAGATGACACATTTATATTGTTAAGCTACACTTGCGTTTTAGTTTTCATTTTATTACATTTATAGGACATTTGTCTAATTATACATGAAAAAAAACCTACGAACTGTAATATGAATATGAAGGATATTTAGATAAGATATGAATGAACAGCTATAGTTTCGGCTTAATGAAACGTTAGGTGTATTAACAGATCACAATCTACTTGCAGTGGATGCATTTGAATTTCTTGTAAACTCTCACCCAAAGTGCCAAAAAACAAAATGATGTAAACTACATGACGACCATTTTCATTTTTATTTTTTATTCAGTATGGCGTGTGGATGTTAATGGATTTAAGTGGGAACAGGACGTTCTTTAAGAAAAATGAAGTTTCCACAATAATGAATATCTTTTGTTTCTACAAATAAAGAATCTTCCATTTTTTTTTCAACCAGATGTTTAACACTCCTCGAGAAAGGATTGTGGTGAGCAGAATTAACCACAGAGACATAACTGCTAAAGATAGTAGGGAAAAGATAATGTTTGTGATTAGCTAACAACGTTCCTAACTTCAAAGGGATAATGTAACTTCACTCTAAAATTTAAAGAATACCTTCAGTTGGTAGATGACACTATATATGCTGAAATACAGGAGACAGAGCCCACAGCTGCTTCTTATTTCTGCACTTTGCAAGTGGCACACATCAAGGACATTTTAGCATTGTGTTTGAGACACAGAAAAAGATTTCTCTGTTACATATGAAGCTTGCATTCAGTACTCTTTGGCAGTAAAAAAAACCCGCTCCTTCAAGACAACAACTTTTCCTTTACTCCATTCAAATACACCCTCTGGGCTAATTGTAGGGTTCATAGTTAAATGTGGTCAACCATTTATTTCCATCGGTTCCATTTTATAGTACTGTGGAAATATTTAAGGTTATTGTGCAAAACATGCTGCAATGTAAGGGTCCCATTACATTTAGCGATGCACCAGTGATCCCGACAACGATACGTCCTGGTCAGGATCGCTGGTGCATCGCTAAATGGTCACTAGTGAGCTGCCAAACAGGCAGATCTCACCAGCAACGCAGCAGCAATAAGTGATCCGTCGACAGTCGCTCTTACCTGTCACACCACAGCGATGATGATGACTTCCGCCTGCGCACATGCGCCGCTAGTCGGCACCAGCGGGACGCCAACGAGGAAAAAATGGCCCAGGACGTTCGAGTGTGATCAGAGATATCCAGTGGGGGGGGCAGGTACGTGTCACATTGTCATGATCCATGCTGGATCAGGACTGATAAAAAGAACAGGTAACCTTTTTTTCCTTAAGCTGTGCTTAAGTTTGGTTTTTGCCCCCGGTGGCCATTAGGATTATTGCACTGTGGTGTCGTTTGTTCTAAGTTTGCCCCCGGTGGTGGTGAGCGTCATTGCACTCTTGTTTCTTTAATTAAGTGCACATGATTATAATACAGGTGGGATTGCTCTGCAATAAAAGAGTCACAGGTGTTGCAATCAGTGTTGGTGATAGTGTTCATTTCAACCATCCTTCGTGGAGGAAGGAGCTGGAGAGCGTTCCTTGCAGCACTGTCTTAGCCCTGGTGTGGAAGGAGTCATAGGGGATTTCCTTAGCTCTGACAGAGCTTGGTGGCAGCGATTCAGGAGGAGAGCTGCATTCTGGTGGTGGACTCTGTTGCCAGGAGCAAGTGCAACAGAGTAAAGCTAAGTGGTGTTTCCCTGTTTGTGTTTTTCCTTAGTGTGTATTAGTACAGTGGTGGGGCCAGTGCCTGCGCCACCCAGCTCCCTAGCAAGGTATAGGTGTAGGGTGTGCTAGGGTGACAGGTTCCTGATCGGCGCCCGGTGTGGAACCGGCATAGGGAACGTTAGGAGCGTTAGGAACACTGACTCAGGGGATTGCAGGAGGTCTCCACGTCCCCTTTCCCTATCGCAGGGCCCACTATTGTAACTGTTTCCCCTTTCCCCATGTCTTGTTGTTTTAGTTACCGGCCTGCGGGCCATGTCACACAGGACAGTATCACGTGCCGCGTCTTGTTGTTTTAGTTACCGGCCTGCGGGTCGCGTCACACAGGACGGGTCATTGTGACATTATCACCAACCAACAACTTTTTTTTCTGCTGAGCCATGGACCCAGTTCAGACCTTTGCCCAAATGCTGCAGACCCTTACTAAAGAGATTAGGGGGCTGCGCTGAGGGTTGGTGCGGCAGCTGCGGCTGTTGGTGAGCTCTGGGGGCTTGGTTCAGGAACAGGCTCAGCCAGAACCCAAGATATCCCTCCCTGACAGATTTTCTGGAGGGAGAGATCAATTCTTGGTGTTTCAACAAGCCTGTAAATTGTATTTCAGGCTGCGCCCTCGTTCATCAGGGAGTGAAGAGCAACGGGTGGGAATCATTATGTCCCTTCTTAAAGGGGATCCCCAATCCTGGGCCTTCTCCCTACTGGACGATTCTCCATCATTAGAGTCCGTGGACGAGTTTTTTGCGGCTTTGGCGCATGTGTATGGGGATCCTGATGGCGTCGCCCTGGCGGAATCTCGAATCCGTAGGTGTAAACAGGGAGCCCAGGTTGCTGAGGAGTACTGCTCAGAGTTTAGGAGATGGGCCACTAACACTCAGTGGAATGACCCTGCACTTAGGAGTCAATTTGTGCAGGGTTTGTCTCCAAAGTTGCAGGATACTCTGGTGCAGTACGCCGCCCCCAGGTCTCTGGAGGCCACCATCTCCCTTGCCATCCAGGTGGATAGACACCTTGGGGAAAGACAAATACAAAAAGTGCCCCCTGTTGTCCTCGCTAGGGAGGAGGACCCACCAGTGCGGACTGAGGAACCCAGACAGCCCGGTGTTGTTGATACAAAAAAGGGGGTGTCTGCGGCTCGTCGTGGTGGGGGGGTATGCTTTTCCTGTGGGAAGCCTGGCCATTTTATTAGAGCCTGCCCAGTTTATGCCAAGTCTCCTGACAAACCCATGCAATTAGGAGGAGCTAGTTTGTATTCGGAGCTGCCTACGGTTTGGGGAGTGGTGTCGGCATGTTGTACTGTGGGCAGACTGGTCATGTCCTGAAAGCTTTCCCATTGCACGCCAAATTATCTGTGCCATCTGAGAAGCCGCATTCCCCTGGTCGCTTGGAGGGAGACAACCAGGGAGTATACATTTCCTCCATTTTGCCCTACCAAGGTACCATTTCAGCAGAGGTCTTGGCTGGCGGGGTACCGGAGGTGATACTGGTGCTTGTGGACAGCGGAGCAGGAGTCAGTCTGGTGGATGCTCGCTTTGTCCAGACTCATGGTCTGAGGTGTAGGATGCTAGCCCAACCTATTAGCGTCCAGGCCATAAACTCTGTTCCACTGAGCCAGGGAAGCTTGACCCAAGTCGTAGAGAATATCCATCTGCGTATAGGACACCATGAGGAGTCCTTTTCATGCTATGTCTTGGAGGGAATGCCAGTACCTATCATTTTAGGCCTCCCTTGGCTGAAAAGACACAACTCGGTAATAGATTGGCGGGCGAGGGAAGTGGTCAGCTGGGGGCACTAGTGTAAGGGCTGCTGCTTAGGAACTACTGTCTCTGCCATCTCTCTTCAACGGACCCCTTCCTCTCTGGTGAGGGCAGCAGATGTGCTGCAGGAGAGTAGGGGCAAGTCTCAACCCTACCCATTGGCCAACCCTGGGAGGTGCAGACCTCGTGGTGGAAGGGGTTGGAGGGTGGTGTACCCCTTGGTGAAGTGCGGGGGTGTGCGGGTGGTGACACAGGGGGATGCCTCTGTTGTCAATCCCAGAAAGAGTTCTCCAAATGGTGACAAACGAACAAGTGGCAATAAACGTTCAGGTCCAGACCTGTGTGTGAACAAGCGTGTATGGGTGGCCACCAAAAAACATCCAGTGGAAGTGTGTTACCAGCTCATACCAAACATACACATACACAACCCGCTCCCCAGGTCAGCGCTTCGGAGATGTGTGTTGCCTCCAGAACATACGTTGCCAATACCAGCGGGCTCGTTTCTCATCAACCTGATGCGCAGGTAGTTCCTGGGGTGAACTCTCAGTCTGGGCATCCCTGCTGTAGGTGGTTCCCTGATGAGGAGTGGTCTTGAGGGTCCAGAGGCCCCTCATTAAGGGGAGGGTACTGACATAATCCATGCTGGAGCAGGACTTATAAAAAGCACAGGTAACTTTTTTTTTCTTCAGCAGTGCTTAAGTTTGGTTTTTGCCCCAGTGGTCATTAGGATTATTGCACTGTGGTGTCATTTGTTCTAAGATGGCCCCCGGTGGTGGTGAGCGTCATTGCACTCTTGTTTCTTTAGTTAAGTGCACATGATTATAATGCAGGTGGGATTGCTCTGCTCCGCTATAAAAGAGTCACAGGTGTTGCAATCAGTGTTGGTGATAGTGTTCATTTCAACCATCCTTGGTGGAGGAAGGAGCTGGAGAGCGTTCCTTGCAGCACTGTCTTAGGCCTGGTGTGGAAGGAGTCATAGGGGATTTCCTTAGCTCTGACAGAGCGTGGTGGCAGCGATTCAGGAGAAGAGATGCATTCTGGTGGTGGACTCTGTTGCCAGGAGCAAGTGCAACAGAGTGAAGCTAAGTGGTGTTTCCCTGTTTGTGTTTTTCCTTAGTGTGTATTAGTACAGTGGTGGGGCCAGTGCCTGCGCCACCCAGCTCCCTAGCAAGGGATAGGTGTAGGGTGTGCTAGGTCGACAGGTTCCTGATCGGCGCCCGGTGCGGAATCGGCATAGGGAACGTTAGGAGCGTTAGGGACACTGACTCAGGGGAGCACAGGAGGTCTCCATGTCCCCTTTCCCTATCGCAGGGAACACCATTGTAACTGTTTCCCCTTTCCCCGTGTCTTGTTGTTTTAGTTACCAGCCTGCGGGTCTCGTCACACAGGACGGGTCATCGTGACACACATGTAGCGAGATTGCTAGTGATATCGCTGTTGCGCCACAAAACCTGTGACGTTTTATCGATATCGCTAGCGAACTCGCTATGTGTAAAAGGCCCTTAAGAATGCTTTCAAAAACAGAAGTGTTAATAGATATTTATCCATTAACAAAATGCAAAGCGAATAAACAAAAGAGAAATCTGTGACCACTCATTGCCTTCAAAATAACATCAAAACATAACTTATCTAAAGGTTAACTTGCACACAGTTATTGAAGGAACTTGACAGTAGATGGTTCCAAACATCTTAGAAAACCAATGACAGATCTTCTGTGGAACTAGGCATCTGAAAGTCCCTTGCAATCTCTATGTAATGCCACACAAACTCAATGTTGAGATCAGGGCTATTTGAGGGTCACATGCTCACTTCCAGGATGATATCTATCTATCTATCTATCTATCTATCTATCAAATAGAAAAAAAACAGGCAGCACTCCAGTTAAAGGGAAAATTGTGGACTTTAATCCAGCACCACTTGGCTGCCTGGTTTTTTTCTATTTATATTTTTGCGTTGGACAACCGCATTATTCAGGACTATTGCACCCAAAATCTGCTCAAGTTTGTGCTGCTATCTATCTATCTATCTATCTATCTATCTATCTATCTATCTATCTCTGTATTTAGAAAAGAAAGGAAAAAGCAGCACAAGTGAGTATAGGGTGCAGAGTCTCATAGGTACATACCAGTCCTTCAATACAGTCCAAAGAATTGAGGCAGCACACCATATAAAGTGCTAAGTGCTATTTATTAGTCCATGTGGTGACATTTCGGTCCAAAAGTGTGGACCTTTCTCAAGCCTAGAAAAAGTCCACTTTTGGACCAAAATGTCGCCACATGGGCTAATAAATAGCACTTAGATTATATCTTTATATGGTGTGCTGCCTCAGTTCTTTGGACTATCTATCTATCTACTATCTATCTATCTATCTATCTATCTATATATCTATCTATCTACCTACATCTTGTTGATTGTAAGCTTGCGAGCAGGGCCCTCACTCCTAATGTAAACTGTCCTACCTTGTATTGAATTTATTTTCTGTATATGTCCCCGTTTAATTGTGAAGTGCTGCGGAATATGTTGGAGCTATATAAAATTATTATTATTATCTATCTAATATCCATCAGGGAGCCCAATAGGTGATGCTACTTAGTGAGTGACAGTCTTTCCTGTATGGGTGTGCAGATAGAAATATTTGTTAAGCACTAAGGTGGTACAACAGAAATACTGCACTGTCCAGTATTATTTTATACAATACAATATATTAACATGATGCTTTAAAATTTAAAGGACAGCATTGTGGTTCACTGGTTAGCATTGAGGTATTGAGTTTAAATTAAAAAAGATGAAGATATGAAAATAAAATTTGTTTGTAGGCAGAACCTGACATGATTGCATACTGTTAGGGTTGGCGGATTGCTCTAAATAAAGATGTATAATGAAGTGCAATCGCAACCCGGGGTCCACCGTGCAGTGATGTAAAACTGCTGCTACAGTGGGGGAAAAAAGTATTTAGTCAGCCATGAATTGTGCAAATTCTCCCACTTAAAAAGATGAGAGAGGCCTGTAATTGACATCATAGGTAGACCACAACTAAGAGAGTCAAAACGAGAAAACCAATCCAGAAAATCACCTTCTCTGATTTGGCAAGATTTATTTTTCAAGTTATGGAGGAAAATAAGTATTTGGTCACCCAAAAAAATGTAAGATTTAGTGGCTGACTAAATACTTTTTTCCGCACTGTATATGATAATGGTGGAACACACGGCCAGCATACACACAACACGACTGCGTTAATTCCACACAGTGTGAAACAGAAGCCACAGCACACAGCTCTGTTAACTTCACAGAGCGCAGAAGCTAAGGGTTGAACTCGCTCTGTAATCAACCCATGCCAATCGCACACGTGGCCAAACAGACGCAGAGTCAGAAATCAAAATGCCACGCTGACGCTAGTTAACTAAAACAAAACCCTGTAGACTCACAGGGGAGCAAAGAGGCTCTGTGGTTGGACTTGCTCTGCAACTCAGCTGTGCTAAGAGCACACACGACTGGATACAGATGCTAGAAGCCAAGTGGCAAGGAAAAACCCTATCTGTCTCAAAGCTGATAGAGAGCACCAACTCACACACATGTGCATTCAGAGTGGTAGCGTCTCCACTCACACACACCAAACATGAATGATACTAGTGCACCCGAGGGCATTGCTGGAAGCCTTTTATACCCAAAGCTCCACCTCCAAACACTCAGGCTGACATCGCCTGCGGGCAAATCCGGAGCTGCCACATCACCAAAGCAGATGACGTCCGAGCACCAATAGAAAGGTGCCTTCTCATGGACATGCTCAGTACGGCGATCTCTGGACTTACAGTAGACTCCAGAGCCAGGCTGCACCTGGAGTGTTAGCAGTAACCAACCGCATAGTAACATAGTAACATAGTTTTGAAGGCTGAAGGAAGACCTTATATCCATCTAGTTCAGCCTATTCTTAGTGCAGCTGTTCTGCATTGTTGATCCTGGGGAAGACAAAAAACCCACAGAGTAGAAGCCAAGGTCAACCATCTACCTATAATATTATGTTATTCATAACCTTCTATACTGTTACTCACAATAAAAGTATCCATTCCTTTCTTAAATTCATTCAGTGAGTTGGCCATCACCACTTCCTCAGGAAGAGAATTCCAGAGCCTCACTGCTCTTACCGTGAAGAACCCTCTTCTATGCTGGTGCAGAAATTGTCTTTCCTCCAAACGAAGAGAATGCCCCCTTGTTCTTGTCATAGTCCTTGGTACAAACAGTTCATTGGAGAGATCTCTGTATTGCCCCCTGATATACTTGTACATATATATTAGGTCTCCCCTAAGTCTTCTCTTTTCTAGAGTAAATAGACCTAATTTTGATAACCTTTCTGGGTATTGTAGTGAACCAACTCCATTTATCATTTTAGTAGCCCGCCTTTGAACCCTTTCAAGTTCAGTAATGTCTTTCTTGCAAAATTGCAAAAATTGCAAAATTGCACACAATACTTCAAGTGTGGTCTGACGAGTGATTTGTACAGAGGGAGAATTATGTTTTCATCTTGTGTCCCCAGACCTCTTCAAATGCATCCCATGACCCTATTTGCTTTGGTGGCAGCTGCCTGACACTGGGCACTCCAATTTAGCTTCTTATTGACTAAGATGCCTAAGTCTTTTTCCATGTCTGATTTCCCCAGCAGTTTCCCATTTAGTAAGTAATTGTAGCATCTGCTTCTCCTTTCCATGTGCATAACCTTACACTTATCTGTGTTAAACCTCATTTGCCATTTTTCAGCCCAATTCTCCAATTTACTCAAATCTGTCTGTAGTTCCAAACTGTCCTCCTTTGTGTTAACTACCTTACATAGTTTTGTATCATCTGCAAATACTGATATTTTACTGTGTAAGCCATCCACTAGATCATTAATAAATATATTAAATAGTAGGGGGCCCAGTACAGAACCCTGTGGTACCCCATTAGTAACCCTGGCCCAATCTGAGTATGCACCATTAATAACCACTCTTTGTTGTCTATCACTAAGGCCGGTTTCACATTTGCGCTTTATAGCGCAGCGACGGCCTTTTGAAGGTGCGACCATGTGCGCCGAACGCAGCATGTTGCATTTCGGCACGCACGGCGCACCTTCAAAAGTGCGCAGCGCACGGCAAAATCCTGCTAGCACACAGCCAGTGCATGATCTGCGCACCCTATGCTAAAGATAGGGTGCGCAGATCGCAAGCGTCCATGTGCGCTTGTAGGCGGCGATGACCGGATGGGGGGCAGGGAGCCGGCAGGGGGCGGGGCTTAGCAGCGCCGTGCGCTGCAGGAAATAAACACTAGTGTGAAACTAGCCTAAGCCAGCTACCTACCCATCTACACACATTTTCCCCTAGTCCAAGCTTTCTCATCTTACTTGCCAATCTTTTATGTGGGACAGTGTCAAATGCTTTAGAGAAGTCGAGATAAATGACAGCCAATGATTCTCCTTGGTCCATTTGAGAGCTTACATCCTCATAGAAGCTGATCAGGTTAGTTTGACAGGAGCGATCCTTCATAAATCCATGTTGATATGGAGTTAAACATTTATTAACATTGAGATATTCCATAATGGTATCCCTTAGAAACTCTTCAAAAATTTTACCCACAACAGATGTTAAGCTTACCGGCCTATAGTTTCCAGGTTCCCTTTTACACCCCTTTTTGAATATTGGTACCACATTTGCTTGCCGCCAATCAAAAGGAACAGACCCTGTTTCTATAGAGTCTTTAAATATAAGGAATAGAGGCCTGTCTATCACATTACTTAACTCCCTTAATACCCGAGGGTGAATTCCATCAGGGCCTGGTGATTTGTCAATTTTAATCTTACTAAGGCGGTCCTGCACTTCTTCCTGGGTTAGGCAGGTAATACTTAATGGCGAATCTACATTATCACTCTGCATTTCCCCTGGCAAATGCTTTTCCTGTGTGAACACTGTTGAGAAAAAAGTATTTAAAACATTTGCTTTTCCCACATCGCTCTCTATGATTTCACCCTCATTGTTCTTTAAAGGGCCGACACCATCAATTTTAATCATTTTACTGTTTATATAATTAAAGAATAGTTTGGGGTTTGTTTTACTTTCCTTAGCAATGAGTGTATCAGTTTCCACCTTTGCTAAATGTATTTGTTTTTTGCACATTTTATTTTTTTCTCTATAACTTTTTAATGCTTCTTCATTGCCTTCTTGCTTTAGCTTCTTAAATGCCTTATTCTTGTTATTTATTGCCCTTTTTTGCATCCGTATTTAGCCACGCTGGTGTTCTCCTGTTCCTAGCCCTTTTATTTCTGTACGGTATGGCTAGCTCGCAGTGGGTGTGTAAAACTGATTTAAATATTTCCCATTTATTTTCTGTGCTCCTAATTTTGAGGACATTGTCCCAATCAATTCGGCGAAGGTCCTCTCTAAGCTGATCAAACTTTGCTTTCCTGAAATTCAGCGTTTTTGTAACCCCCTTCCAGGACACCTTACTGAAGGACAAGTGGAATTGTATTATATTGTGGTCACTGTTCCCTAGGTGCCCATCAACTCGTACTTCTGTTATTCTATCTTGCCTGTTGCTTAAAATTAAGTCCAGAAGGGCTGTCCCTCTAGTTGGGCCCTGTCCTTGGTCACTGACAGAAATTGGTTTACTTTCTGAGATACGCAGGTTTCAGTTTCCCAGTCTATGTCGGGGTAGTTGAAGTCCCCCATAATAATCACCTCATTGTGATTTGCTGCTTTGTCTATTTGTTTCAATAATACATTTTCAGTGGTTTCTGTTATATTTGGTGGCTAATAACAAACCCCTATGAGGATTTTATTACTCTTCCCTCCTTGTATCTCCACCCATAGAGACTCCACCTCTTCATTTCCCTCTTGTATATCTTCTCTTAGTGTGGGCTTTAAAGTGGACTATATATATAGACAGACTCCACCCCCTTTCCTTTTTTATGATCCCTCCTAAACAAATCATATCCTTGCAAGTTAGCCGCCCAGTCATAGCTGTTCCTTTTTCTTAGCTTCCTTCTGAGTACCCTGTCTTGGGTCCTCTTTACCACATCTAGTATCTTTGATTAGTTTGTCCTTCTGCTGCATGTTCTTGTCTGCTGTTTTTCCTCCCATCCCCCCTTCTTCTAGTTTAAAGCCCTCCTGATGAGTGTGGCAAGTCTTCTTGTAAAAGTATGCCGAAACGTGCGTCGGGGCAGGTGGGCCTGGTCGGGAAAGTGCCTCTCTCTCCTCACAAGGTACTTGCACATTGCTATTCTATTATGTTTACTATGGGTATTGGATATGAGTCTGTTCCACATGTGCCTATATTATCTGCCTCATATTGGCATGTTGTTATGTGCTTGTAGAGGAGCTGTATGATGTTTGCATAGTTTATTACTACGACAATTATTTACATTTACCTCCTGATAGACCCATCCTGGGCCTCTTTTATGTGGTGCGAATAATCATGTTCCATCCTCTAGTCTCACTTTGCCTGTCTGTCTGTACAATTTTTGATCAATAAAGTTTTTTTACTTGGTTTTGACCTTATGACTGTAGTGTTCTATTGAATAGGTCCTGATTAGGTGTACCTGTATAGCTATGACTAGATCCAAGCCACGTGTTCAATGGTGAGTCAGTCTGCTGAAGGAAATCTTGTATTAGAGCTGTAGAGAGACAAGCCAATATCTCTCTGAGAAGAGACTGCACCAAGCTGCAAGTGTCACTGGATGATATGGATATCTGTTTTGTGTGAATGAACTGAGGCTAGCTCAGCTGTATCTGAGTAGCCAGGTTCTGTATTAGTTATTTAGTGCCTGGACAAGGCTAGAGACTTTATGCTTATGATTTTGTTTTCCACACTGTACAAGCAGTGGAAACAAACATCCTGTTTTTTTTTTCATATAAATGCCAGGTAGCTTTATGTCCCAAGCGGCTACCCAAGAACATGAACCACTACAATATATATATAATGCAAATTTTTAACTAATACTATAAATATTGTAGCATAGCTGGGAAGCACAAGGGTAAATCCCAGATCTGCAGCATCTTGATTAGATGCATCATCAGGGTTTCTCTAGAAGCAGGAAGTAGCTTTATGGAGTGGCAGTCTACTAAGCTACTTGCTGTGGTCTTTCTCTGAATGGAGACTGCGCTAAGCAGTCTGTTTGTGAGAGCTGCAAAGCAGCATGTGGAAGGTACAGTCTGTTTGGTGCTGGAAGCTGCTTGAGCTCAGGTTGAAGGAGATATCGCAACTGGTGGGATCATGCCTCTTCTGTGTATGAAGTCTGCTTCAGGAAAAAGCACTGTATTGTGTTCAGGTGAATCCGCACTGTCATATGTGATCATAATTAAATGCACAGGACAAGAAGCGCAAGTATCATTGGATGCTTTGGACAATAGCTGATTTGTTTCACTGAGCTGGGGCTAGCTCAGCGTGTATGAGTAGTCAGCGTCTTTTCTATTTAGCTAGCAATTAGAAAAGGCTACAGATTTATGTTTATGAGCTTGTTTTTGGTGATATGCAACCTGTGGAAAGCAATAAAAACTGCACTTGTTTGGCAGCCCAAAAATGAATTGCCTGTCTGAACGTTATCTAAAGGCCCCGTTACACACAGCAATATTGTGAACGATATCGTTGCAACTTCACCAGTTTGGTGACGTTGCAGCGAGGTCAAAACGACATTGTTGCGTGTGTCACATAGCAACGATCAACGATCAGTTGGCTGATCGTTAATCGTTGCCTAATGGTCTGGGCCATAAATCTATTGTTGGTCTCCTGCTGGGCAGCACACATTGCTGCATGTGACAGCGAGAGACCAACAATCAGCGAGCTCCCAGCGCCATACAGCAGAGGCTGGGAGCTGGTATCCAGGGTAAACAGCGGGTAACTAAGCGCCACGCAGCGCTTAGATAACTGCTGTTTACCCTGGATACTAGCGTGCTCTCTGGTTCTGATTGGGTATCCAGGGTAAACAGCGGGTAACAAAGCAAAACGCGGGGCTTAGTTACCCGCTGTTTACCCTGGATACCAGCATGCTCGCTGGTCCTGATCGCTGGTGAGTCTGCCTATGTGACAGCTCACCAGCAATCAGCTAACTATGTCCCAGCGATCCCATCCACGTCGGATCGTTGGTGGGATCGCTGGGACATTGAAGCATGTAACGGGGCCCTTAGGCCTACCAGAGAGTGTCAAGCCATGCAATGCATATACAGCTCTGGCAAAAATTAAGAGACCACTGGACAGTTTTATAAAAATCAGATTCTCTACATGTCTGACAGCCATTCCTTTCCAGTGTCAGTTGAATTCCAACCAGAGTACACTTCATTCTACTTAATGTGCTTCTGATTAGGTGATCACTTGAACCAAATCTTATTTAACAAAGGAAAGTACAAAAAACCCTGCTGCAGTGTTCACAATCCTCTTGCAATAGGACAAGCTGGAAGGCAAAACAATTGCTAGTAATATCCCAAAAGTAATAGGAATGAAAAAATAAATTTTAACTGTGCCAAAGGAGTTGAAAAGAAAAGTCTTGAGTGAGGAAAAGAAGGGTTCAATTCTGGCTTTACTAGCAGAGGGATACAGTGAGCATCATGTTGCCTCCATCCTTAAAATTTCTAAGACATCAGTTCATTACAACAAGGTCAAGCAGCAGATATTGTGGAAAACTAAGCTACAGACCGGCAGAGGGCGAAAACAACTCTCCACTGACCGGAATGACTGTCATCTTATTCGAATGTCACTCAGCAACCCCAGGATGACATCTAGTGACCTACAGAAGGAATGGAAAATGGCAGCTGGAGTGAAGTGCACAGCAAGAACTGTTTGTTACAGGCTCCTAGAGGCAGAACTCAAGTCATGTAAAGCTAGAAAAAAGCCTTTCATCAATGAGAAGCAAAGGAGAGCCAGGCTGTTTGCCAAAGACCATAAGGATTGGACCATAGAGGACTGGAGTAAGGTAATCTTCTCTGATGGGTCTAATTCTCAGCTTTGCCCAACACTTGGTCGTCTAATAATTAGACGGAGACCTGGAGAGGCATGAAAACCACAGTGTCTTGCACACACTGGGAAATTTGGTGGAGGATCGCTGATGATCTGAGGATGCTTCAGTAAGGCTGGAATTGGGCAGGTTAATCTTTGCAAAGGACGTATGAATCAAACTGCATACAAGGTTATCCTGGAAAAACAGTTTATTCCTTCTGCACAGGCAATGTTCCTCAAGTCTGAGGACTGGTTTTTCCAGCAGTACAATGTGCCATGCCACACAGCTAGGTCAATCAATGTTTGGATGAAGGACCACCACATCAAATCCCTGTCATGGCCAGCCCAATCTCCAGACCTGAACCCCATTGAAAACCTCTGGAATGTAATCAAGAGGAAGATGGATAGTCACAAGCCATCAAGCAAAGAAGAACTGCTTTTTGTACTAGAAGTGGCATAAGGTCACCCAAAAGCAGTGTGAAAGACTGGTGGAAAGCATGCTAAGACACATGAAAGCTGTGATTAAAAATCATAGTTATTCCACAAAATATTGATTTCTGAACTCTTCCTGAGTTAAAACATTAGTATTGTTGTTTCTAAATGATTATGAACTTGTTTTCTTAGCATTATTTGAGGTCCGCAAGCACTGCACTTTTTTGTTCTTTTGACCATTTCTCATTTTCTGAAAACAAATACAAAATTTAGTGCTTGGAAATTCGAAGACATGTTGTCAGTAGTTTATATAATAAAATAGCAGTTTACATTTTACTCAAAAATATACCTATAAAGAGAAAAATATATATATATAGTCCTCAAGATGAAGGCAGCACAGCAAAAGAATTCCAGTCAAAGTGCTATTTATTAGCCCATCTGGCTAGTTGCCCATACAGCGACATTTCGGTCTTGGGAGTTGTGGACCTTTCTCAGACAAACTGAAAATTTTGCAGTGGTCTCTTAATTTTTGCCAGAGCTGTATATATATATATATATATATATATATATATATATACCGCTCAAAAAAATAAAGGGAACACTATTCCATTTGCAGCAGGCTGTTTGTGTTGTGTCTCCTTTATTTTTTTGAGCAGTATATATATATACATATATATATATATATACTGTATATATATATACACTGTATATATATATATATATATATATATATATATATATATATATATTTATATAAATATATCCAGGGTGGGCCATTTATATGGAAACACCTAAATAAAATAGGAATGGTTGGTGATATTAACTTCCTGTTTGTGGCACATTAGTATATAAGGGGGGTGGGGAAACCTTTCAAGATGGGTGGTGACCATGGCGGACAATTTCAAGTTGGACATTTTGGATCCAACTTTATTTTTTCAATGGGAAGAGGGTCATGTGACACATCAAACTTATTGAGAATTTCAAAAGAAAAACAATTGTGTGCTTGGTTTTAGCATAACTTTATTCTTTCATGATTTATTAACAACTTTATGACCACTTATAAAATATAAATGGCCCAACCTGTATATATATATATATATATATATATATATTCAAACAATGTAAAAAACATATAGCCAGCTCACCATAAAGGAGTTCCTCTTAATGCAATAGTCGGTGTTCACCTTATATTCTGCACGGATCCAGGCAGGGAGTGTGCCCCAACAAATAGGAATATAAGAGAATTGGGATCCAGCAAAAAGATGAAAGTTCACCAGAATTATAAAATCTTCGTCTATATAGGACCGTGAAGAAGGCACATAGTGCTGAAACATGTAGTCCCTTGCTGGAATGTTACCAATTGTTTGGAGTTCCTCACATATTTTTTATATGATTTGATGGATAAATAAAGACGAAGATTTTATAATTCTGGTGAACTTTCATCTTTTTGCTGGATCCCAATTCTCTTATATATATATATATATATATATAGTGGTGCAGTGACCGCTGTGTCCGCTAGGGGGCGCTATGTGGGTGTCCCAGGACAGCAGTATAATCATTTCCATTACCCTGATAGGTGTAGGATACTGAAAGATCATGATGATCAGCTGAGGTACTGCTGAGTAGTACGTTCCGTTACAATGGGTCAGGGAAGCCTGTGTGTGGCTGTATGCAATAGGACCTTGTGTGAGGTCATAGTCATGTGATCACCTGTGGGTGTGGTTATGGACCATATAAGGTACCTGAGGTCTGGTCACAGGGGGTGAATGCTGGGACCTGATTGGTCCAGTTTGGAAGGTCCCGTGAGGAGAAGGATCTCCTCACTAACAGCACGTGTGGACGCTGTGACTAATAGCGATGTGTGCCTGTTAGTTCCCTGGAGGGAATGAACCTGCAGCATGGTGATACAGCACGAGGCAACCCTGACGTGGGTGAGATAGCTTGGTGGCTAGAAAGCCTGCGCATTTAACAGTGCATATCTTGTGTGATGCAAGGATAACAGCTGAACTCTGTAATGGATGCAATGCTGGCTATATGCTGTTTTCTGTTGCTGTGACGGTTTATGAAGCTGAAATAAACCGCATTGATCATACTGCTTTATGAAAACCCGTGCCGGATGTGACTTATTCACTGCCAAGCGAGTGACCCCTAACCCTGAAGGACAGTGCTACCTTACAAATGGTGGAGAATTGCTAAGGGCAATATAGTAGCCTTGTTGCTAGGGGCAACGGAAAAGGACTGCCAAAAAAAAAAAACTTTGTTGCTAAGGGCTGTGGTTCCAACAGCACACGTTGCAGTGCTGGCAACGCTGAGCCAGGAGGGCTGACTGTTGTGGAAGCCGTATACTGACAACAGCTCAGTGAAAGAGACTGGTGATTGCTAGGGTGCCTCTGTGGATAAGAGGTACCCGAGGACCTGGGTGGCCGACACAGGTAACAACAGGTGTTCGTTGTTGTACTGACCTGGATCAGTGAGCAAGGTCCTGGAGGGTCAGTGTTGGGAGATTCTGGGAGAGGAATCGGATCCCTGGAACACATGATATGACCTTGGACCTGGTGAGGCCGGTGTGTTGGGAGACCCTGGGAGGAGGGTCGGCTCCCTGAATAGCACCCTGTGTGTTGAACGGTCTCAGGCGGAGATGGTACGTCCTGAATAGCGCACAGACAGGATATGTGAGTTTTTGGAGTTTTTTCGTGCATGTGTTTTTATTTTTTTCCTCTGCAAAACCTGAAGGTGCTTGCTGTGGCTCAGTGGGGTCACGAAGGTCTCGCAGCACAGGGATCTGGTGTTTTTCCTTTTTTTGGGATCTCCTCTTTGAGCATTGGTACCAGACGCTGTCTGTCTACACCATCCTGCTGCAGTTTTATTGCATGTGACTAAGCGGATTCAGTAGTTGTGGCTTTACACAACTATTAAGGGTGAGTACCCTGTATTATTTCTTTATACCCATTATACCTGCACTGGTAAGGCCCTATGGGCGCGCTTTTGTGGTTTCTTTTATCTTCGAGGGTGACAAGCGGCTTCCGGTAAACCGGCGGGGTTACGAAGGGGACAAGCGGCTTCCGGTGGATCGGCGGGTCCACGAAGATGGCACAGCAGGAGCTGCAGTGACACCAGCAGCTGTGTGTGAACAGCAGCTGGTGGTGCCGGTGATCGGTGACAGCAGGAGCTGTGGTGGTGCCAACAAAGACTTGTGTGGTATCGTAAGAGACACAACTGTGTGGTGTGAACTGTGGTCTGAGAAGACCGGTATAACAGACATGGGGAGATCCCGAAAGGGGGTGGAGTCCCAAAAGGGGGCGGTGACCCAAATCAGGGTAGTAGCACAAAAGGGGGTGGAGTCCCAAATTGGCGCGGTAACCCAAAAAGGGGTGGAGTCCCGGGAGGGGGCGGCAACCCAATTGTGGTGGTGGTCCAGAAAAGGGCCAAGTTTGAAGAAATGACAGCAGTAGATGACTCAGTGGGTATGTCTGGAGTACCGCAGTGTGTGTGTATGACTTGGTCAGAATGTGGGATATCCTTTCCGGATAGTGACGATGGGCCGCAGGTGTGTCCCTTGATGCTGCATCGGGAAGGAGTCCCTGGTAGGCTGGACTCAAAGAGTCAGGTGACTCTCACAGGAACTCCGCTCGTTTTAGCTCTGACCGAGAAAAACGTCAGAGTTCGCTGCCTCCACGGGGTCATCGTGAATTATAAGGTGGACAGAGTCCTAATTGAGATAACAAAGGGGGAGTGCCAAGGTGGTAGTATGCCACCAAACTTAGTGCATACCTTTGAGAGGCGCCGGGACTTTGTCATGTTTAAAGATGTGGGGCAGGAGGATGGAGACGTTTCTACTGTAGGGATAGCAGACACTGAGACACTGACGCCTCCTAACCTGGACAGGCCAGATGTAAGGGCGACCGGAGAAAGAATTGCGTCAGACGAATTTACTGACCTGACGTCACCTGAAGCGTACCACAGTGTGAATGAGAAAGGTGTGGTAAACAAAAAGAGCATAGCTGACACACGGATAGAGAATGTCTTGGGGGTTCATCGTACGATGTGGTGTGACTGTGACATGTTGTTGCCAGTAGCCACCACTAGGACAGAATCTAATGCTGTGCTGACTGAAACTCGTGACAGAACTGGTGGTAACCTGATCGAGAAGATAACAGGAATAGAAACACAGTCAGAGGGTAACCGGGGGGTTCACTCGACTGATAGGACTGACTCAGTGGTACCCTTTGACGATATAATTAAAGAATTAGTGGTGCGACACGTGCTGGCCAAAAGAGAACAAGATCAGGAGATACAACTAATAAAAGAGACAGTGGAAGAACATGTCAAACAAGAAAGAATCTTGAGACAATTGGCCGAGCACAAGGTGGAGGGGCTCGAGAAAGAAGTCTTGGAGCTCAGAGGTCATCTGTCCACCTGGCAAAGTGTGAACAAGAGCCTTAAGGAAGAGATGGAGGAACTCAGAGGAGTAGTAGAAGGTCTTCTGCGGAAGAGCTTGGATGGAGATGTGCGACGGCTGGGTCCGAGTGATAACAACACGGAACTGCCGGTACCTATCTTGGCAAAGGCTCATGAGGAGATAAAATCTCCTGAAGTTGGTGAGCTAAGAGCCAAAGAAGACAGTCACCCGGTCGGGTCAACTGTAGTGAGGGAAGTGTCCGTGGTAAAGCCAGAGTCTTCTGTCCAGGAAGAGAGCAAGACCACGACCTTCAAATCGGTGATTGAAGTACCCGAAGACATGCAAGAAGCCTGTGCGGAGGAAGGTGTACATGAGGCTTTCAAAGAGGCGGTCAAAGCGTGTGAGGTGCACTGGGCACCTGAGACTCGGCAGTTGGTGATCGTATCAGCCAGGGAAGATACATCAAACCGAGTAGCTGTCCTGAAAGAGATGCATTTGCAGTGTCTACGTGTCAAACAATTGGTTAGGCAGAGTAATATGAAGGCTGCTCGACGCCTAGAGATAGCAAGAGAGGCTATGGATCGGTTGGGTTTGAGGAAAGATGTGGTTCTGGTACCCAAAGCTCTGATTGGGAGAATTATTGGAAGGTCCGGGAAGGTAATGCAAGACCTTGTGTATATCTCCGGTGTGGTGAGGGTGAGGATCCCTCCTGATGATGACCAGGTATCCAGGGAAGTGAAAAGGATTTCCATCATGGTGGTTGGCTCCGTGGAAAGCCTGAGAGACTTTCGGATGCTCGTGGAGTATCGAGTGGAGTACCTGCAAGAAATTGAGCAGTTGAGGCTGGACCATCGGCGAATTAATAAAGATATACAGAATACCAGGTGGCGGCCGCCTCCAACCCAGAATGTAAGGACCCGAATGGTTCCTCCAAGAAATGACATGGCAGGTGGCAGAAGAGTGTCAGCAAGGGGTAGTTCGACTGGCAGGATGTCGTTGAAAGACCATAGTTCCTGTGAGACGCTGACTGAGTCAGACTCAGACCAGACAGCAGGCTCTACTAAGACTTATGACCGCACCAACCGAGAGAGACGGTCAGTGAGCGAAAGATCAGGTGACGAAGCGTACTGCAGACAGGTGGAGACTAGAGAGTGTCTGATGACGCAGACAAACCGTGACTGGAGGGTCAAAGACAATGACCGGTATTATGACCGCTGGGAGCGGAGGAGGCCTAACCTAGAGATGAGGCCGTATGACAAATGGAGACGGTTCTCTCGACCTGGTGGGCAAGGTGTAGTGAGTGCCCAGTCTCGAGAGCCGGGGGTTATGCTGTGTGTTCAACCCCACAGGTTTGAACATAGGGGGAGGTATGTGGTGCAGTGACCGCTGTGTCCGCTAGGGGACGCTGTGTGGGTGTCCCAGGACAGCAGTATAATCATTTCCATTACCCTGATAGGTGTAGAATACTGAAAGATCATAATGATCAGCAGAGGTACTGCTGAGTAGTACGTTCCATTACAATGTGTCAGGGAAGCCTGTGTGTGGCTGTATGCAATAGGACCTTGTGTGAGGTCATAGTCATGTGATCACCTGTGGGTGTGGTTATGGACCATATAAGGTACCTGAGGTCTGGTCACAGGGGGTGAATGCTGGGACCTGATTGGTCCAGTTTGGAAGGTCCCGTGAGGAGAAGGATCTCCTCACTAACAGCACGTGTGGACGCTGTGACTAATGGCGATGTGTGCCTGTTAGTTCCCTGGAGGGAATGAAAGTGCAGCATGGTGAAACAGCACGAGGCAACCCTGACGTGGGTGAGATAGCTTGGTGGCTAGAAAGCCTGCGCATTTAACAGTGCATATCTTGTGTGATGCAAGGATAACAGCTGAACTCTGTAATGGACGCAATGCTGGCTATATGCTGTTTTCTGTTGCTGTGACGGTTTATGAAGCTGAAATAAACCGCATGGATCATACTGCTTTATGAAAACCCGTGCCGGATGTGACTTATTCGCTGCCAAGCGAGTGTCCCCTAACCCTGAAGGACAGTGCTACCTCACAGTGTATATATATATATATATATATATATATATATATATATATATATATATATATATACAGTGGGGAAAAAATGTATTTAGTCAGTCAGCAATAGTGCAAGTTCCACCACTTAAAAAGATGAGAGGCGTCTGTAATTTACATCATAGGTAGACCTCAACTATGGGAGACAAACTGAGAAAAAAAAATCCAGAAAATCACATTGTCTGTTTTTTTTTCATTTTATTTGCATATTATGGTGGAAAATAAGTATTTGGTCAGAAACAAAATTTCATCTCAATACTTTGTGATATATCCTTTGTTGGCAATGACAGAGGTCAAACGTTTTCTGTAAGTCTTCACAAGGTTGCCACACACTGTTGTTGGTATGTTGGCCCATTCCTCCATGCAGATCTCCTCTAGAGCAGTGATGTTTTTGGCTTTTCGCTTGGCAACACGGACTTTCAACTCCCTCCAAAGGTTTTCTATAGGGTTGAGATCTGGAGACTGGCTAGGCCACTCCAGGACCTTGAAATGCTTCTTACGAAGCCACTCCTTCGTTGCCCTGGCGGTGTGCTTTGGATCATTGTCATGTTGAAAGACCCAGCCACGTTTCATCTTCAATGCCCTTGCTGATGGAAGGAGGTTTGCACTCAAAATCTCACGATACATGGCCCCATTCATTCTTTCATGTACCCGGATCAGTCATCCTGGCCCCTTTGCAGAGAAACAGCCCCAAAGCATGATGTTTCCACCACCATGCTTTACAGTAGGTATGGTGTTTGATGGATGCAACTCAGCATTCTTTTTCCTCCAAACACGACAAGTTGTGTTTCTACCAAACAGTTCCAGTTTGGTTTCATCAGACCATAGGACATTCTCCCAAAACTCCTCTGGATCATCCAAATGCTCTCTAGCAAACTTCAGACGGGCCCGGACATGTACAGGCTTAAGCAGTGGGACACGTCTGGCACTGCAGGATCTGAGTCCATGGTGGCGTAGTGTGTTACTTATGGTAGGCCTTGTTACATTGGTCCCAGCTCTCTGCAGTTCATTCACTAGGTCCCCCCGCGTGGTTCTGGGATTTTTGCTCACCGTTCTTGTGATCATTCTGACCCCACGGGGTGGGATTTTGCGTGGAGCACCAGATCGAGGGAGATTATCAGTGGTCTTGTATGTCTTCCATTTTCTAATTATTGCTCCGACAGTTGATTTCTTCACTCCAAGCTGGTTGGCTATTGCAGATTCAGTCTTCCCAGCCTGGTGCAGGGCTACAATTTTGTTTCTGGTGTCCTTTGACAGCTCTTTGGTCTTCACCATAGTGGAGTTTGGAGTCAGACTGTTTGAGGGTGTGCACAGGTGTCTTTTTATACTGATAACAAGTTTAAACAGGTGCCATTACTACAGGTAATGAGTGGAGGAAAGAGGAGACTCTTAAAGAAGAAGTTACAGGTCTGTGAGAGCCAGAAATCTTGATTGCTTGTTTCTGACCAAATACTTATTTTCCACCATAATATGCAAATAAAATGAAAAAAAAACAGACAATGTGATTTTCTGGATTTTTTTTTCTCAGTTTGTCTCCCATAGTTGAGGTCTACCTATGATGTAAATTACAGACGCCTCTCATCTTTTTAAGTGGTGGAACTTGCACTATTGCTGACTGACTAAATACTTTTTTTCCCCACTGTATATATATATATATACAGTCATATGTAAAAGTTTGGGCACCCCTATTAATGTTAACCTTTTTTCTTTATAACAATTTTGGTTTTTGCAACAGGTATTTCAGTTTCATATATCTAATAACTGATGGACTCAGTTATATTTCTGGATTCAAATGAGGTTTATTGTACTAACAGAAAATGTGCAATCTGCATTTAAACAAAATTTGACCGGTGCAAAAGTATGGGCACCCTTATCATTTTCTTGATTTGAACACTCCTAACTACTTTTTACTGACTTTCTGAAGCACTAAATTGGTTTTGTAACCTCATTGAGCTTTGAACTTCATAGCCAGGTGTATCAAATCATGAGAAAAGGTATTTAAAGTGGCCACTTGCAAGTAGTTCTCCTATTTGATTCTCCTATGAAGAGTGGCATCATGGGCTCCTCAAAACAACTCTCAATTGATCTGAAAACAAAGATTATTCAACATAGCTTTTCAGGGTGAAGGATACAAAAAGTTGTCTCAGAGATTTAACCTGTCAGTTTCCACTGTGAGGAATATAGTAAGGAAATGGAAGAACACAGGTACAGTTCTTGTTAAGCCCAGAAGTGGCAGGCCAAGAAAAATATCAGAAAGGCAGAGAAGAAGAATGGTGAGAACAGTCAAGGACAATCCACAGACCACCTCCAAAGACCTGCAGCATCATCTTGCTGCAGATGGTGTCACTGTGTATCAGTCAACAATACAGCGCATGCATAACGCCTTTTTGTATGACCAAACAACTCAATCTTTGTTTCATCAGTTCACAGGACCTTCTTCCAAAATGTAACTGGCTTGTCCAAATGTGCTTTTGCATACCTCAGGCGACTCTGTTTGTGGCGTGCTTGCAGAAACGGCTTCTTTCGCATCACTCTCCCATACAGCTTCTCCTTGTGCAAAGTGCGCTGTATTGTTGACCGATGCACAGTGACACCATCTGCAGCAAGATGATGCTGCAGGTCTTTTGAGGTGGTCTGTGGATTGTCCTTGACTGTTCTCACCATTCTTCTTCTCTGCCTTTCTGATATTTTTCTTGGCCTGCCACTTCTGGGCTTAACAAGAACTGTACCTGTGTTCTTCCATTTCCTTACTATATTCCTCACAGTGGAAACTGACAGATTAAATCTCTGAGACAACTTTTTGTATCCTTCCCCTGAAAAGCTATGCTGAATAATCTTGGTTTTCAGATCATTTGAGAGTTGTTTTGAGGAGCCCATGATGCCACTCTTCATAGGAGAATCAAATAGGAGAACTACTTGCAAGTGGCCACTCTAAATACCTTTTCTCATGATTTGATACACCTGGCTATGAAGTTCAAAGCTCAATGAGGTTACAAAACCAATTTAGTGCTTCAGAAAGTCAGTAAAAAGTAGTTAGGAGTGTTCAAATCAAGAAAATGATAAGGGTGCCCATACTTTTGCACCGGTCAAATTTTGTTTAAATGCAGATTGCACATTTTCTGTTAGTACAATAAACCTCATTTGCATCTAGAAATATAACTGAGTCCATCAGTTATTAGATATATGAAACTGAAATACCTGTTGCAAAAACCAAAATTGTTATAAAGAAAAAAGGTTAACATTAATAGGGGTGCCCAAACTTTTACATATGACTGTGTGTATATATATATATATATATATATATATATATATATATATACACACACACACTTTTTTTTTTTTCATAAAACAGTTAAAACATATATATTAGGATTACTTCAAGAAAGGATCCACAATAATTCAGCAACAGGAAAAGATAAGTAGAGGTCAATGAGAAGACTCTACTTGAGCTTACTCCATTTTAATTATGTTGATCCGGATGTAAGCAAACAGAGGACAGGATGTAAGCCAATGTATACATACTAATCCTTAGCCTAAGCTTCAACCTTTGGAGAAATAAAATAAAGATTTTGTAAACTATTAATGAATAATAATGAACAGATTATTATGTGAAAGTAAACTTGCTTACTAGGCACAACAGAAGACTGTCATAGGTTTTTGTCCCCAATTTTCTTGTTAGACACTGCTCAGATATTTCCTGGAAGTTCTGTTAGGAGGCTATGACACAAATTCTGTCACTTTGAAGGAGCAAAATATTATTTGATAAAAATACCTGCTATTACAGATGGAGATTAAACAATGGTGTCTGTCTAGTGATGCTGGTACTCTGGTATTCAACATACATTTCTATTTCTAATTTATAGACCTGAACAAGGCATTGTATACTTGATCACACATTAACGTTTCCTGATATGAGTTATTCTAATGATAGTTTTGTAAATAAGTCAACTTTGTAACTAATAACTATTTATCATGATATTATTATCAAGGAGATTTTAATTACAATATTTTACAATAATCTAATAAAGTATACAGTATCTTTCACTGATTCCAATAGAATCATTAGCTGAATAAATTATTTGCATTAAATGTTATCTGCAATTATAATAGAAGCAGTATAAACAGGAGAAAAGTTACACAGATTTATGATGCACCGTGCAAATATAAAATTATATTGTGGCACTGTGTTAGCCCCCAAAAAATCGATGTAAATATTTTTATGCCTAAAAAAAGACAACAATATTCAAGGAGTGATAAGAATGTTCAAGTCTTTGACAACGGAACTCAACACCTGGATTTATTACATAATAAATGGACATACTTCACATCACCATCAGAATGATGCCATTTCATTAAGCCAAAATTCCCACCACCTTTCCATTTGTAACATAAACCTTAATTTTATAACCTTGACTTATCTCTAGAAGGCATCACCTCATCAACCCAAGTCGAAATGTCCTGCTGACTGTAACATCCATCAAATGTTGTGCTCTTGTCTCAGTAATTCAATTGTAAACCTGCCTGATGAAGGAGCCTCTGTGCTCTGAAAGCTTGCAAATGCAATTTTTCTGGTTAGTCAATAAAGGTATCATTCTTAGAATACTTTTGCCTTTTTTGGTCGTAAAGGTACTGTTAGGGCTAGCGGAACGCACCAAATTATAAAATAATAGTTGGTGCGTTCGCAACCCGGGGTCCACCGTGCAGAGGTGGTACACTGCTGCTAGGTAATGGTGGAAGAATAGAGCGGCGTAAAAACAGTCACACGTGGGTTACGTCACCCAATGTGAACAGGTGCGAACTCTGTTAATGCACAGAGTCGCTCAACCACTGAACGTAGATGCCAGAGCCTGTTTAGCTCACAGATCCTGGCCAAAAGGGCGCACAGTGTACGGCCACAGAACTCTACCCCAAGGACACGGGGTTAGAGTCCCTCTAGGCCCACTGAGCATGCGGCTATGGAGTGGAGCACGTGCACTGAGGCGTGCCAAGTCCCTGGTGAGGACTGATGCCTGACTCAACCTCTGTCCTACCTATACCTAAGCCTGGGTGCTAGCAGGATAGGCTGCACAACACATGCGTACCAAGGGTAAGGGTTTCTTAATGAGTCATTCACCAGAGACATTCATACGTGCATACATCACTCACTCCACATAGTCTGTAAATACAGTCTATCCTAGCGCATGGCCGAGCGGCCATACAAACCTTTTATAGGCGCGAGCATCCGGGACCTTCCTGGCTTCTCGGATGGGCCAATCCAAACACAAGCAGGACCTGAGCACGTGACCTTCGATCTCCAATGGGAGATCACTCCACCGGCATGCTCAGTGGCCTGAAATGGGGACTTAGTAACTGGAGAATCTGGCTGCTGAGCAGCATGTATTGCCATAGATGTGCCAGAGGTGGCAGCAGCAAGCAAACCCACGGAGCTGGTCTGGGCAGAGCGCCTGGACCGACGAGTTTGCTGAGCAACCTCCTCTGCGGCTGGAGAGGAATGGGAGACCGCTGGAAGTAAGGCTCGGGATTCTCGCTGTGCAGTGACTGAAATGTGACGCCTAACAGGTACATACACTAATGTAGATTTAATAATTTCTATTAACTTTTACTTTTTAAGCTTCAGTAAAGCATTGCTTGTTCACATACTCCTTATTGAGTGTTGAATTGATTAAATGGCCAAAATAAAGACCAGTAAAGTATATTTTCCCTCCACACAAATCAAAAATATTGCGGTTGCTGAAATCTACACTCAGGGATTGAGCATCAAACATACACTAGAGGCCTGATATCCTCTTCCAGTAGATATGGTTGGCATTTGTATCTATCTTTGCTTAAACCCCAAGAACTACTTAAAATTAGTAACTTCTAAATTTTTGAATTTGGCATGTACAACCATCTAGTAACATGGGTTCAACAAACATCTTGTAGAATTTCTGATGAAAAACACATGATAAAATAATTAACTTATTTTTATAAACCATCCAACAAACTCACTCAAAGTTTTGGCTATACAATTATTATTATTTATTTTATTGAGCACCATTGATTCCATGATGATCTACATGTGAAACGGAGTTTACATATAAAGTATAAATATTGATTACAATGAACAAATTAACAATGACAGACTATTAGAGAAGAGAGAGGACATTGTCTACAGGGTACAGGGAAGGAGACAGTAAGTTAGGAGGTTGCAGCAGTTCCGGTTCAGTTGAGTTGGCGGCGGGGTCATTGCAGGCTGTGCGCTTTTATGAAAAGATTGTTCAAGTTCCATCTGAAGTTTTTGAAGGTGGTGGATAATCAGACATAATGGATCAAGGAATTCCAGAGGATGGGGGAAATTTGTAAAAAGTCTTGGAGGCGATTGAGTGATGAACGTACAAGTGTGGAGGCAAGAAGGAGGTCTTTGGTACGTGATCACATGTAAGAAATACAAATTTTAGCATGTGCCCTTTGATATTAGCATGTGGCACATTTACATGTCTCACATGCACATAGCACATTTTAGCACGAGGCTTTTGAGAAAGATTAGTCTCCCATGAATTCACTGTGAGAAAAAATCCACAAGAATGTATGAACTAGTTTATGCTGAAATTTCATAAAAATGCAGAAGGCTCTAAAGACCACAGTGTTGAGTGAGGCTGTATTGGAATGGGAATTTCTAAATTCCCATTTACTCACATGTAACATTTGTGGTGAAAACTTTCATTAAAAGAAAACACAGCAAACTGTTACATCTAAAGTAGATCGAAAACTGACCGTCAAATTGTCTATTACACAGACATAGTCATATGCCAAGAGTTTCTAAAACTGTAGAGCTGGCATTTTACTTTATCTACGTTTAAGTTTAAATTTACTATTAAAATAAACGATAGCACTGACAACATTATTCTATAAATAATGTTTTAAATTTATACTTGAACTTTCATAAGTGATATTTTGTATATTTTTTTTTAAAAACCCTAATAGCAAAATTATATCATAAAACTAATATGCAATATCCAACTAATTATTAGTATTTCAACTGCCATTCAAATATTATTTTAAAATTCTGAATTTATTTTCACAATGTTCCACCAAGTGGCAACTGTTATGATTGAGTCACCGTAGGAGGCAAAAATAGAAATGCTAGCAAAGTCCAGAAAACCAGAGAAGTTGGCAGCTATCGGATTGCAGACCCCTGAACCTATCAACACAACTAGCAGTAGCTGTGGGGGGCTCCTACGATGCCCTAGGCCCCTCGATCACAGCCGGAGGACTACATAGCCTAAAGACAGAAAGGGAAATCTAAACTGCCCCAGAGCAGACCCCAAAGCAAAAGGTAGCCCCCCACATATAATGACGGTGAAGCAAGAAGAAAGAACAAAACACAGACAGAAAGATAGACTGAGCAAAGATGGGGCCCACGCTAGCTTAGATAGGAAAGGACAGGAAGGCTGCTGTCTGCAATCCGTGAAAAACCCTATGACAATAAGAGCCAACAAACTGACAGTAAAAAAGGCCCTGAAGACGCTAGGCTTCAAAAAAGCTATGTCAGTACTCAGGAATATTCTGAAGACAGAGCAACAGGCAAAAGGAGATTCAGCTCACCCCAGCAGGGAATGGCAGAATCCAGAAAAGCAAGGAAAACAAAACACTAATGCAAAAAGGCAAAGCAGAAATCTTAGCTTTAGATGAGCAGGAATCAGACTGGTTTCCTAGAAGTCCACAGAGAAATCACCCGCAGGCCAGAAAGGCATCGGCAGCCTTATATCCAGTCATTAACTCCACTCAGCCAGTCATCATCATCAGCCCCAGGTGTTTGACAATCAGGCTCACTACCTTTCTTCACCAGAAGAGGGAGTTCCTCGGGCCTCAGTAGTGAAGGGGAAAATGAACTCACAACAGTACCTCCCCCTTGAGGAGGGGTCACTGAACCCTCAACCACGCCACCAGGGCGATCAGGGTGAGCCCGATGAAAGGCACGCACCAATCTTTTGGCATGAATATCAGAGGCAGAGACCCAGGAATTATCCTCCTGACCATAACCCTTCCACTTAACCAAATACTGGAGTCTCCGTCTAGCCAGACGGGAATCCAGTACTTTCTCTACCTCATATTCCATGTTACCTTCAACCAATACAGGGTCTGGAGGTGCAACCCCCGGAACAACAGGTTCAACAAACCTCTTCAACAAAGATTTATGGAACACATTATGGATTTTAAATGTGACAGGAAGAGCCAAACGAAAGGAGACCAGATTAATAATCTCCAAAATCTTGTAAGGTCCAATAAATCTAGGCTTAAACTTAGGAGAAGCCACCTTCATAGCAATATTTTTTGATGATAACCACACCATATCACCAACCTTAAATTGGGGACCAATGGTCCTATGTCGGTTGGAAAACCGCTGGGCCTTTTCCTGGGAGAGAGATAACTTATCCACCACTTGGTCCCAGATCTGGTGCATTCTCTCCACCACAGTGTCAACCCCTGGGCAGGCAGAGGGCTCCACCTGCCCTGAAGAAAATCGAGGATGAAACCCAAAGTTACAAAAAAAAGGAGACATCAAAGTGGCAGAACTAGCTCTATTATTTAAAGCAAATTCGGCCAAGGGCAAAAATGAAACCCAATCATCCTGATCAGCAGAAATAAAACATCTCAAATATGACTCCAAGGTCTGGTTTGTTCTCTCTGTCTGCCTATTGGTCTGAGGGTGAAAAGCAGAGGAGAAGGACAACTGAATTCCCAGCTTGGAACAGAAAGTTCTCCAAAATCTAGACACAATCTGGACTCCTCTGTCAGATACAATGTTCTCAGGAATCCCGTGCAAGCGAACCACCTGTTGTAAAAACAGGGGCACCAATTCAGAGGAAGACGGCAACTTAGGGAGTGGTACAAGATGAACCATCTTAGAGAACCTATCACAAATCACCCAAATAACAGTCATCCTTTGAGAGACAGGCATATCAGAGATGAAATCCATTGAAATATGGGTCCATGACCTCTTGGGGACAGGCAAAGGCATCAACAACTCACTAGAGCGAGAACACGATTTAGACCGGGAGCACGTCCCACAGGACTGCACAAAATTCCTGACATCACGAGACAAGGAGGGCCACCAAAAAGACCGACTCACCAGATCTCTAGTACCAAAAATACCTGGATGACCAGCCAAAGCAGAGCAATGAACTTCAGACATCACTCTCTTCTTCCACTGGTCAGGAACATACAACTTTCCACTGGGACAACGCTCAGGTTTGTCCTCCTGGAACTCTTCCAGAGCACGTCTCAAATCGGGCGAGATGGCAGAAAGAACTACCCCTTCGCCTAAGATGGTAGCAGGCTTGGTCACCACAGGAGAATCAGCAAAGAAGCTCCTAGAGAGGGCGTCAGCCTTGACATTCTTAGTTCCAGGAAGAAAAGAAACCACAAAATCAAAACGTGTAAAAAACAAGGCCCACCTAGCCTGTCTAGGGTTCAAGCGCTTCGCCGACTCTAGATAAATCAAATTCTTGTGGTCAGTGAGGACCACGACTTGATGCTTAGCTCCCTCCAACCAATGTCTCCACTCCTCAAATGCCCATTTCATGGCTAACAGTTCCCGATTCCCCACATCATAGTTACGTTCAGATGGAGAGAACTTTCGGGAAAAGAAAACACAGGGATTCATTTTAGATGTTACAGGATCCTTTTGGGACAAAACAGCTCCTGCACCAATCTCAGAAGCATCCACCTCTACCTGGAACGGAAGTGAGACATCAGGTTGCCGCAAAACCGGGGCGGAGGTGAATCTTCGCTTCAGCTCCTGAAAGGAAGAAACAGCCTCCGGAGACCAATTTAACACATCAGCACCCTTCTTAGTCAAATCAGTCAATGGCTTGGCAATACTAGAAAATTTTGCTATAAATTTCCGATAAAAATTAGCAAAACCCAAAAACTTCTGGAGGGCCTTCAAAGAAGTGGGCTGAACCCAATCGTAAATGGCCTGTACCTTGGCCGGGTCCATTTCAATAGTTGACGGGGACAAAACAAATCCCAAAAAAGAAATCCTCTATACTCCAAAAAGGCATTTAGATCCTTTGACATACAGGGAATTCTCCCTCAAGATCCGGAACACAGTCCGAATATGTTCCACATGAGAATCCCAATCCTTGGAGAAGATCAAAATATCATCCAGATAGATAATCAAAAATTTATCGACAAAATCTCGGAAAATATCGTTCATGAAGCACTGGAAGACAGAAGGGGCATTAGTGAGCCCAAAAGGCATCACCAGGTACTCAAAAACGTCTTCCATTCATCCCCATGCTTAATGCGAATAAGATTATACACCCCCCTGAGGTCAAGCTTGGTAAACCAGCAAGCACCTTTAACTCTGGAGAATAGATCAGAAATCAGGGGTAACGGATACTGATATTTAAAAGTAATTTTGTTGAGAGCACGATAATCAATACAAGGTCTTAATGATCCATCCTTTTTGGCTACAAAAAAAAAACCGGCACCTAAGGGTGACGAGGATGGTCTAATATGACCCTTCTCCAATGCCTCCTTAATATAGGATCGCATAGCCGCGTGCTCGGGTACAGATAAATTGAAGAGCTGACCCTTGGGAAATTTACACCCCGGGCTCAGTTCAATAGCACAGTCATAACTCCTATGAGGAGGCAGAGACGCAGACTCATTCTCACTAAATACATCATAAAAGTCTGCCAAATAATCAGGAACATCATGCGACTGAGGAGAGGTGGAAAACACCGGAGCCTCACTAAAGGCAAACCGACAACCCCAACTCACCACAGACACAGATTTCCAATCCAAAACTGGATTATGAATTTGTAACCAGGGAAACCCCAGAACAATAGTATCATGCAGATTATGTAACACCAAAAACCTGCAATTTTCTTGATGGTCTGGGGCGACCCGCATTACCACCTGGGTCCAAAACTGAGGTTTATTTTTAGCCAAAGGAGTAGCATCAATCCCCCTCAAAGGGATAGGCGTCTGCAGAGGTGTCATCGGAAATCCACAACGTTTAGCAAAATCCAAGTCCATTAGGTTTAGAGCTGCTCCCGAATCCACAAAAGCCTTGGCGGAAAATGTGGACAGGGAGCAGATCAGAGTAATAGCCAGAAGAAACTTAGGTTGAACACCACCAACAGAAAACGTGTGTGCAAAGCGTTTCTCGCGTTTAGGACAGACAGAAATAATATGCGAGGCATCTCCACAGAAAAAACACAACTTATTACGCCTTCTGAACTCCTGACGCTGCTCTCTGGAAAAAACTCTATCACATTGCATAGGTTCAGACATCTGTTCAACAGGTGGCAACACCTCTCGTGCAGCTCTGCGTTCGCGTAAACGCCGATCAACCTGAATGGCTAAAGACATAGAATCGTCAAGACCAGAGGGAACAGGAAATCCCACCATAGTATCTTTTATGGCTTCTGACAACCCCTTCCGAAAGAGAGCAGCCAAGGCATTATCACTCCAGGTAGTAAGCACTGCCCACTTTCGGAATTTTTGACAGTACAATTCTGCAGAATCACGACCCTGGTTCAATGCCAGCAGGGTCTTTTCAGCCTGATCAATGGCATTAGGTTCGTCATACAACAACCCCAAGGCCTGAAAAAATGCATTCACACAAGTCAGAATAGGATCATCTGGTTTCAAAGAAAACGCCCAATCCTGGGGATCGCCACGCAGCAAAGAGATGACAATTTTAACCTGCTGCGCGGAGCTCCCTGACGAGTTAGGCTTCAAGGCAAAAAATAATTTACAATTATTTTTGAAATTCAAAAATTTAGACCGATCCCCAAAAAATACATCAGGTGTAGGAATCTTTGGTTCAGCAACATGTGAATGAGCAAGGTAGGCGGAAATTCCCCACACTTCCGCAGCGAGCTGCTCCACACGATCAGACAATTGCTTTATCTCCATTGAGAGAAAAAAAATTCCCCCTACGGCCTCAGAGATATAGAGGAAAAAATATACACACTTTTTTTTTTTTTTACAATTCTTTCCTGCTATTGAGTACCCTAGAATCTGCGGTATGGCGGTGATTCTGTTATGATTGAGTCACCGTAGGAGGCAAAAATAGAAATGCTAGCTAAGTCCAGAAAACCAGAGAAGTTGGCAGCTATCGGATTGCAGACCCCTGAACCTATCAACACAACTAGCAGTAGCCGTGGGGGGCTCCTACGATGCCCTAGGCCCCTCGATCACAGCCGGAGGACTACATAGCCTAAAGACAGAAAGGGAAATCTAAACTGCCCCAGAGCAGACCCCAAAGCAAAAGGCAGCCCCCCACATATAATGACGGTGAAGCAAGAAGAAAGAACAAAACACAGACAGAAAGATAGACTGAGCAAAGATGGGGCCCACGCTAGCTTAGATAGGAAAGGACAGGAAGGCTGCTGTCTGCAATCCGTGAAAAACCCTATGACAATAAGAGCCAACAAACTGACAGTAAAAAAGGCCCTGAAGACGCTAGGCTTCAAAAAAGCTATGTCAGTACTCAGGAATATTCTGAAGACAGAGCAACAGGCAAAAGGAGATTCAGCTCACCCCAGCAGGGAATGGCATAATCCAGAAAAGCAAGGAAAACAAAACACTAATGCAAAAAGGCAAAGCAGAAATCTTAGCTTTAGATGAGCAGGAATCAGACTGGTTTCCTAGAAGTCCACAGAGAAATCACCCGTAGGCCAGAAGGGCGTCGGCAGCCTTATATCCAGTCATTAACTCCACTCAGCCAGTCATCATCATCAGCCCCAGGTGTTTGTCAATCAGGCTCACTACCTTTCTTCACCAGAAGAGGGAGTTCCTCGGGCCTCAGTAGTGAAGGGGAAAATGAACTCACAACAGGCAACGTTAATGTTCACCAGATAAAGACATATATATTGGCTACTAGCATCAGTTACAATTACCCCTAATTTGATTAATATAAGCATGACATGTAATGAACCTCAATTACACGTCCATGTAAACACTAGAGAATTTTCTTCAAAAGAAAGCTTAAATGAAATAATTGCAGCCTTTAGAAAAGGCAGTATTTCCATTTGCAGTGTATTTCATTCCAAATGTAAATATAATATTCTTTGCAGATGGTTTGAATCGAGAATTTTCCAAGCATAAATATTCTACAATGTGAACATCTATTTCTGTTATGTGTTCATGCCAACTTCTACCAGACAGGCCATATTAAAACAATTCTCCAATGTCTAGATTTCAATTAATGCTATACCAGTAACAGAACTGACTAGGTATAGGTATGATAAAGGTCAGAAGTAGCTGGCAGTGAAAAAGACAGTAAAATTATCAGAAAATAACAATCGCTTTCTCTACTAACACCATTACAATGAAAATAACAAGACAGTTGTGAACAAAGTCTAATATTACTTGTCTGGCTGTAGCGCTGAAATGGTTTAGATATTGAAACACTCTGCAGATTTTTCTAGAGGTTCAGCTCATGATCAAATACATTTCAGCTCTCCTTTCTCTCTTGCTCTTAGTAACCTGAGAAATATTCGTTGATGCGCTGTGCCAGTCATCTGACTGATTCTGTTGTCCCATGACATCTGGACAGCCTAGTTGTTGCGTCAGGACATGGCGCACCGCCAACCATTGTCAGCCTGCTTTGTATCCAAAGGTGTCACATCAGTTTATTTTCAGGCTATTCCCCAGTATCTTCACTTATGTTTGCCTCTTTTGAGTTCTACTCTGTTAGACTATTTCCATTCTTTTCTCTTCAAGTGGTGCTTGTGTATCCAGTCGCTGCACAGATGCCTCAACCCTGTGCCAGTCATTTTACTAGTTTCTTATCCACTACAGAAGACAACATAAACTTATTATCACCCACATAACTATTCTGTGTTACACCATCTTATATCTCCCCATCATCTGTCTACTACTCTAGTAGTGTAAAGAATGTCCTAAAACATATCTTTTTAGACAGGCCTTTCACATCACCTTATCAATCTAAATGTTCTCTTTTCTCCCTCCCTAAATTTTCTTCAAAATCTGGTCATTTTTACCATATGTTTCCACACCCTCCATGCGCGCAATAAAACTTTGTATCTGGACATATACAGATATTGGTGGATAACTGGTTCATGCAGCTACCCTCTGTTGTGCTCCAAGTCGAGTTTTGCAGGTTGCCTGGAGTGGCTCAGAGACTTCATCTTCCTAATCCTATTTAAGACCCACCAGGACATAACTGTGTCTTAGGATTTAAACTGCAGAGTCCTATGTTCGGTGTACTCCATCATCTCTGTTTTAACTTTCATTCATCTCTATTGGATTCCACTTAATTAGTTCCACTACTTCTTTGATTGCTTTCTGTCCACTTTCTCATGATTGTAAGTGTTCTCGAGGAAGCTGCACAAATGT